>NW_006282385.1:2191080-2218467 GCF_000327345.1 Myotis davidii
TGCAGTGTTATTTTATGTTATCTACTCTTCCCCAGTCCAAGCTGAAGATGGATGCTTACCTGGATAGGAGACAGCTCACAATGGATGGACAAACACTCAGATGTCATAGTGCATTTATCCTCTTTCTCAGAGCAATGAAGCCTCGGCAGTAGGCTCATAAGAAAGCCTAAGAAAACTTAGCCATCATAGAGAGCAGAATGATAGAAAGGAAATTGGCGTAGTGAGATGTGGTCTGTGTCCTTACATTGGGACAGGTTTTTTCCTAGTCCTGACATAGGAGGCCAAGGCCAAGGAGACCAGGTGGATGAAAGGAACTGCAGGTCTACCTCGGAACTTCAGTCTATCTTTCTAAAAGAAGGGAAATGGGAAACTAGATACCCCAATATTTGGATCACATAGCTAATGTTTAAAGATAACATATTTTTGAGCTGTTAGTGCTGTGTTTTCCAGTTGAGAGAACGGGTTAGTTTCTTGATGTCTGCCTGAGCACTTCCTCCCTCAGTACCTTTTTCTTAAAACTTGAAATATTGACACCACTTTAGGTGGAGATATGGAGCCCAGAACTTAGTCACCAAAGCCCTGTAATCAAATTCTGAGACTACCTTTTGACGGTTAAGTTATTAAATATCAGTTATGTACAAAGCACCATGATTGGTGAAATGAGGGCTGGAAAAATGTGTAAGTCACTGCTCCTGCTTTGCAGCATTTTTTGCCCAGTGAGAATGCGTGTTTCATGTGTAATCCACATAACAAAGTAAAAGAGCACATGAGAAGTGAAAGTAATGTAAGTAGTACTTGCACCTGGGGGCACTGTGCTGAGAAGGCTTTAAGGAGGAGAGAGCATTCTAGCAGGAAAGAGCCTTCCAAGCAGAGGAGGCAGAATGAAGAAAGTAGGTATGTGGTGACTTGTTCTAATCTCTTAATCCCTCTGAACCTATTTGCTCCTATATAGCACTTCTCACACAGTGATATTATAAAGATTAGATTAGTTAATTTATGTAAAGAACCTAAGCCACCCGTTCACTTCCCTCCCATGCCAAAATGAACTGAAAAACAGGCCAGAAATGTACTTTAGGAAGAGATCCTCAGAGACCTAGAATGCCGGTCTAAGGGGGTCAGAATTTCCTTGATGAGAAATGAGACGTCATCAAAGGTTTATAGGCAGAGGAATCAGGCAACTGTTGGTGCTTGCAAAGTGCAAGGGGAGCAGGGAGCAGGAAGTAGGACATCCCCTGAGCGCTCCCAGTACGTGATAGGGGGCAAGCTGGGCTGAGGGACACCCCCCCTCCAGTGCACAAATTTTTGTGCACCAGGCCTCTAGTTAGAAATAATGCTATCTCTATATATAAAAGTCTAAGCAACCGGTTGACCAGCCAGTAAATGTAACGCACAATGACCACCAGGGGGCAGATGCTCAACACACAGGCATGGAGACATGGGACAAACTGATGAATCTTAGAGGGAAGGGGGCAGGGGGGAGGGCAGGGAGAGATTAACCAAAGATCTGCTGCACCATTTTGCATTCCCACCAGCAATATATGAAGGTTCTAGTATGAGGATTTCAATTCTGCAAATGTTTGTCAAAGCTTGTTGTTAATTGTTTTAATGATAGCCTTCTGAGCAGGTCTTAGTGATATCTCACTGTGGTTTTGATTTTCATTTACTTATTGGCTAATGATGCTGAGCATTCTTTCCATGTGCTCACTGCCCTTTATACACCTTTGTTGGAGGAATGTTTGATCATATCTTTTGTCCGTTTACTAATGTTTTCAGCATCAACTTTCACCACTCATCTCTGTAGTCTTTGTTACTATTTGTGGTTAGCTGTCCATATCATTTTTGTCAAATAAAGATCTTTGTGACTCTATGTAAAATGTATTTCTTATTTTTTATCTTTTCTGAGTTCCTCTTCTGACCAAGTTTCCTCCTTCATCTCTCTCCTTTTTTTTCTATTTTAGGAAGATTGCAATGGCATATTCAGAATTAATGTAAGTGTGTCCAAGAACCTAAATTTAAAATTAAGACCTGGAGAGAAAAAACCTGGATTTTGGGTGCCCCGTGTTTGGTAAGATATTAGAAAAAAAATCCCTAAGAATGCTATATTTGTCAACATAAGATTTTAAATCAGTGCAATATGGTATAAAATAAGAGTAACTCAGATAGAGATATGAAAGTGCTTCCAAGGAAAAGCACTGAATTACAACAGGATATAAAATTACCGTAAATATGAGAGCAAGTGGTACCGAGTCCCACGTTGCTTCATGAAACTAGTAAACTATCACTGCAGTATTTTTCCAATATTTTAAAAGTTTGTATCTGGATTCACATGGCTTCCAAATTTTTGAGATTAATTTTTTTTCAATCAAAGTTTTAGTCAAATTTTAATTTTTAAAATTAATTTAAATTTTTAAAAATTTTAATCAAATTAAAACTAAACTCACCTGAATGTATATCTTTAAGGGCAGATCTTATGTCCTCATAGTGTTTGTGAAGAAGCCTACTTAATCATAAAGCTATTTCAGTTTCAAAGCCCATTGATAGTAAAGAATTTTCATCATTGAAACACTAAATAGGAATAATCAATAACACAATTGCTTATATCTAACTCTTTAAAATTTGTCTTTCTTGAAAATGAGTTTTCAAAGCATTTACATCAAAGATGGAAGAACCTAGTACCCTCTTTCTCATCCATTTTACTGAAGACCATGAATAAAATATCTCAATCCGCTTCATGGATGAACTAAGTGTTCTATCAACTGCATTTGTCCTTTAAATTGTTACCTGTGTTTTTTTTCTTTCATTTTACCTTTTAGAATAATGAGTGAAGAATAGCAACTACTTTGCTTTTGTCACAATCAACTAAATGTCAAACTCTTTAAAAGGAATAGCATTTCACCCATTTGTACCCCTAGGACTTATAGTTACAGCTTTGGCATTTCTATAAAATGAAATTCACTATTATAAGCAATGCAATGTATATTGGGTTGTTTTTTTAATACCAAAGATTTATTTAAAAATAAATTAAGTTTGGATTTGTGGCTATATATATATATATATATATATCCATAGGACTATCCTTATCCCAGTGCTAACTAGAAAAACAGTCTCATTTACATTAAAATAAAAAATTAAGGAAGCATAAAACATTTATTTTTTTGTGAGGTGAAAACTCATTATTATACCATAAATAATTTATTTAAATCAGTACATCAAATGGGATTTTTTTCCTACTGTTTTGGAATTTTGGCTAAAGCCTTGAAGCTGAGGTTAATAGGAGATAAATTATTATTATATTCTAAAGAGAGCCACTAGGCAATCTCAGCAGAACTTACTAAAATTTATCCACCTCCATCACCCAGGTTATGCAAAACAAAACACTGCAGTCATAGATGACCTCATGAAGTGGATGAACTCAGTGGAGTGTTATGGCATCTCTCCTCCCTTTATTATGGAATAAGGTGCTTCCCACCTCAGCCAAGTCAAGTACCCAGGAAGGCTAGCTGATATCACAGATTGGCAAGGCTTTGTGGTCAAGCAACTCTTCACTACCTAGCAGGGCAGGGTTATCTGATGTTCCCAGAGGTCTGAGTCATCACTACTTAGGCTGCCTAATCTGAGCTGTCCTGATGGAACCCTTTGTATGTACTGCAAAGGACTGAGTGCCCTATTTGAAGAGGCTGTTCATGTGTTTCCAGGAGTGGGAGCTGAAAATCACCTATAGACTACCTTCGCAGGAATGGTGCAATGGGGCATTCTCATTTGGAAGTGTTTAAAAGTATAGTGTTCTAATAGAAAATCTGAGGTATAATAAGGCCAACAGATCAAGAGACGATCAATTACCATTGAAAAGATAGCTAGTTGCTCATAGCTCCCAAGAGGAAGGGCCAAGCCATACCACGGAGCCACACAGGGAAGCACTAGGGTTGGTCACAAGGCAGAAGGAAAGACGCTGTGGGAAAGAGCCTTTTTTCTCGGTTCCCTGGGAAGGAAGGTGAGGCAGGGCCGTCAGGCTTAGGATTGGCTAGTTTGGTCATTTCAATGGGCTCTGGGGCATAGGGACTGCCCTCATGATCTGGTACCTGGGCCCTGGTGTGATTAGGGCTGGTATATAGTGGTCCCGAGTGTGAAAGCCTAATAACAGAGGAGGTTGAGGGTATGGACTCTTGACTGACTAGTTTGTATTTGAAAAGCACACCCTAGAAAGGACTCCTCCCAAGGTTGGGAAGAGGGTGATGAGGGAGGCAGGATGACTCGGCGTTTTATCAGGTTGTCCAGAACAAAGTGTGTCCTGCATTTGTATGTAGGGCAGATAGTGAAGTGTCAAGTTTACAGAAGCTAGAAGCATGGTTAATATACAGAGTTTCTGAGGAACACACAAATGCACAACATAAAGAGTTGTGACAAGAGCACCAATGGCCAGAGTACAAGAGCATAAAATGCACAGCCTCTCACTCCATTTCTGTAACTCCAGCCTTATCAGAACCAGATGGCAGCCTGAAGAGGAGTGAATCAGAGTAGCCAGCGCTCTTCTTCCCTCCTCAAACCGCTGATCAGGCTGAGCTGCTGGGGATGGGATCCTTGCACAGGGTTAAGACAGCCAAGGTTGGATGTAAAACGGAGCCGACTCTTTAGAATGAGACTGATCTAAAAAGCGCTGACCTCTCCCCAAGATGTCAGGAAGGGAGCTAGGACGTACTATACAGCAGTATTGGGAGAAAAGTAAAGTTTTTTTTCCAGTTGTACCCTATGTTATTCAACTTTGTTTCATATGATTTTTAAAGTCAGAGTTAATTGAAATGTAATGTCTTATGTAACTTATTAGGGGTTTCAAGTTCAATGACACTTTAAAAGCTTAAATGGATAAAGAGGTATCATTTAAACATCATCACAATAGCTTTTGTCCATTTGTTCAGAAAATTGTGACTTGGATTAATTTTAGGGACCCGTAAATCTTCCATCAAATAAATGTTAGCTGTCACCAGATCATTTTTATATTTTTCTTCTTAGTAAGCTTACCAAGAATTAGCAGCTGAAAATTTTGTAATTTTATATTGGCTAATTTATGATTAAGAAAATAACTTTTATCTGGGAATCGGCCTAGAGCAGTGGTTCTCAACCTTCCTAATGCCGCAACTCTTTAATACAATTTTTCATGTTGTGGTGACCCCCAATTTCATTGTTACAAATTGAAATCATTAAAGCATAGTGATTAATCACAAAAACAATATGTAATTATATATGTGTTTTCCGATGGTCTTAGGCGACCCCGGTGAAAGGGTCATTTAACCCCCAAAGGGGTCGCGACCCACAGGTTGAGAACCGCTGGCCTAGAGGAATGCCTTGATAATTATAATTAGGACATCAATATGCACTATCTAATTCAGGAGATAGTCTGGTTTCTATATTTTCTTTTCAGATGAATACATACATTTCCTTTGGAACCACTCAGACTTCATGAGATACAAATTACCTTGCTAAAAAGGATTAAACATACCATGTAACTATTGTGTGTTTTGTTTTCAGCAGAAGTCTTTGATATAGGAAAATGTAATTTACGAGAGAAAAATCAACAAAGTACTCAGTTTCATAATAAGTGCATTTATTGAGTGATTACTATTCACCACCAGGTATTATGCTGTCACTGGGGACAAGCTATGGCCCCTGATCCCCAGGAGCTTGAAGTCTAGTGGAGAACAGAAAAGGAAATTACAAGTAATTTATTATAATATGCTAAGGTGTTTGGTGCTACATAAATAATTCCCTAAACTCACTTGCAGCTCACCTGAAAGCTTACCTCTAGGTAATTTTAAGTTACACAGTCTAGGCAGAAGATCAAATTTTTGTAGTATCCATATGGCACAAACAATTGGGGACATCCTTTAAGAAAAAGAGTATAAAAATACCTTATTCTTATAAGTTTAATAAAAACATAGGGCCATGTGAACTCACCGCTGGGCCCCTTCCAGAATTTTGGAAGATACCTGTCCAGGGAAAGGCCAGAGGTGTAAGTTTCTGTAGTTTGCTGGTATATTGGCCAGGATAGGATACCATAGGCAAAGGGCGCAGTGGCACACACAGGAGAGGCCCCTTACCCAACCATGACTTGACCAGGGCGAAGGACCCAGAGGAGAAGACACTGGTTAACTTTTGAAGGACAAATAGGCATTAGGCAGCTGAAAAGAGGAAGAGCCATGGGCAGCTGAGTGGGAGGGGCTTGGCAGAGGTAACGTGTTGCAAACTGAGGAAACCCAAATTGCTATGTCCAAAGTGCAAGGCAAACAAATAGATAAATAAAGCAGTGTATTCTAGAAAGTACAAAGAGGTTCTGACTTTTTAGACTAGATCACAGAGTTGTAAGACTTAGGGGGCCATTTTGGATAAGGTCATTCCCTGTATTTTCACACCCAGCGGTAGAGGCTAAGTTTCTTCCTCCCTCCGTGGTGCCCCAACTTCCCCAAGAAGGGAAACTCTCCTTATGATCTTGGGGATGTTGGCGCACTTTTCACTGGAAGGTGAAAGACTGACCAAGTTGTGAGGTCAGAACCAATGTCTTAGTTTTCTGAATTAGATACTAAGATTATAATCTTTAAAAGTTAACCAGAAAAGATGATATTTAAACAGCCTTCCAAGTCAGGGAAGAGCTACAGGTAAAATGACAGTAATGGATGAAGACTGGGATTTATTGAAGTCCTCTGTGGTTGTAGGTTTAATCTTTCCAATTTTAAATACATGAACAAAGCATATACAAATATTTTATATGACGAAAGCTGAAAAATACTTACTTTTCTTTTAAATGTGATCTATTCTTCCAACTGTTTTCTTTTTCTTGGTCTAGCCTGAAAGTGTATTTTTAACATAATCTACTTTTAAAAGTAGTTTTGATTGCTGCAAATTCAGTTAAAAAAAAACAACACTTTACGGAGGAAAGGGGGTGGAGGAGGAAGAAGGTAAAGGATGGATAAATGGTGATAGAGGACACTTGACTTGGGGGATAAACACACAAAACAGTGTACAGATGATGGATTGTCGAATTGTGTACCTGAAATCTGTAGAATTTCATTAACTAATGTCAGCCCAATAAATTCAACTAATAAATAAATAAGTAAACAAATAAGTAAGTAGATATCACTGTGGGGGGTGGATGGATGAGAAAGAAAGTTTAACATCAGATCTGAGAGCTGGCTCAGTTGGTTTAAAAAAATCTTTGAGAAAATGCTGGTACCTGTAGAATCCTTGTAGTTTCTGTCTTCTGTAAAATATATTCCATTTCATGAAAACTCCCAAAGGAAAAGTTGTTGGAAAAATCCAAGAGAGTATGCTTATAACTTCATACTAAAAAATATAAATCAGAATCCTAGAATATGAATTTGTGAGTAGTGCTTTTGCACTATGTAGAAAACATTTTCTACCAAATAGCCTTAAACCTTTAGGAGCAAGTCAGTTTCAGTTTTACATTTTCTTACTAGATCCCCATCTATTTAGTATTTTAAAAAGAACTTATAAGGATACATCTCATGATTGTTCTGTGGCTTAAAAAAAAATGGTGGTACAAAAATGCTAAACCTGATTGCCCCCAAGTGAGTTACCTTTTGTGAGGGTTACATTTTGATAAATGAACTAGCAGGGGAAAAAATATCAAAATATAATTCAGATAAGCTTCAGTAGGCCTACTCTCTTTAATAATCCTGAGCTCAATTCTCCATCAAATTCAAGAAACATAGTGATAGTCCTGATTTTTCAGTGTGTGGTTGTCTAAATCTTTTAACTACTTAAAATAGCCTCTAGTAAGGGGGAAATAGGAAAAAAACTCTTCACTCTTCTATGAGCAACAAAAATGGTAGCTCAGACCTATAATGACTAAGGGAAATGTCAGAGTAGAAAAGATCACTTTTGTAACCGTGAAGAGAAAAAAATATCAGAAAAAAAAAAAACAAGAAATAAGACATCCTCTCCCCCTGAAAAATGAGGCCACAATGTTTTAGAAATCGGGAATGTGCTGTGGGTGTAGCAGCATACTGTGCACTGAGAACACAGGAAATATCCATTGAGAACATCAGCGTTTGTGAGAGAGAAAAAAATGCAACTGGGAGAGAGTGATCTGGAAATAATGGCAATGAACAAACACATCGTGTCTTCTCCGTGATCTCTCACTACTTTACAGTGTGATGATGTTCCCATGAGGACACAGAATGAACTAAAGTGGCCAAATCCTACTCTTTTGACATTTTCTGTACTAACACAGGGAATTGTAATTTATGCCATTAGAAAGATTCCCAATTAAAAACCAATTTCAAAATTCCTACCCAGACTCCAATGCCCCTTTGAGAATCTCCTATACAGTTTCTAACTAGAACGTGTATCTAGTCCTCAGTATAATCAGGACAAGCCGGAAATGTTCGCAGATCCTCTCGAGCTAGAACTCAAAGTTGTGTAGCATTTTGTTGTCTTCAACTGAGAGCACCCCATCATTACCTAATAATTAATTACACAATTAATCACCTACAACACACAGCCTTATGATGTAGCCCACCTTCCAAGTGCAAAACACCCCTCTGCACCCAAGATGGGAAAGAGCTACAAGTATTTGCCTTGGGGTGCTTCTTATCGGAATTTCACAGAACATTCCTCTTTCTGATTTTCAGGGCGAATCCTCGGAACTTTAATTTCGACAATGTTGGAAACGCTATGCTGGCGTTGTTTGAAGTTCTCTCCTTGAAAGGCTGGGTGGAAGTGAGGGATGTTATTATTCATCGTGTGGGGCCGGTGAGCAAGCCCATGGAAGCCTTTGAACACAGCCTTTCAGCAGCTGCTTTCACTTGCTTTGATGAATAACCATATTTTTCATTTATACAGATGCATGGAATCTATATTCATGTTTTCGTATTCCTGGGTTGCATGATTGGACTGACCCTTTTTGTTGGAGTAGTTATTGCTAATTTCAATGAAAACAAGGTAAGAATTCTTGGTGTGAGTACCACAGAGTTTATTCTTTTCCGGCCACTCACTTTAAGCTCTCTTTTTTTGCACACACAGCATGATGTCACATTAAACTGTAATGTGACTGGTGTGGACAATCTCTGTAACGATTTCACAAGCAACCTTATTGCTGCCTTTCAGGCCCGTTATTTAAGGGCACAGCTCTCTGGCTAAATGTCCCCCTTTGGTCACAGTGTCATTCATTCATGACAACTGACAGGCGCATCTCCTATTGTTCAAATGGAAAGGATGTGCAACAAGTTATTTAAGTACCATAGCTGAAGCTGATGCAGGGATTGCAGGTAATACTGCTCTCACTAATGTAAATTAGATGCTTCTTAGTAACTCAGTAAGTGAGTTACTTCTAACACCAGTTGTATTTTGATGGGATGGGGAGGAGGGCATGGTACAAGTTTTAAAATCTTAGTTCATGGGAGAAAAAGAAGATTTTCTAATTTAATGTTAAAATCTTTGCATGCTGCCCTAGCTGGTTTGGCTCAGTGGATAGAGCGTTGGCCTAAGGACTGAAGGGTACTGAGTTTGATTTCAGTCCAAGTCACATGCCCAGGTTGCAGGCTCGATCCCAGTAGGGGGTGTGCAGGAGGCAGCCAATCTAAGATTCTCTCTCATCATTGATGTTTCTATCTCTCTCTCTCCCTTCTCCCTTCCTCTCTGAAATTCATAAAAATATATTTAAAATAAAAGTTTTGCATGCTTTATGAACTTGGGAAGCTGAGTTCATAACAGCTCAAATGATCAATAAAGAGCCCACAGATGGGAAAAGAGCAAGTGGAGTTTCCTGCCAAAAAATACATGAGTTTGAGGGGACACATTCTATGTTGTTCTTCTGGACATGATTGACATGCCCCCTGTTGTGTCAAGGTCAGTGCTCTTATGTCTTAATAATTGAGACACATACAGTTTCTACACACTTCCTATTCACTAAGGTTTAGATATGCTATTCTCAGTTCCCCAACTCGGAAATGCACAATTGAAGAGAAGACAGCATAAAATAAGGAGGAGAAAATGGGGCCAGAATTCAGAAGTAGTGCCTATAGCTGCAAGCGTCTGTGATGCTCCCAATTCAAGTGCATGAAAATGTCGACTGTCGTTCCGCACTGAATGAAAAGCTAGATGTCACTGCACAGCTCCGTGCTGCGCTATGTCATGCACAGCAAGGACTGATTCGAACGCACTCACATCAGAGCTCTGGTGTGTGCAGCTACGCCAGGGACCGTATCACTCACGTCCAGGCTCCACGTGTGAGATGCCAGTTAGTCAGCCAATTGGCGCCTTTGGTGTGTGCCGAATGAGGATGTCGTTTTGTTCAGACTTTCAAAGAGTGCAACTTAAAAATCGCCCCTTTGGGCCCCAACACTACTCTACCCCACAGAAACCTGGAATTTTAGAGTAAGAAAGGATAGAGAGCATATCGCCCAGCCCCCCTATTTAACACATTCTCAAATGAGTTTCTTTCAGCCCTACCGTGTGTTCAATTTAATTCCAAGCAGAAAGAGGAAGATGGGTCTTTTTAGATGCCTTTGAGGCATGTGATGGAGCAGACACTGGGAATTCCGGAATAGGAGCGGAAGCTAATCAGTCAATTAAGACAGTTTAAGCTCTGCTTGCTCAGAACACCATCCAAGGCCCTCTGAGCAGACACCTAATTTCAGAAGAATTAGGTCCTATGGCAGCTCACAATTCAGCAGCATAATGAAATGACATGAAATTTTGAATTAACCGGAGACAGTGTAGTTCCTCAACTCAGAGAATGTCTGAAGCAAGCAGAATAACAGGCCTACTTCCAGCACCAGTTGTATTTCTATTCTGAAGGAGGAAAGGAATGTCTCTACCTGAGAAAGGGGAGCATGGAAGCTCAAATGTGTGCTTAGAGAAAGAGGCAAAGGAGAAGAAATCATATCACCAGACATTATAAACTTGAATAGTTAATAGGAAATATACATTTCTCAGTTACAAATTTCTAAATTATGTGAACATTTTAGAAAAGATTTTTTTTCTGCAAGTTTTGTCCATGGTAGCAGTTCAGCTGCTATGTAACAGGACTTATTCGTTTATTATTCAACCAGAGGTCCGATACACGAAATTCGTGCAAGGGGGCTCGGCCTTCGTAGCTGAGGTGGCTTGCCTCGGTCTTTGTCCAGAAGGTCGTCCAGAAGGATGTCCAGAAGGTCGTTTGGCTTTCCGGTCCAATTAGCATATTACACTTTTATTATTATAGATCATTCAACAGACTTCTTTGAGCACTTCCTAGGTGCCCCACTCTGCTTTTGAGCCTGAGAGCATAAGAAGCTAATCCATGAACACTAATCACATAAAGATTCCTGCCCTCATGGAGCTCACATTCTAATGGTTATGCCTGAAAGTACATAAATAGATTTCCAAATGTATAGGCAACAGAGAGAACTAAAGATATGGGAGCCCTGGCCAGGAGTGATGGTCCATATACCAAAAGGTGGTGGGTTTGATTCCCAGTCAGGGTATGTACCTACGTTGTGGGTTAGGGAAGCAACTGATCAATGTTTCTCTCTCAAGCCAATACTTCTCTCTCTCTATCTCCCTTCCTCTCTCTCTAAAATCAATAAAAACATACCCTTGGGTGATGATTAAAAAACAACAACAACGATATGGGAAATAAGGTAAGTTTTGCAGGCAAAGTTTTAACAATTCAGAATCATGCAATATTATGTCTTCCCTAGAAAATGGAACCGTTTTAAAAGTTCAAAATCTTTAACAATAATATATATGTATATATATTTTTAATTTCCCTAGTATAAGACAATAAGTTTGATTAATACACTTAATTTAATAACAATGCACTTTTAGAGGTTATTACATTAATGATTAGAGTACAGGTTTCCAAAATATCTTGCTTTGTATAACAAAGAAATAACATGAATGCATATAGCATCCCCAA
Organism: Myotis davidii; assembly: GCF_000327345.1. Classification (NCBI taxonomy): domain Eukaryota; kingdom Metazoa; phylum Chordata; class Mammalia; order Chiroptera; family Vespertilionidae; genus Myotis; species Myotis davidii. Next base: position 2,202,992 of record NW_006282385.1, read on the forward strand.
AACAAATATTTATTTGCAGTTACTGAGAAAAATGGCTTAGCAAAAATAATATCAGAGAAATTTAATTTAAAGCAAATTTATTAGGAATAAACAGTATAATTAAATAATTTCAAAAGGAGTTAAATCCCCAGGAAAAATAAAGGACTCCTTAAAATATATGAAAATAAAATTAATTAGCCTTGGCTGGTGTGGCTCAGTTGGTTGAGCATCATCCCATGGACCAAAGGTCACTGGTTCAATTCTCAATCAGGGCACATGTCTGGGTTGCAGGCATGACCCCCAGTAGCGGGCATGCAGGAGGCAGCCAACCGATGTTTCTCTTCCACATGGATATTTCCCCCTTTCTCTTCCACTCCCTTCTTCTCTCTCTAAAATCAATAAAAAACATTTTATAAAATTAATCAAATTATTTTAAAAGCTATAAAATCCAAAATTATGGTGAAATATATTAACATATTTTTCTAATAATTTCATAAATCCGCAGGAAAAAAGAAAGACTATATGAAATTTGACACAATAAAATTATGTGATCTACTGACATATAAAGAACTCTGACCTCCACAATTTTCAAGTACAAAATGTATCCTCTACAAAGTCATAAAATAATAATTGTAAAAAAAATATTGATAATGTATAAAACAGGTTCTCTACCATAATAAAAAAATATAGCAAAAAAATCCCCTCAGGATTTGGAAATATTAAGACAACATTCTAAATAATTTATTAATTAGTAATATGGAAAATACTAAAATTAATGTTACAATAAAAATAACAGTAAAATTGAAGAATGTAGGAGGAAGTAATAAAGATACAGAAAAACAACTATAGAAAGGCTCAAGAATGACAAAGCAGATTCTTTTAAAAAATTAAATGATAAACCTTTTGCAAGGTTCAGCATCAACAAAAATGTGGAAAAGGAAAGTAAACAAGCTTATAGTTAGTAAAGCTATGCCAGTATTGTTACAGGAATACAAATCTAGACTTACAGAACAGATTAGAAAGCCCAGGAGATACCCCTGTATATATAAAACAGAATTAGCACAACTAATCAGAGGAGATGAGAGCATCAATAAGTGAAACTGGAATAATTGTCTAGAAGAAAATAAACTCTACCTCATAGCCTACTCAAAAATGAAGTCCAGGTGAATGAATGACCTAACTGAATATAAACCATTTGTAAACCATGTAGAATTTATTTTTGACCTGGATTTCTTGACATTAACCACAAAGTGGAATTCATAAAGAAAAAAATTATAACTTGGATTACATTAAAATGAAAAGTTGTTGAATGATAAATGGCACATTTTGTCTAAATGATAAAAACAAGACTTCAAAAAAAAAAAAAAAAGAGCTAAGCCCTAGTCAGTTGGCTTAGTGGATAGAGCTGCAAACTGAAAGGTCTCAGGTTCAATTCCAGTCAAGGGCATGTAACTCAATTGCAGGCTTCTCCCCAGCCCGGGCCCTGGTTGGGGCATGTGCGGGAGGCAGAAAATATTTACAACTCAAATCACTACAAAAAGTATCCAGAATATATTGAGAATGTCTACAAAACATCAAAGAGTAAATATATAAAAATGAGCAAAGAATACGAACAGGTGATTTCTAAAGGAAGAAACAGGAATCGCCACTTATATAAATAAAAAATGCTTCATCTCATTAATGTTCAAACTAGATACATTCGCACACACATCAAATGACCAAACTAGCCGAAGCCGGTTTGGCTCAGTGGATGGAGCGTCGGCCTGCGGACTGAAGGGTCCCAGGTTCGGTTCCGGTCGGGGGCATGTGCCTGGGTTGCGGGCACATCCCCAGTAGGGGATGTGCAGGAGGCAGCTGATGGATGTTTCTCTCTCATCGATGTACCACTTATACAAATAAAAAATGCTTCATCTCATTAACGTTCAAACTAGACACATTCGCACACACATCAAATGACCAAACTAAAATGTCTGATAATGTCAGGCATTAACAAGAATATAGTTGCTGGTGGCAAATGCAAACTAAAATGTCTGATAATGCCAAGCATTAACAAGAATATAGTTGCTGGTGGCAAATGTTCATGCTTATTCCTCTTTGGACAGGAACTTGGCAACATCTGGTAAATGTAAAGATGTGTAAATTTCTAGACCCCAGCAATTCCTCTCCTGGAGATTTACCATGGAGGAAGGCACATAGGTGTTTAGCATGAGTCAGTACATTTGTGTCTATTGCAGCATTGTTTATAGTCCGTAAACTGAAAATGAGTAGCTTCTGATGTATTTGTACAATGGCATACTCTATGAGCAGTTAAGGTAAACCAATGAGATCTAGTATCTAGTTGTATGACAAGCATTGTTCAGTGAAGGTAAAAACAAATTGCACAGATAAGCACATATTGAATACCAATTATATAAAATTTTAAAATTCAAGACAAATACATTTTTACGTATTGAGTCATACCTATTGAGGATATATCTCTGAAGGATGGTCCCTGAGCTCTGGAGAAAGAAAGGAAGAATGGGTATATTTTTCCTGGTTCCTTAAATTATACTTCCAATACTATATTGTAATAAAATGTAACATAGGTATGTGCATTTTAATGAAGTACGCTATGATAAAATAAAGCATACCTAGTCTCATTTAGCCAGTTGTCATAGTAATTTCTTAAAGATCCAAATTCTATGGCTTTATACCACTTAAAAATAATTTTGCAATTGCACCTATCAGAATGATTTTCAAAAGCATGTTTAAGGCAAAATACACTTATCCAGAAGCAGCAGCACTGACAAGCTATAATTTTGCTGCAGCGTTTTCTGCTATGAAATGAAAGGAAACTAATCACTATTAGAGTGAGGATCCCTTTTTTGAAAATTTAATCATGCAGAAAACCTTCTTTATATTTCCCCAAACCCGGGAAACGCTCAGAGATGCCCACTGAAGGTCTGCTTCGGAGCCTGTGGCCATCTCTTTTGGCCATCCCTCTCAAGACCAAATCTGAGAATTCTGACCCTGTTTATCCAACCATCATAGGGTTTGAAGAATATATTTATTTAAAACCCCCAAATTAGTCCTGTTTGTATCACCACCCCATGTGCAATGTCCTTGGCGTGGAGTACATGACAAAAGGCCTTTTTCTGCTTTCCTTTGTTTATTAAGGGGACGGCTCTGCTGACTGTAGATCAGAGAAGATGGGAAGATCTGAAGAGCCGACTGAAGATAGCACAGCCTCTTCATCTCCCACCTCGCCCGGGTATCAAAGATGCTCTGATTTTATTCATGTTGGGCACTAGTGTTCATGATTCCCCAGGAGTCTAAGATTTCAATTAAAATAATAATCGTGAGGCCACTAGGTGGTTGTGCATAAGTTAATATAGAAACAGGCTCCAAACCACAGATCTCTCCAAAGGCTATTAAAATCAACCACCCAAAGGCTGTGCTTCAGCGCTCTCAGGATAAGCCTTAATGAAAAAATGAATTTTTAAACAAAATATTTGTGCTTGCCTTTTCAACATATGAGTGAAATGTATTAAACTGACAGAAATTGAATGATGCGGTTCTCCTTCTGATACGGACGGCTTCATGCACCGTGGTTTTAAATATTCAGAGCCAGCCATTCCTGCAAAACACTACACAATAGATTGAGCCGTGGGGGTGGGGAAATGTGATGGGTTTTATGATGGGCATTAAAGAAAATGAAAGGCAAGAAAGTAAATGTGACTTCGGTCTAAAGTTCCCTCGCCTAAACCTTTCTTTTCCAGATAATGATGGCTTTAGAGCCAAGATGTATGACATAACCCAGCACCCGTTTTTTAAGAGGACAATTGCTTTACTCGTCCTGGCCCAGTCAGTACTGCTCTCTGTCAAGGTACTTGGTTTCACCTTTAGACTCTGGGAATGAATTTCTTCCTCGTGGCTGCATCCAAGAATATCACAGATGGCCACATCTACTAGGACCTGCGCTCTTTAGTATAAAATTTTTAAATTCACAATTGTGTTCAAGTGGGAGGAAGAAGGGGGAGGGCTTTTCTGTGCCCAACGCCCGATGGATTTAGGCAAAGACGTGTGTGCTGTTTCCTATACAGTGGGACGTCGAGGACCCAGTGACTGTTCCTTTGGCAACAATGTCAGTTGTTTTCACCTTCATCTTTGTTCTTGAGGTACCGTAATGAGTCAGTGGGTTTGGGGGATGGGGGAGGGGGGACAGTGCACATTTTAAAGTAAGATAGTGTCCTCCTTTGATGGTCCTTATTTCAACTCTGTGCCCCATCGCTTTTGAAGTTTTGTGTGTGTGTGTGTGTGTGTGTGTGTGTGTTTTGAGGGGGATAGTGTGCTCTTAGGGTATTTCCTTTTGAGTCTGTTCAGTTTAACTTGAACAAAGACTTCACTTTATTTTTTGGAATTTTCTAACCACAGGAATTGCAAACTGCCGTTAATTTCTGTATCAGAATGATGGCCTGTCTAGTTATCTGAGTTCAAATATTTAGGGCAAACTGTACAGACCACTGTAGTTCAGGGACTCAAATTGCAATGTGGTGGTAAAGGGAATTGACCCAGAGGTTATTTTAATATATGGTTCATATCATATTACTTTCCAGGGATAGTCTTTTTCTTCCAACAATCTCTTTGAAATACAAGCAGATTCTTATTTCACCCTGAACTGGTTGATGTTTCCCAAAATCTATGGTCTTTTACTTGGGGAAGAAAAATGTCCTGCTATCAAACTAGTCATAAAACAAGGAGAAAAGAGTGTGGAGAATATATATGTGTTACCTACTCAGCTTTTTTATATATGTGATAAATTTGTCTCTTTGGTTGCTACCTTTTAAAAAAAATAATGTGACTCAGGTTAATACATTTAAATATGTACTAAACAGTCTCGATTTACTCTCTTCACTGTTTTTCTCAGGTTACAATGAAGATCATAGCAATGTCACCTGCAGGCTTCTGGCAAAGCAGAAGAAATCGATATGACCTGCTGGTGACCTCACTCGGCATTGTCTGGGTGGTACTTCACTTTGCCCTCCTGGTAGGTGTAAATTGTTTATTTCAGTTGAAAATTTCATAGTTGTATAATAGAAGTAAAATGTGGCCATGAATATAATTTTAAATTTTCTAGGGGCCACATTTAAAATATAGAAAAGAAACAAATAACATTTATTTATACCTACCATATCCAAAATGCAGGGTGGGGCAAAAGTAGGTTTACAGTTGTTCATGTGGAAAATAATACTATAATTAATAAGTAATAGTACAAGAATAAATTCTGTGTTTTGTGTACTCACAACTATAAACCTACTTTTGTCCCACCCTGTATTATCATTTCAACATGTCAGCAGTATAAAAAAAAAATTATGGCCTGGCTGGTGTGGCTCAGTGGTTGAGCAATGACCCATGAACCAAGAGGGCACATGATTCTCAGTCAGGGCACATGTCCGGGTTGTGGGTTCAGTCCCTGGGAGGGAGTGTGCAGAAGGCAGTGGTCGATGTTTCTATCTTTCTGCCCCTCTCCCGTCCTCTCTCTAAAATCAATAAAGTCATATTTTTAAAAGTTAAAATATTATGGAGATATGTTACATGCTCTCTTTTGTACTAAATCATTGATTGACTGTGTATTTTACATTTACAGAATGTCTTAATTTATATTCACTATATTTCAGGTGCTCAATAATAGCATGAGGTAGTGGTTACCATGTTGGATACCCCAAGGTTCTAGTCTAGGGTCCACCATTTTTCAGCCTTGATCAAGTTATTTGTCTTCAGTGATCTTTTGTTTCCTGCTCTGAACTAGGAATATGATTTCATAATCTACAGGTTTCATATGAACATTATGAAGATCAAAGAATGTGAAGTTTTTCTAATGGTTAAGATTAAACAAACCATAACACATTATTATAAATATCTTCTTTTTTTTAGTCTTCCTTGATCCCTCCCAAAAATACTATTATCCATTTCCCCCTGCTCTCTTCTATCCATTCTCTCGTCCTCTAGAAAAGATCCATAGCACACAGAGCCCATTTACACATCACAAAGGCCTAGTTTTAGTATGTAATTGCTGTGCTCAGAAAGATATTGAGTGTCTTTTTTAAGACAGTTCTTAACTTCAGAGTCAGGGGCTGTGCCAAGCCCAGGTGGGCTCTCAGTCACCCTGATTCATTTCCTCAAACAACAAATGGTTTTGAGTACTGCATATGTGCAAGTCACAGTGCTAGGAATTGAGAAGAATGTAATGAATAAAACAAAGACAGTGACTGCTTTCATGGGCCACACAGCCTGGGAAGTTAGGTAGGCATCCATTGAATGCTCCCAAGTCTATGAGAATTACAGCTATGGAAAGGAGATGGAGGAGAGACACAAGTTGCTGTGACAACACATAATAGTAGATGGCTTTATCAGGGAGGTCCTGGAAGGCATCCTGAGGGAGTGATAATTGGGATCAGTCTGAAGGAGGAGGAGAGAATATTTTAGGATGTTCTAGAATGGAAGGGTGCAGTGGAATAGACAGCACTATTAGAGGAGGAGCAAAGGGAACAAGGTACAAGATCTGCATGGGTAACAAGGTGTGAGACCTCTCAGTCCAAGTGAAAGTTTTGGGTCATCATCCTAGAAGCTGTTGGGTGTTATCACTTCCTGAATGTAAAGCAAGTAGGTATCTACAGTAGGTTTGGTGCTCACGTGGAGAGAAGGGGCAGCAAGGCCCAGGTTTTTATATATCTCCAAATTGCAACTAAAAGCTACTCAGTCCAAGCAAAAGAATAGAGTAAGCTTCCTAATTTTACATGTTCCCTGAGAGGAGCTCTCACACCAAAAGGCCAACCTGCCTATTCTGCCCTACTGCTTTGGTTCTTCTCCAAGAACCTCTGGTCCTGGAAGCATGCTCACCCTCCTCTCCATTGTGCAGTGGACTGCTGTGAAGGACGACGCGGTGCTTGTTCCCATCCCAAGATGAGTCTGTGCAGACACATTCATTTCCTCGCACCACACCAGATATCTCACTGGACCCCCTTCCCAGGTGCCCATCTGTGACTTGTCATTTGCCTGGGCAAGGAACCTCAAGGAAAAATCACGTTTTGGCATCAGCTTAATGCCACAGTTATTATTGCAGTTATAGTCAGCGGGATCTTTGTTTCTCAGATTCAACTTTCTTAGTCATAAAGCACACCAAGTCATCTCTTGATCACATACTGAATGTGTTTTTGAGTAAGGAGGACATCTCTGAAATCATCTTAGACTAATGGACATGTGGCCAGATGGTCTCCAGGTGTCTCCAGAAGCCTTCAGAGAGAAGGAATCTGACCTCCAGCAATCTTTTCCAACACCCAAGCTCCCTCTGCCATGATTCCTTTATCTCCTGTCTCACTTGACTCCCTTGTGTTGCATTGTTATCCTAGATTATTCTTGCTCCTCAAAGAAACTAGCCATTATTTTATGTAAAAATAAGTTTTAAAATACAGAATTCAGCTGAGCAAAACAGAGACCAAAATTTAATTTAAGATTTAATTTTATAGTTAATATTTATTCATGAGTTTTGGCAGTGACCTTTTCAGCACATTTTTAAGATAAATTTCTTGTGATATTTTTTACATTTTATTAAACTAATTATTCAGTAGACTTCACAGAAGACCCGAAATGAAAAAGGGAATTGTAACAAGATCTTTTGTGCAAATTATGAGAGGCTCTTTTCTGTTTAAATTTCAGAATGCATATACCTACATGATGGGCGCATGCGTGATTGTCTTTAGGTTTTTCTCGATCTGTGGAAAGCATGTAAGTATGCTGTAAAGAACAGCATCAAAGGTTGCATATGCGATAAAGAAAAAAGCATTGACGAACTTCTGCTGTCCTTCTGGTCACTATGCTGTAGCTAACAAATTGCTAGACATTAAAGTCCAAATGAGTAAATTTTAAATATTAAAATGAATCATTAGCTTAGTTATCTTGTAATGTTTCCTGATATTTATGATATTTTATTTATTCTTCATATTTTCTAAGTAAATTCAATTATCAACTAAAAATAACATATCAGACATGAAAGCAAAAACCAGTAGTCTTTCTTAATATGTCTTTATTTTCAGTTTTATTTTTAATAAAGTTATTTTACTTCAAAGAAAAATAATCCTTAATGAACATTCATAATTCTATGATTCCATATTTCTTTATCTTCTTTATTAATGTTCATATATACATTCCACATACATTTTCATTTTTTAAAGTACTTTTTCCTTTTTTGATTCTGACATTACATCATATGGAATGCACATAATGAACACTTAATACTTAATGGTATTTAATATTTTACCATTGTTTAGGTTTGTTCTTATGAGCATCTATTGGTAGAAGAATACTGAGTCTACTTGTTACAGCCCAAAAAGTGTAGAGCCCTTACCATAGTGAATTAGAGAGCAAGAGAAGAGAAAATGAAGGCTAAAAACCTTTGAGTTGAACTTTTATTAATGTGGCTGAAAAGGCTGAACAATTTGACATACCAGTAGGATTTCTCTCTGTCTAAGGGCTCCTGAACAATATTCAGGTTTAATAGCTAATAGGGAACAATTTTCAGACAGTATCCTGAGGGTAATTCTGATGCCCCTCAACATGCTTAAATGTTATTGACTCCCCATGTTCTCCTCAGCTTAATGAATCAAATATTCATATTCTCTCTCCGCCCATCTCTCTCCATCTCCATCTCCATCCAGGTAACACTGAAGATGCTCCTCCTAACGGTGGTCGTCAGCATGTATAAAAGCTTCTTTATCATCGTCGGAATGTTCCTGTTGCTGCTGTGTTACGCTTTCGCTGGCGTTGTCTTATTTGGTACTGTGAAATATGGAGAGAACATTAACAGGTCGGTGTGTATTTATCTTTCTATTCATTTATCAAGCAAGCTTTTGTAGTAATAAAATCGTGAATAAGCACCTGAATGATTTTTGTCTATTGAAGATGGTGGGGGGGAGGGAGAAGCAATCCATTGGAAATTAAAACAAAATAAAAAGGCCAAATTTTAAATGACATTTTTATAACTGAAGGCAGTATACATGTTTACTATAGAGACCTTAGAAAATTCAGGAATAAAAGAATCCATAACTCCCTACCATGCAGGAATTACCACTCCTGATAACCTGGTAAATTCCAGCACTTTTTCTAACCACATGCTGCCAAAAATGATATATTATTTTTAAGTAAATAATTTTAAGATGATATTGGGTTTCTTTCTTTTTTAGCAAAGCATGGAAAGTTAGAAACGCCCCCCCCACCACCACCACCACCAAATGTTGTTATGTATGAAAAGCATTTTTCAAAGATAGCCTTAAATTTTGTGGAAGCATCTTATAATTTAAAATAGAAAAGTCCTCACACAACCAATTATATACAGATGTGTCTTGTTGCAGAAATGACTGATTTGACACATGGCAGCTCCACCTTTTATAGCATAATCCACATGAAAGAAACAATCACTTTATATTGTCAAAGCTTGCTCCCTCAGTCATTCAAGATGAATGGGAAGAAATTGGCGGCACCATGCAAGGTGTGGGTTATTAAGACAGCTATATTTGAGACAAGTATATATAACAAACAAATAAGAGAGTGTAACCTTTGGAAATGATTACTTGGCAATCAAATTTGCTCCAAAATCCACCTGCTTTGGTAGTAGCAGACCTTACTACTTCATGACAACTATGTGACTCAAACTCTGTTTTCTTTTTCCTTAATTTAGGCATGCAAACTTCTCTTCAGCTGGCAAAGCTATTACCGTACTGTTCCGAATTGTCACAGGTGAAGACTGGAACAAGATTATGCATGACTGTATGGTAAATATCTCTTTGTCAATAACAGTGCCTTAGCTTAGAATCATTTGAAGCTCTTTGGCTATAGCCTTCTTGTTAGCATCAAGGCTTTGCATACAAAACACATATTCTGGCCTTTTAGTCCATAAAATTGCTGTCTTTTACATTATAATGTGTGGACACACAGGAAGAGTATCCAGTAAACTCAACTTGAGCTATCATAGTTCCATTCAATAAATATTCATTATGTAGGCATTGTTCTTTCCCTCCCACCTTTAACATTTTGGCAGTTAAGTGCAAACTGGAGAATTCTGCTTCCTTAGTTCAATTTATTCAACAGATATTCGCCAATCCCCTGGTTTATACTGAGCCATACACTGGGTGCCAGGTCTTCAGTGATTCCAAGGCACCCTCAAGGAGCTGGGGGCTCTGACCTGTACTCTCTCTTCTCTAGGCTAATTCTCATCATCCTTCAGGTATCACTTTAAACATCAGTTCCTTCAGGAATCCTGCCTTATGTGAAGACTGCAAGTTATATGTTTTTACAGCACTCTATATTTATCTTTTTTTCATGTGTTTCACAACTATAGTGAGTTATTGGCTTAGTTTATTTCATCTCTTTCTCATCCTTCAGATCAATGTTATCCAAAAAAAAATTCTGCAATGATGGCCATCGGCACTGTCCAATTCAGTAGCCACTACCCACATGTGGTTATTGAGCATTTGAAATGTGACCAGTTAAAGTAAGGGATAGAATTTTAAATCATATTTCATTGTATTTAATGTCAATGAATGTAAATTTAAATAGCCGCAAGTAGTTAGTGGTTACCGTGTTGGACTGCACAGCTCTAGACCGTCAGCAACATGAAGAAGGGTCAGGATCTTTGTCTTGCTTACCAGTCTGTCCCCAATACTGAACAGAAACCTAGCACATAGTAGGAACTCAAAAACTTTATGCATGAATGAAAGGGGACAGATCAGATATGATACTAGGCAGAATTAAATAAACTCAAAGTAAAGAAGCAGCAGAATGCCATGGAAATGTGGAAGAGAGAGCTAGTCTCTGGCTGAAAGACACCAGAGGTTTCTCAGAGGTGTTGGCATTTTATTGAGCCAGGAATGTCCCAACATCCCCTAATGGTGCTGGAATAAGGATCACTGGCTTCTCCTCACACAATTTGAATGTGAAATTGTTGTGTATAACAAATCCTCCTAAAATCATACCCCATTACTTAAATCAGATTAAAAAAATTAAATGCCCTTTTGTTTGACATTCTGCAGTTTGATCACAATGATAAATTATCATTTGGGGCTAGTGCAGGTGGCAGACAGAGCATCTCTTAGAGCAGTGGTTCTCAACCTTCCTAATGCTGCGACCCTTTAACACAGTTCCTCATGTTGTGGTGACCCCCAACCATAAAATTATTTTTGTTGCTACTTCATAACTGTAATTTTGCTACTGTTATGAATCATCATGTAAATATCTGCTATGCAGGATGTATTTTCATTGTTACAAATTGAACATAATTAAAGCATAGCGATTAATCACAAAAACAATATGTAATTATATATGTGTTTTCCGATGGTTGTAGGCAACCCCTGTGAAAGGGTCATTCGACCCCCAAAGGGGTCGCGACCCACAGGTTGAGAACCGCTGTCTTAGAGGAAACTGGTTCATTTTCATTAGGTTTCTAAAATGTCAATGAACTTGGGATTCTGCAAGACAAAAAGCATAGCATAAGTGAAATATTCTTTTTACTTTTGCCACTGATGATGCATCTAACACATGCAGCTTCAGAGATTACTTTGAAGTTAATTATTATATTTTACATGGGTCAGGATTATGTTCATTAACTACAGTCAGTTAACAAAAATTTGTATTCTTCTCTGCTGTCATTCTTTCCTCTCTCTCCCTCCCACTGCCCCGCAGGTCCAGCCACCCTTTTGTACTCCAGATGAATTTACATACTGGGCAACAGACTGTGGGAATTATGCTGGGGCACTTATGTATTTCTGTTCATTTTATGTCATCATTGCCTACATCATGCTAAATTTACTTGTAGGTAAGTGATGTTCGCTGCATATTTTTTTAAACCTCTTTAAACTCAGGTACTTAGATAATTAGGTATAATTTTCAAGTAATTATCCTGGATTGCTTGGGGTGGGTGTTTCATGGCATTAATTATAAATTGTTTTCTCTCCATTCAAAAGCTGAAAAGACTTTTGAAAGGCATGTAAATGACAGTTGATTGCAATTTCAAGAGTTGTCCTATTTATTATGATTATTAATCTCAAAAGAGCTCTCATGGATTGAGGTGAACAAATATCGGGGGCTGAGAGGGTTACCTTTCTAGCCTCGAAATGTCACATTTATGTTTTTGAAAGACACATGTTGTTCACCCGGCTGTGAGGCCACCCAGAACTCAATTTGACCTTTAAAAACTGTCCTGGAACTCTCAGCTGCCAGCGAAAGCCAGCTGGCATGAACGTCTATACACACAGAATGTGTGTTTATGCTATGACCCTCATGTTTTGGAAAGCCAGGAGCTAGAGAAACAGCTTAGTCCAAGTGTAAAACATGCCAACTTGGAAGGCATACTAAAAGCACTTTAAAAATTTGGCTTATCATGTAGCTGATACAATTCATTATTTATAATAGATGTTTTACAGTTTCTGAAAAATGACAGATGACAATTTAGATAATTGTCTAAATTCGCCATTTTTTTTCCTTTTAGCCATAATTGTGGAGAATTTCTCCTTGTTTTATTCCACTGAGGAGGACCAGCTTTTAAGTTACAATGATCTTCGCCACTTTCAGATCATATGGAATATGGTGGATGATAAACGAGAGGTAGGAGAGTGGATTGCCATTTCACGCCCCACTCAAAAGAGACTTACTACCCTATCTCAGACATGGTTTTGTTGTTGGCATGGACAGATATTGAATTTTGAAGGGCCATTGGTGAATTGCAGAAGGCTGTCATCGACACTCCAGCAGAATATGCTAGGAGGGGAAAGAGACAGAATAGATCCCTCTGTGTCCTTTCCAACTAAGAATGTCCTCCTCTTCCAGCATTCAGATGTTGGCAAGAAAGGAAACCAAGGGAGCTCTGAAGAAACGAGCCCTGGGCTCAGGGCAAGAGAAGGGGTGAAGTTCAAATGATCAAAGTAACAATATAGTACAGATTCATGATCACCTCAACCTAAAAGAGCAATCCTGATTACAAGTGCAAATGAGTTATTTTGGTGATTTATTAAAGTTACTACTTTTACTTATTTTGGACTTAGTATTGGTCAGTTTTAATAATGAAGCTTACCCAAGATTTACTAGAATTAGCTAAAGCAGCAGCAGCTTCCTGCTCCTCCTCCTCTTTCCCATTCTTCATCCAGCAGACACTCAGGCATTGCTCTAGGCACTGGAGATATACCAATGAGCGAGATGGACAGGTCTCCTATTCTAGTACAGGAGACAAAATTAAAGTGAAATAATCATTACAATTTCAAAAAGCTATAAACACTCTGAAGAAGGTAATAAGGTAGAGAGCGATTGGAGTCAGGAGCAGACAACTTTAGCAAGATCCAATATCTGAAAAAGGAGGAGAGACCAGCCATGGGAAGATCTTGGGGATTATCTGAAGATAGTTTCAGGAAGAGTTGACTGAGGCATGAAGACTAAGGGGCCAGAACAGGCTGAGTAAACGGGGTATCCGGGTCTAGAGCTGGGACCCGCACAACCAGGCATGGCTTTCTCCACCCCCTTTGCTTGTTCTTCCCTTGGTACCCCCACTTCATCCAGGCACCAGTGTTGGGGATTTTCTTCCAGGACAGTGACCTGCATGTACAGGTGTCTGGCCCCATTGATCTCTATGGCTGCTGCCTACAGGAACATGCCTTCCTCTGACATACTCATGGAAGATGGCACCACCACTCACATGTTAAGATGTTAGTAACTGACAGGAACTCATGGCCTATCAATGTCCCTGCCTCTCACTCAGTACCTGATTTAAAGACACAGCCAGGCTGGCACGGTAGGTTCTGTTGCCTGGAAGAGAGTGACACATGGAAGATGTCAGAATCTGGAGCTGCTCCGAGCAAGAAGAGGGCAGAGCTGGGAACCCAGTTCACTTCTGTGTAATTGTTCTAATAATGGAGGAGAACTGAAAAGGAGTGATCATTCCACAGAAGAACAACTTATAATAAACGTTTACAAGCTCCCAGTATCTGAACTCGGTGAGAAGAGGATCATGTACATGTGTATGTTTCATTTCTTGTGCTAAAATAAAGCATTCCTGAGCCACTCAGCACATGTGTTAGAGAAGCACCCAGCAAGGCTGAGTCAGTGGCACGGGTATGGAAAGAAAAGTCTATGGGCTCGATCCCCAGTAGGGGGCGTGCAAGAGGCAGCCAGTCAGTGATTCTCTCTCATCATTGATGTTTCTCTCCCTCTCCCTTCCTCTCTGAATTCAATAAAAATATCTATAATAATAAAAGCATAATATGCTAATTAGACTGGATGTCCTTCCGGACATCCTTCCGGACGACCTTCTGGACGAAGCTGGGGCTGCAAGGGAAGCCCGGGTCCCGGGTGCTGGAGGGAAGCCGGTACCAGCAGCTGGGGGATGGAAGGCCTATGCTTGCACGAATTTCATGCATCAGGCCTCTAGTACCGTGCTCGGCAAACCACGGCTTGCGAGCCACCATGCGGCTCTTTGGCCCCTTGAGTATGGCTCTTCCACAAAATACCATGTGCGGGCATGCACGTACAGTGCAATTGAAACTTCGTGGCCCATGCGCAGAAGTCAGTATTTTGTGGAAGAGCCACACTCAAGGGGCCAAAGAGCCGCATATGGCTTGCGAGCCGCGGTTTGCAGAGCTGCAGTTTGCCGACCACTGCTCTAGTATATTTTTAAAAAAGAAGAAGAAGAAAGAAAGAAAAGCCTAGTCAAGTTAGTGTCTGTCCAGGACAGGCAGAGGGAGAGCTTTCCTCCCTCCTTGGCTGCGAACGCTGAGTGGTTGTGAAACTCCACAGAACTAGAGGCGCACCTGCAGAAACTCTATGTGCTCAGGTCTTTCTTTTTTGTCATTTTTTAATATTTTTAAACATTTTATTGCTTTTTAGAGAGAGAGGAAGAGAGAGGGAGAGAGAAAAACATCAATGTGAGAGGAAAACATGGATCAGCTGCCTCCTGTATGACTCCCACCGGGGATCAAGCCCACAACCCCGGGAATGTGCCCTGTCGGGGAATGGAACTGGCAACTTTTTGATGCACAGGAGGACACCTAGCCAACTGAGCCACACCGGCCAGGGCTAAATTTATTTTTTAATTACCGTGGACATACAATATGATATTAGTTTCAGGTGATATTAGTTTCACATAGTGATTAAACATTTATATACCCTAGGGAATGCTCAGCTTTTATCTCCCAGCCAGCCTCGGGAAAATGAACAGCTTCCTTGCCATCTTTTGAGAAATGGCCCCAGGAGTAAACAGAGCCCCAGAGCATCCCTGCGGCCTAATGATGGTTTACATCCGAGTCGCTGTGCTCTGCCATAGGGGGTGATCCCGACCTTCCGCGTGAAGTTCCTGCTGCGGCTGCTGCGGGGGCGGCTGGAGGTGGACCTGGACAAGGACAAGCTCCTGTTTAAGCACATGTGCTACGAGATGGAGAGGCTGCACAACGGCGGCGACGTCACCTTCCACGATGTCCTAAGGT
>NW_006282385.1:2218538-2233661 GCF_000327345.1 Myotis davidii
GGGGCACAGCTGTGTGCCCCAGAGCTGAACAGAGTTGAGACTGAGGCTGTGACCATGAAAGGCCTCATGAAATGCAATTAACAAGTACGTTCTAAACCTAAAAATGCCACATGTGCTGTGGTTACAAGACTCCATGTGGTCTTCCTCGCTGAACTTTACTGGTCGTGTTCAGGTGAGCGCCTCCCGGGGGAAGGGAGTGGGGGGGGGGGCGAAAGGAGTAGCCTGAGGGGCCCAGAAGTGCCCCTTCCAGAACTGGGGCTCCTGAAGAAGGGACTTGGAGGGGCCTCGGGAGCTTGGGCCCACCCTTCCTGGTTTAAGGAAGGGACTGGCCCAGAAGAGATGAGTGACTTGCTGACAGTCACTCAGCCCCTGAGGCCAAGCTGGAGCTAAAATTCAGATCTTCCCACTTGTGGGTCGGGCAGGAATTTGCCCGGGCTGCTGTGTCCTGGGTGCCCCGGCAGGTTGACAAACCATGGTTTCCAGATGCGTGGTGAGGATCCTGACAGGACAGGGCACACTACGGCTGGAGAGCCTTCTCTGTTGGTTTGCTCTGACTGCTGTAATAGAACACATACACTGAGTGGTTTAAACAACACACCTACTGTCTTCACAGCTCTGGAGGCTGGAGGTCTGAGATGGAGGTGTCAGCAGAGTTGGTTCCATTTAAGGCCATGAGGGAGAATCTGTTCCACCCTCTCCCTCAGCTTTGGGGGGTTTGCCGGCCATCTTTGGCCTTCCTTGGCTTGTAAAAGCATCACCCTAATCTCTACCTTCATCTTCACATGGTGTTCTCACTGTGCATGTGTGTGGTCTGTGTCCAAATTTTCATTTCTATAAGGACACTGGTTATATTGGATGAGGGATCCACCCCATTCCAGCATGACCTAATGTGAACTAGTTATATCTGCAGTGGCCTGTTTTGGAATAAGATTACATTCTGAGGTACTGAGGGTTAGGACCCCAAAATATTTTGGGGAGGTTAGAGGGAGAACAGTCAACTCAGAATAAACAGGAGCCCATGGATAATATTCAGAAGGTCATGGCCTTGAAGAGGAAAACAATTACTTCTTTACTTTCACTATTTACTCACTAAAATGCAGCATTCTTTTTTATGATGCATGCAGTCAACAAACCATATTAATATTAGCAATACCCATGTCTTTGTCATCAGTAGAAATCAGAGGTATTTTTCAGGTCACATTACTGCTATGGCTGATATCTTAAAATATCCTTAATGCACACCAGTACTTCTAATTTACGGTAATCATTTGACCTCAGCTAAATGTTGTTATTTGATGCATTAATAAAGAAGCACTTATGTTATTATATTACTCCTTTCCAATAAAATAATTTGAGAACTCTATTTTTTTAATATATTTTTATTGATTTCAGAGAGAAAGGGAGAGAGATAGAAACATCAGTGATGAGAGAGAATCACTGATTGGCTGCCTCCTGCTGAGGATCGAGCCCGCAACCCCTGGTATGTGCCCTTGACTGGAATCGGGCTTGAGAACTCTATTTTGACACGATTGATTTCCTTTGAAATAATGTATTTTATTTTATGCATCTAAAACATGATTCTAAAAAATGTCTCATGGGCTCCCCTGCCAACGGGATTCATGCCACAGTAAAGGTTAAGAACCCTCTACCAGCACCAGCTATTTTCATCATGTTACATGTAACTGGCAAGCTAAACAGTGGGTATTGAGTCACAAATGTCAGGAGCAATCAGGTATACAGAAATATGATTATGCTTGGAATTTGAAAAATGCCAGGAGAGGAAGGATCTGGGGGTGTTCTTTCAAGGCCTCAATTTTACCTCCCACTATTCACTTCTTCCAGGAACAGGCGAAAAGGCAGAAAAAGATGGGGTAGGAAACACAGATGCATAGCAAAGAATGACAACTCTTGCGGAATGTCAGTCTTCTAGTGACAAATATTTTTAGGCTGAAAACGAGGCATCTAGGCATACCACGGTCATTAATATTGTATCCAGCCTCTTTGGGACACAGTGATGCATCTGATAAAATGAACCAAGGCAAAGTCCATGGTAGCATGGTTGGCCTCTCCCTACCTTCTAGCCCAGTGTATGATGAAAACAGTTCAGCAATGATGAGCTTCTTGATGAGGCAGGGAGAAAGAAAGAGCAAATGCACTTTTTCCCTCCATGGTGGGAAAAGACTTAGCAAAGAAGAGATCACTGTTCACGTGCTGCATGGGGACGGGCCTCTCAAGTGCCACCATGCTGTGATCTGGGTAGGGAAACGGAACTGAGGTCCCACCCAGGCCAGGCAGGGATGGAGCAATAACTGAGATCCTGCAGCCACACTAGGGAGCGCCGAGCTGCCAGAAGGGGCTGCATCCTCCTTTGGCTGTGGACTCCTCAGCCTGAACACATGAGTTGCCTTATTGTGCGGGAGCCCCCATGCAACACATTAGCTGTGCTGGTTTCATTTGCCGCCGTCTGGGTCTATTGTACCGAGGACTGAATGGGAATGAATGTTTCACTCTGGTTTTTCAACCATCAACATTAATGAGGAAGATCCAGGGGGACAGATGAGATAAATTGAGAGGGAAATGGGGGGATGGGAACGCATAGCCTGCAGCCAAGCATATTAACCACCACCAGTTGGAGCTGAATGTGAATAGACAGAGCAGTTATCCTTCTACAGGGAAAGTTCCAGAATCTTAAGCAGCAGATTATTAGGGCATAGCCTGGATCTTTGGTTTTACAGAAACTTACTGTTATAATCACCTCACTAAATCAACATATTTCATCATTTAACAAAGCAGGTACCATGGCGATGCCCAGTTCACAGATGAGCGAAGAGAGGCAGTGAGGTGACATAACTAGCCCAAGCCATCCAGTTAGTCAGGGTGGCATCAGACTGCTCCACTGGTAGGACTGAGTGATGACCTCTCTGAGCTTTGAGATCTCTAAGAGTCTAAATCCCAGGTGAATGAGAGCTGCAATTGCTGCTATATTTCCCCAACAGCATGCTCTCCTACCGGTCGGTTGACATCCGGAAGAGTCTACAGTTGGAGGAGCTGCTTGCAAGGGAGCAGCTGGAGTACACCATTGAGGAGGAGGTGGCCAAGCAGACCATCCGCATGTGGCTGAAGAAGTGCTTAAAGCGCATCAGAGCCGTGAGTGACCCAGGAGCATCTGGGGTTTTATTTCCTCCTCCAGAGCTTCCTGAACAAGGGGATTAGATCTTTCTGTGATTCGCCTTATATCCCTTCAACTCTGTCAGCTTCTTCCACTTACCATGGTCAGATGATGATTCAGACCTTAACTCTAGTCCAAATCCAGTGGTACCCTCTTGAGCAGAGTCCATAAGAAGCTTCCATTAAATCACATTTTTATAATAGAGTGTGACTGTTTCAGAAGCAATTCATTGATATTACAACATTCATGCTGTCCATTTGTTAATCTCAGCTGTTTAAACTGCCAGCAGTCTCTACATATTGACTGGCAACTGAATTTACAAAACTACTTTTCATTTGTTCCTAAAAAATCCCCAACATATTGTTGATAATTCTGTGTGATCTTTAATTAAAGACCACCTCTCCTGGGAGTGTAGCGATCTGTTTGCTGCTTCCTGACCTATAAGCCTATGAGATTCTCTAACTCTTAAATCCATGAACATGAGCATTAACTGTGTTTGCATACACTGTGTTCACAATGGGCATTTCTATTAGGTAATTAATTTTATGAATGCTTTTGACTTATGCTTTATACACAGGGGGGAAATCAAATTAATCACTAACCATTTCTACATAATAGATTTTTAAAGTCCTGTTTTTCAGAACAACATCAACTGCAGAAACACATCTTTCTATTGGATGAATTAAGGGCCCCAGAGAAACCCAACACCCCAGTCTCCTATAGCCAGGCACCTGTCACAGCTGGCCCACCATAGCTCTGCTAGATCCAGGGATAGAATCTGCGGTCCAGCGGCCCTGCAAGGGCTCAGGGAGTGCAGGCCCACCATCAGGCTGCCCTGGTCCCGGTGTGTGCCGAGACAGATCAGCCTACTGGACCGGCCCGCTCCAGTCCAGAACCGAGACAAAAATGGGGGTTTCAGTTCTGCACCCAAGACTCTCTGCCTCTTACATCTTAGAAGAAAGGGGCGATCCACATAGGCTTAGCGAGCATAGAATGAAATAAGAAGGGGGGAAAATCAGATCACCAACAACATTAGTGATTTAAGAATTCTAATTTAAATAAAACACAAGCTAGTACCAGTGAACATTACTCCCAATGGTTATGCAAATGAAAATAGAAGGGGTAAGCAATTCTAAGCCTCTAAGCCTTTCTTTATGGGAGTCTAGAAAAGAAATTAATAACCCTTGAAAGTTCCAAAATTAGTTGAAAGTTCCTAAGAGGTCACCAAGCCTACAGGGTCTATGGAGCAGAGAGAAGAAGATATGACTGACTGGTGGGGCAGAAGGGCGGTGGGCTGATTTCTCTGTTCCTGCAAGAACGATCATATTTCCACAGAAACAGCAGCAATCGTGCAGCATCATCCACAGCCTGCGAGAGAGCCAGCAGCAGGAGCTGAGCCGGTTTCTGAATCCCCCCAGTATCGAGACCACCCAGCCCAGTGAAGACATGAACGCCAACAGTCAGGATAATAACATGCAACCTGAGGTATGAGTGTGAGGTGTCTTTCATTCAGGGATATTCTGTGCATGTTTAAAATAAAAGATAAACTGGTGCTGTTCACAGCCATTTCAAATAAGGTGACAATATATCTAATAGGAAGGTTTTACATTAAAAAACAACAACCATTGGCCCTGGCCAGTTTTGCTCAGTGGATAGAGCGTTGGCCTATGGACTGAAAGGTCCCAGATTTGATTCTGGTCAAGGGCACATACCTTGGTTGCAGGCTCCACCCCGGCCCAGGCTTGTGCATTCCCTCTCTCTTCCATTCTCTCTACAAATCAATGGAAAAATATCCTCAGGTAAGGATTTAAAAACAACAATTGGAATAGGGTGATCCAATATTATATTTGTCTTTGTGGTCCCTGAGTTTATTGAGGTTATTTGAAAAGATTCTGATTTGTATGGATACTAATGTTAATGCCCTGGATTTTAAAATACTGTTAATATCTATCTCTCTCTCTCTCTCTCTCTCTCTCTCTCTCTCTCTCTCTCTTTTCCTCCCCACCCCCCTCTCTGTCTGTCTAAAGAGTTAATATCACCTCTGTAAGGGCTTAATTTAAGCCTGGCAATATCACTTGATTTAGGACAGGGGTGGAGAATGTCTGGCCCATGGGCCATACATATAAGGCCTGAGAGTTCATTTGGTCTGGCCTTGCCAAGGCATTAAGGGTGAGTTAATTACATATTTGACCAAATATAGCAGGGTAATTTTTAAGTTGATAATTTTGTATGGCCCTCAAATGATGTTATAAATATCCAAATGGCCCTTTGGCAGAAAAAGATTCCCCACCCCTGATTTAGGAGAACAGGGTTTGCTTGAAGCTCTGCCCTAATGTTTTCTCCTACCAAGTCATAGAAACTTGCAATGAAATCAATGAAAAGGTTTGAAATTGACCTTCCTCCTCCTCAAATTGAGGATTTGTTCTTCCTCAGTTGGGCATGAGAAGAGCATATGGAGTTTGGGGACGACTAACTTGAAGGCCTCCTATTTACTAGGACACCGCATATTTTCATTTCCAAACTCGATCTGCATGTCCATAAAAATACCACAGAGTCCCAGTGTCCTAGAGAGCCCTGTGTGGTGAGACAGCTGGCAGAGGCCCTGCCCTTTGTGAGGATGCAGTTATGGACTGGGTGGAGTTGATCCAGCATTCTGAGAGTCCACCCCCCCTCCTCCCGCCTCTGACAGCATCAGACTTATGATTGTGTGGTGACCCAGTCAGGGGCCAGCCATAAACACTGAAGCCTGAAGCTTGTGGCCCAGTGGGTGCTCCAAAGAGCCCTCTTGTTTATAGCCCAGATTTGAGTGGATTTCATGTTGTTGGCTCCCCAGCCTGTAGGAATCATCTGCCACCAATTACAGGCACTTGTTTAGGAGACAGTCAACAAAGAGGGATATGGAGGTTTCTACAACAGCCCTGCCACCTATGTGCCCCGTGGAGGGCTGGCAGTGCCTGAGGTGTAGGGCTGAGATAAGGTCTGGATAGTCAGATGGGGATGATGAGTCAGGGAAAGTGATGATTGCAGAGCTCTCTGGTTTTAGGTTAAAAGAGCAAAAAAACCCAAGAGGTACCCAAAACATCCAAAGGGGATACAGAAGCAATGTGAAGGTCAGTGTGCTGATAGGAAAGGGGAAGGTGAGGGTGAACCAGAGGGTGGGTAACATGTGTGGGGAGTCTCAGCATTTCTCTTTGACTTTAGTCTTTTATTGAATTGATTAGGGTACAGGCTTCAAGTGCACAACTCAATAAAACATCATCTGCACACTGTATCGTGTATTCATCGCCCCAAGCAAAGTGTCTTTCCGACCCCCTTTTCCCCCCCGCTTTGCCCACCTCCTCCTACCCCCATTCTCCTGCCACTTCCCTCTGGCTATCACCACACTGTTGTCTTTCATCCAGTCCCCCAACGTCCCTGACAGCGGTCAGTCTGTTCCCTGTATCCATGCCTCTGTTTCAGTTTTGTTCCTTCGTTTACTTTTTCATTAGATTCCACATGTAAGTGAGAGACTTTAGTCTTCATTGATATAAGATTTGATCTCCTCCAAAGCCCATCCCAGCTTTGTCTGTGGAGAATTTTCTTTTTGAAGCTCTAGGCATTGACCTTCAGGTTGGCAAGAGCATGCTTCCCCCAAGCCAGACAGTGCCTGCTGCCCCCCCCCCCCGTCCCACTTCCTGGAATGCCACCATCCTTGCTCTAGTAGATGTTTACCAGGTGTGGAGGGAATGTGGACGTGGGGGTGGAGGGTTCCTTGAGGGGAGTCAAAGAAAAGACACTACTTGAAGAATAGGGCTCCTTTCCTCATGGTGTGCAGTGGTGACTCTCACTTTCCTTGCCTCTTTTTTACTCAATTTCACTTTTCCTTTCCCCATTGTGGACATTATAGGTCCATATTGTTTTTCCTACTAGTTTCCTGTCATTTTCTTTCTTTTTTCAATTATAGTTTACATTCATTATGATTCTGTATTAGTTTCAACTGTATAGCATAGTGGTTAGAAATCATGTACTTTACAGAGTGGTCCCCCCCCAACCTGGTATTCCAACTACCTACTGACCCCCATACATAGTTATTAACTATACTAGAGGCCCGGTGCACGAAATTCGGTGGGGGGGGCGTCCCTCAGCCCGGCCTGCACCCTCTCTAATCGGGACCGCTGGCTCCTAACTGCTCACCTGCCTGCTTGCCTGCCTGCCTGATTGTCCCTAACCCCTCTGCCTGACTGCCTGTTCACCCCTAGCCCCTCTGCCTGCCTGCCTGCCTGATGCCCCTAACTGCTCCCCTGCTGGCCTGATCACCCCTAACTGCTCTCTCCCCTGCCGGCCTAATAACCCCTAACTGCTCTCTCCTACTGGCCTGATTGCCCCTAACTGCTCTCCCCTGCTGGCCTAACCACCTCTGCTTGCCTGCCTGATTGCCCCTAACCTCTCTCCCCTGCCAGCCTGATTGTCCCTAACCGCCTCTGCCTCGGCCCCCGCCACCATGGCTTTGTCCAGAAGGATAACCAGAAGACGTCCAGTCTACCAAGTCTAATTAGCATATTACCCTTTTATTAGTATAGATTATTAGCTATATTCCTTATGATGTACTTTACATCCCCATGACTATTTTGTAACTACCAATTTGTACTTCTTAATCCCTTTACCTCTTTCACCCAGCGCCCCCTCCCCTACTCCCCTCTGGCAACCATCAGTCTGTTCTCTCTATTTATGAGTCATTTCAATTTGGTTTGTTTATTTTTTTCTTTCTATTCCACGTACAAGTAAAATTATATAGTATTTGTCTTTCTCTGTCTGACTTATTTGATGTAGCATAATACCCTCTAGTCCATCCTTTTGCTGTTGCAAAAGGTTCAGCTTCACTCTTTTTTGTGGCCAGGTAGTATTCCACTGTGCACTAGTATATGTACCACAACCTTTTCACCCACTCATCCACCCATCAGCACGTTTTCTAACTTTCTCAAAGCCAAAGGAGGGACAGGCCCATGATGCAGAAAGAGGGAGGAGAGCACGGGGTTCAGAAAGTCACTGCTCTCTTCTTCCCCCCGCAGACGAGCAGCCAGCAGCAGCTTCTGAGCCCCACCCTGTCTGACAGAGGGGGGAGTCGGCAAGACGCAGGGGATGCAGGGAAGCCCCAGAGGAAGTTCGGGCAGTGGCGTCTGCCCTCCGGTATGTGCACCAAGTCCTTTCTCCATTGACTGAGACATTTTAAGTTGTTGACATTCTGTGTGTTTGGGATCTGAGATTTCAAAATAAGGGTCTGCATCTGAACTTATTTATAGACATGAAAAATGTATCTTCTTATCAAAGATATTTCCCCCAAAATAACTTCTCTAAATAGCACTGTATTGGCCCTCGTTTTCAGTTACTGTGGTTGAGAAGGCAATACTTATTAACAAAGTGAGACATCATAGCCAAGATCATTTTAAAAAAAGAGGATTTGCAAGGGCTTCCTGAGTATTTAAGGTGTTTGCAAACATAGGCAAAATTTATTTATTCTAAGCGGAAGTGAATAGATATGATCATTTAGAAAATGCCACAGTTCTCAAAGAAGGAACAACAAAACTTACATCGTATGATACAATATGATATGATATGATATAAGATATATGATATATATGATATCTGATGTATATTAGTGCTATACTACTTACTGTGTGCCAGTCAGTATTATACGTGCATTGTGTGTGTTCCCTCACTTAATCCTCACAATCCTATTCTTTTTCACATTCAGTGAGATAATTTTTTTCTAGGAGAACATGGGGTTTTGGGAAGCCAGGACAATCCCATTAAGGACACTCAGAAGTGGAGGGGAGCAATGATCTGCACAGCCCACTGTCCCCCATATGTGGTTTTCTGTTTAAATAATTGAATCTACGATAAAATAGGGACTTCCTAATGCTCCTTAATTGTTCCCCTTCTTCGGCCCAATCTAATGAGAAGGTGGATGATGTTGCAAACTCTTCTGTAGCATGTCTGTTCCACAAAGCAGAAGATAATGTAACTAAATTTTGAGACTAAAAGTTGTTCAGTGGATCTGAACATCAGAAGGAAAATATCTTTTTTCACATCCAGGAGTTTATGATTTAGGGATCAGAGGGAAGCTAGCTTCTGCCTGGGAAAACAGAGCTGGGAGTGATGGGAAATGAGATTGAGTAGGTGGTGGGGCCAGGCCATGAAAAGCTGTAAGTTACAGGCTGAGTGGTTTCAACTTCATCCTGTAGCTAGTAGGAACCAGTACAGGTTCCTGAGCAAGACGTGGCATTTGGAATTCGTGCTTTAGGGAGAGTGACTTGGCAGCAGAATAGAGAGTGAGCCTGGAGACAGCGTTAGGAGCCAGAGGATGATACCTAAGCTGGGCATGAGGTGACAACATGGCCAAAGCTGGTGGCAGTGGTCCAGACCCTGGAGCAACAAGTAGGAGAGATGACCTAGGGTCATGGTCGGCAAACTGCGGCTCGCGAGCCACATGCGACTCTTTGGCCCCTTGAGTGTGGCTCTTCCTAAGCCTTAGGAGTACCCTAATTAAGTTAATAACAAAGTACCTACCTATATAGTTTAAGTTTAAAAAATTTGGCTCTCCAAAGAAATTTCAATCGTTGTACTGTTGATATTTGTCTCTGTTGACTAATGAGTTTGCCGACCACTGACCTAGGGGAAGTGCAGTCCTTGGTGTTCACCGAAATGCATAAAAGAAAGGATGTTGTCAAAAGTGCCTCTAATGGCCCAAGCTTCGGTGGCCCCAGTTTCAGAAATGGTGGTAACTAAAGAGGCATGCTATTGGGACAGGCTGAGTTTGAAGAGGCAAAGGGCAAGAAAAGGCATTTTAAGGGGACACCAACAAGGTACCAGGTACCATGCTATGCGTTTCCCTCTTTTTTCCCCCTTCCCCCTTTTTATTTTACTTGTTATTTAAAAGCATATATTTAAAGTGTATAATGTGATGTTTCTATTAACATATACATTGTGAAAAGATTGCGGCAGTCAACATATATGCATCAGCTCATATACTTCCCGTTTTTGTCTGTGGTGAGAACACTTAATATCTACTCTCAGCAGATTTCAAGTATACAATACAGTCTTATTAACTATGAGAGGCCTGATGCATGAAATTCGTGCAGGGGAGGGAGGTCCCTCAGCCGGCCTGCACCCTCTTGCAATCTGGGACCTCTCGGGAGATATCCGACTGCCGGTTTAGGCCCAATCGGACCTAAACCGGCAGTCAGATATCCCTCTTGCAATCTGGACCCCTCGCTCCTAACCACCCACTTGCTCTCTCCTTACCTCTTGGCTTGCCATTCCTTAGTGCTGCTGCAGAGGTGGGAGAGGCTCCTGCCACCACTGCTGCCCTCTCCAGCCATGAACCCGGCTTCTGGCTGAGTGGCACTCCAGCTGTGAGAGTGCACTGACCACCAGGGGGCAGCTTCTGCATTGAGCATCTGCCTCCTGGTGGTCAGTGCACATCATAGCGACCAGTCATTCTGGTCATTCCACCATAATGGTCGCTGGGCTTTTATTATATAGATGGTCACCATGTTGCACATTAGATCTCCAGAATTATTCATTTTACATAACTGCATCTTTGTACCCTTTGACCATCTCCCTATTTTCCCCATCTCCCAACCCTGGTAACCATCATTCTACTATATTTGCTCTCTTTATTTCTGTGAATTTTGACATTTTGGTATTCCATATATAAGTGAGATCATAGAGTATTTTGCTTTCTATATCTAGGTTATTTTACTCAGCATAATATCCTGTATGTTTATATATATTGTTGCAAATTGCAGGATTTCTGTCTTAAGGTTGAATAATATTTAGTTATCACAATTTATATATCACAATTTATTTAACCATTTATCCATTGAAGGATACTTAGGTTATTTTCATATCTTGACTATTGTGAATAACATTGCTATAAACAAGAGAGTGCAGCTATCTCTTCAAGATAATTATTTTACTTTCTTCAAATATATATACCCAGAAGTGGGAATGCTGGATCATATGATAGTTCTGCTATGCATTTTCGTAGGTCATCTCATTTAATCTAATTTAATTCTCATAATAGTCCAATGAGAAAACTTGCATTCTCTTCATTTTACAATTGAGGAAATGGGTTTCAGGACATGAACTTGCCTTTAGTTACATCCACAGGTCACAGAATGGGACCCAAAACCATAACTGTGGAATCCCAAAGCCATGAGTGTGTCAACAAAGTCTTCAGACACTCTGCTTCAGCCAGATTCATGGATTGGAAGGATGAATGCCATGAGAAAAATTTAAATAACTTCCCAAACCATTCCTTTTTCACTGAAACTATACTTCAATTTATTTTTACAAAAAAAAAAGTATTTACCCATATTATTCTTTCCATACCATCTGCATTACTTCCTTTCCACTACTATCCATTACAGTCCTTTTTCTTTTTTTTTAATATGTATAATACTAATGAGCACTGAGTCACTAATATTTCTATGACACTTATATTTGTCCATACTGGAACTTTTAAAAAATAAATTTTCATTTTTGCAAGAGGCAAGCAGCATTTTTTTTCAAATGGTATTACTAGTTGTCCATGAAGATAATTTTAAAGCCCATTATGAATATAAAGAATCCAGTGCTGAAAAGGTTTCATACTCAACATCTTCTCATACTCAAAAGGATAGGACTTGTTCATCAAAAGCATTAGATGGGAAAATCATGGTTTTTCAGGAATGACTTGCAACACAAGTAAAACGCCATTTTGCTCATAGGACTTTGATTAATTCCACAGCACCAAAGCCAATAAGCCATTCAGTGTCTTCAGTCAACTTACGGTTTGGAGGGCGGACAACCATGAAATCTGTGGTGTGCAAAATGAACCCCATGACTGACACAGCATCCTGTGGTTCTGAAGTTAAGAAGTGGTGGACCCGGCAGCTGACCGTGGAGAGCGACGAAAGTGGAGATGACCTTCTGGATATTTAGGTGGAAATCAATGCAGATGGCAGTCTAATGGTGAAAAGTACTTTCTAATATTTTCCTCCATTGTCCAGTCAACAATCCATCATTGAATTCCAATTTGTCCTGCGTAGGAAGGCATAAAAACTGGTCTGTGAGAATTGTGCAAATGATGGCTTATTACCATGTGTTTGAGACAGTTTGCATAATGGCAGTATTAGAAATATTAGAAACTATACCAACACCAGATATAGATTTTTCAAAAATTCTACATATTCTGTCTATGTAAACTAAGATATATATTCAGATGTGCTCTTATATATTATTACCACCCCTGAAAGTGTGCTAAGCCCAAAGTGGCTCATATATATGGTACAGGAGCTATGGCTTTAGTTCATGTTTTTCCCCCTTCCACTATAAATACTTCTCTTGGGGGAATTTATTATTTATAATTGATCTGAAAGGGTCAGCACTGAGCTCATGCTAAAAATGATAATAATTTTACAAACTACAGATTCTGAATTTTTAGAAGTACATTCTTTTCCTTGTGTTATTTTTTAAAAATATACACAAGATATTTAGAGGTCAGAACAAGTCAATTTCTGTCCTCAGTCACTCCAATGAAATTGTTGCCTCTTCCAAGAGAATTGTGTGTGCAGGTACCAGACAAAGAAATTGACACATGTTGCTAAATTATTTAAAACAAACCTTATAGAAGTCACTTGAGAGACATAGTTATGGAAAGATGTTGAATTCCTCAAAAAGTATTTTAATAATTGAGTTTAGAAAAAAGTGTAAAACAATTCAGCTTATTTTAAAAAATCTTTGCATGTGTGATGCCATCGTTGGCTTTATTTTTTACCCAAAATATGCCCATTGTGCCATACACCAGCAAAGACATGAGTTGATTGCAACGCACCATTGCTGTCTTTAATGCCAAATGATTCCCCTGCTAGCAGACTCTCCTATGGAAATAATGGTACTCTGCAGATCTTCTCTGAACTCACCGTTTATTCCACACCCCCAACTGTATTTGTGTTCTGTGGGAAAATTAAAATGCAAAGTGATTACTGTTGTCCCACTTAGGCTGAGTCAACCAAGTAGATGTGAGTTTGAGCTGTGACTACATTATTCTTGACTGAAGATTTGCTGTTTAGATGATCTCTTTGAACAGAGTGATTCTCTCCGTATCCTCTGAACATTCACCCCATCCCAGTTGCTTTATGATTTCTTTTTCTCTGTGTAACAGTTTTAAAATAGTCAAATATCACAATCTTTCTGTACAACAATTTTAACATTGTGGTGACAGTCTATTGTTTCTATGATTAGTTGTGATTATCAGGTAATGGGCAATTAAAGTCAGTGCAGCTGAAAGGATTTTACCTCATTTTATGTTCATTTGGCATTTACTTTTTGTATATAATAAAATGAAATAAATATTGAATTTGTAAAAGAATTTTCTCTGAGTTGATGATGATTTCTAAACCCTTTTTGTATATGTGGGGTGGGAGGTTTTGGATAGGGCCACCAGATTGCTGGCACTTTGCAAACGCTCATTTCTGAATATTCTGTCTATAATTAGTTAACAAAAGCTCTATCCCTAATATTCATTCCGGCTCAGCTTCTAAGTTCCTTTCACATTTGTGCCTGCCGGCTAAGTGAATACCCTGTACCTTCCAAACCCATAACAAAGCAGACAAGGATGTGACATGGTCAGGGCTTGGGTCTTTACTAATGCATGAAAACCGGATCTTTATTTTTTTCTCTTTTGGCTCATTATATTCGAGTAATGCAGCTTCCTTCTCACAAAACTGCTGAGCCCTTCCTAAAACGTCTGTAATTTTTGTTCAGCAGAACATCACTGTTGTTCATTCTGCAGTGAAGCAAGGGGCAGAATAGCAATGCATTTAAAGCCACAGCACCCTACATTTTCAGTGAAGTGAAATAGCCAAACAATTCCCGTGGGACTTATCTCCACTATTTTCCTGAAGCCGGTAAAGCAGACTGCAAGCTGAGAAGAAGAAGAAAAAAAACTGCTCCCTCTCTCTGATTTTTCATAAACATGTAACAGTCTGGTTATGCAGATGGGAAAACTGGCCACAATGCTCCCTAGTCCTTAGGGAGGCCAGACACTGATACTAATCCTGTCATCATGCTACCTACTGCCTTTAATTAAAGGATGCTGTTGTTTCCAAGGGCACCAGAAGCATAAGCGATAGAATACTTGACACAGAACCCCCAAGGGGAACAGACCGCACATGCATAGCACATATGGCAATTCAAGGGGACCCAGAGGGAATGAGGATGGAGAGAATGGCCAGACCAATGCCATTCACTCTATTCTCAGTGGCAGTTTGAGAGCAACACCCACCAGCAGGGGTTGGCCATTTATGCCCTGCCCAAGATGAATAAGTCAGGGCACGTAGAAGAAAAACAAGAGTTATAAAGTGTGAAGCAAGAGCCGTTTCTGCAGCCAGGTGCATGATGTGTTTGCCTGTTTCTTTGTAGGAAGTGACATACTGTGCGTAGTTAAGTGGTTTTCAATACATTGCTTACAAGTGGCACTGTTTTTCAAGTAAAGTCCTTCAAGGGATTCCAAAAT
Organism: Myotis davidii; assembly: GCF_000327345.1. Lineage (NCBI taxonomy): Eukaryota > Metazoa > Chordata > Mammalia > Chiroptera > Vespertilionidae > Myotis > Myotis davidii. Next base: position 2,233,247 of record NW_006282385.1, read on the forward strand.
ACTAACCGGGCAAAAGCAGGCAACCCTAGTTGAAATTGGGATAAAGATGAGAACCCAGGGAGAAACCAAGATGGCGACATAGGTAAACACCTGAAATTGCTGCCTTGCACAACCACTTCAAAGTTACAACTAAAAGACAAAACAGACATCATCCAGAACCACAGGAAGGCTGGCTGAGTGGAAATTCTACAACTAGAAGGAAAGAGAATAGCACACTGAGACTCAAAGGAGGTGTGGAAGTAAAGTGCAGAGGTAAGGATGTGCACATGGAAAGGGCTGCCAACTGAGGACATGGTTGTCTTTTTGAATCGGGAGGGAGGCACAATCTCCCTGACAGCCCTGACTCCAGTTCCAGGTGACTCTCTGGGGACCCAGACTCACACAGGAGAAAATATACTGTCTGGCATATGTCGGA
>NW_006282385.1:2233922-2242052 GCF_000327345.1 Myotis davidii
CAGAAGTTCTCCCACTGCAGACACAGCTGATTCTCACAGCCAGTTGGCCTGGAGGTCAATTCCTCCCAGTGATACCAACAACAATCAAGCCTTAACTACAACAAGACTGTGCACACAGCCCACAAAGGGGTGCACCAAGAGTGTCCACCTCAGGTAACTGGGGAGGCTGAGCCACTGGGCCCTATAGGACACCTAGCACAGAAAGCCATTCTATCAACACAGGGAAGCAGCCAAAATGTGGAGACAAAGAAACAGGTCATTAAAATACATCCTGTCACCTGATCCCAAAAGCAAGTTGCTAAATTAAAATAGCAAAACAATTCCAATGCTACCCTTAAATTATGCTTTCATATCTGCTTGCTTTCTATATTGGACCAGTTCATCCAGTTTTTTGTTTGTTTTTGTTGTTGTTGATACTGTTTTTAATTGAGGTATAATGAAATATCACATGATATTCGTTTCAGGTGTACAACTATGGTGCAATGTTTGTATATATTGTGAAATGATCACCACAATATGTCTAGGTAACATCTGTCACCATACATAGTTATAATTTCCTTTGTTTGTAATGAGAACGTTTAAGATTTACTCACTTAGCAATATTCAAATATGCAATATATCTAGTTCAAATATTAACTATAACTACCATGCTGTACATTACATCCTTATGACTTATTTCTTTTATAACTGGAAGTTTGTATCTTTTGACCCCCTTTACCCATTTTTGTCCACCCCTACCTCTATCAACTAGCAATTTGTTCTCTGTATCTATGAGCTTGGTTTTTGTTTGTTTGTTTGCTTTCAGATTCCACATGTATGTGAAATCATATATTTGTCTTTCTCTGACTTATTTTACTTGAGATCTTGGCTAAAGAAGAATGTTCTGTAAAATGTTACTCTGCTATCTCTGACAGTCCCTGGTAAAATTACTGATTTATTATTTTATATGGTTTTGACATGGCTTATAATGCAAAAGTACCACCATTCATATATATTTACTAGAGGCCTGGTGCACGAAATTTGTGCACGCGTAGGGTCCCTAGGCCTGGCCGGTGATCAGGGCTGATTGGGCTCTTCCGGCTGCCAGCCAGGGGCTGCCTTCATTCTGTGCTACCCCCTGGTTTTCAGCCCACGTCATAGTGAGTCATCATTCTCCCGGTCAAACTCCTGTGGGGACAATTTGCATATTAGGCTTTTACATAGATAGATAGATAGATAGATAGATAGATGATAGATAGATTTGCAGAGATCCCATGGGACCTGGCTCATTTCTGCACCTTCAGGTGGGTTTGGTCTCATTTAAGTGCTCTCAGGCTCCATCCATGTTGTCACAAATGGCAGGTTACCTGATTTAAATGTAATATTTTATTATTTTTTGCCCCAATGCTATATGTCCCCCATTCAACTTAAAAATTATCCTGTAGCACGCCTAGTAAAACATCTAAATCCTATTTGAATCATAAGGAGGCTGGTATCATTCTCCATTGAATTAAGCCACGGATGGTTTATTTAGAGACAGATTTGAAGTTCTCTCTCATTCTCTCTTCACAGGCAGTGGTACAATGCCAATGTCAATTTTTAAGGCTTGGTTACAGAATCAACCAACCTAAAGAGGAATTATGTAGCTTCATTGTGTTCCTTACATAAATTGATATTTGTCACTCCATTTTGTATAGATGTGGTCTGTGATTCCAAAATAACACTAAGTAGAAACATTTGATTTGATGCATCCTTCCTAGTAGCATTCCTAATATCTGACTAGCCACTGAGATGTTTAGCTTTTAAATGAGATCAAACTCACCTGTAGGTGCAGAAATGGGCTAGGGCCCATGGGCTCTCTGTAAATAAATACATATTAATGGTGGTACCTTTGCATTCTAAACCATGTCAAAACCATCTAAAATAATAAATCAGTAATTTGACCAAGGATAGTCAGAAATAGCAGAGTAACATTTTATAGAAAATTCTTCTTTAGCCAAGATCTCAAGGAAGAGAATTGTACCCATAAATTATGTTAGAGAAAGGGAACTTTTGATTTGAATTACCTGCATCCTCTTAGGCACTCTATTTAATTTCTACTTTGGAGACATAAAAGTATTAAAGTAGGTAACACTCTTGAAGCATAAGAGTGCATTGGAAAGATTCAGATAAGGACAAAGGACAGGGAGGGAGATGGAGGGGGAAATATAGTCTTTACTCTAGCCCTTCATTCTTGGAGAATAGATCATGCTTATCTCACTCGTGCTTGCAGACAACTAGGCTAGAGACCAATCTGTCTGGTCAGGGAGAGCACTTCATTTGGAATACACAGAATGAGTATAGGTCAGGGTTCTCAAGAGAATAGAACTAATGGGACATTATAGAGAGATTTATTTTAAGGAATTGGATAATACAATTGTGGGTTGATAACGATTCCAAAATCTATATAGCAGGCCAACAGGCTAAAAATTCAACAAGAGTAACATTACAGCTTTGAAATCAAAATCTGCAAGCTGGAAACTCAGGCAGGATTTCTGTTTATAATCTTGAGGGAGAATTCCTTCGTTTTTTGCAAACCTCAGTTTTTGCTCTGAAGGCCTTCAACTGAGTGAACGAGACACACATTATGGAGGGTAATTGGCTCTACTCAAAGCCTCATGATTTAAGTGTTAATCATATCTAAAAAATACCTTCACAACAACATCTAAATTAGTGTTTGAACAAACAACTTGGCACCACAGCCTGACCAAGTCGACACATCAATTTAACCATCACAACGAGTATCATTTTATTCCCTGAGGTTGGTTAGTGCAACCTGAGATATGGTCACTCATCTGTTAACAGAATCCAACCAGTTGTCCTTTTCCCAAAAACAACAAGCTTAGTTTTTAATGTGTTTGCTTGATGTCAAGGCACTAATCCTAATTCACAAGCTGAGTCAACAGACTTCAGAGACACATCACCTCCCACAGGTACAGCTTGACCTCCTCTGTCTTAATTGGTCCCAGGAGCAATAGAACAGTTGTTTTAGGATTATCAGACTCCAGGCATTGCCTTCTCTTTCAGAGTTTGCATTTCATGTTAGAAACATCACGGAAAGCCTTACCTGGTGAAACATTGAAAGCTCAACAACAAAACAGTCAACTAGGAAACCTTAAGCTGGCCACAGGTCGATAACACTAGTACGTTCCACATACCCCAGGGAAAACTGTCTCAGTGAACTCAATTCTTTCCTCTGTGCCAGGAGACACTCAGCGGTGGGCTCTCCCAGGTACAGAGGGGAGAAAAGCTTCTTTCTCTTCCTGTTTAAGCGATGAGACAAGAAGGAGTCCGTGCTCTCTTGGCAACCTTGGTGGGACTCACAGATGAATGGAAACATCCGCCAGGGATCCAATGCAAGGGGTGTGTTGGCCTCTTCTACAAATCGTCTCTTCCTGACCTTTGTGCAGGGCACCAAACTGCCCCATTCCAGAAACCTGCCTTTGTCTCCATCCTGCCTCTCCTTCCTGTGGAGAATGCCTCATTTCTGTGTTCTACCAACTAACTGAGCTTCAGAGCCCAGCCCATGGAGAATCTCAAACTGGTATTCTTTTTGATCCATTGACTTCTTTTTCAGAGTAATGGATATGTGCCTTGCTTAGGACCAGGTCAATTGATCATTGAATTCTGTGAGGCACTAATGAGCATAGCCTGAGGGTCCTGGTTGCTGTGTTCTCACTTTGACAACTACCTCTCGTGGACATGTCACACCACCAGCCCTGATTCTCTTATCTAGGGGTCCTCCATCCGGTCAAGGTCTTCACTCCCCTTCTGCAATTGCCTCACGTCCTGATCTAACTGTTAATTAGATGTCACATTTCTTGGCCTATGTATGTGCTTGAGCCATCTGCTTATTGATCATCTCCTTCAGAATACTAGTATATTGGATTTTAAGGAATCCAGCCACAAAAGCAGGCAATGTTGCAGGTAGTTCATTGAGGAGGTTCCTCCAGAGCAAACTGGAGAGCATCTAATAGGTGGTGACCTGGAGTCACACCCATGAATCAGAAAGCTACAGAAATATTAGCTTTATAAGTCATAGATTATCATTATTGTAAAGCAACATGATAATAAAATTCAGAAATTATACCTGAAGTCCGTCCACTATAGCTGATATTGTGGAAAAGAAAAATGTCTGAAGTGGATCAATAAGCTACACAGTTGCTGAGACCACTACCCAAGTGGCAAAGAGCTGATTGCCCAGGTAGGAGGTAATCTTGACGCTGCTTCTCCAATCCAGGTCATGTGTCTGAATCTCCAAAAGACCGTAAAGCCTTTGAGGGCAAGTCTGGCCTGTCCATCCCTGTACCTCCGGCATCTCTTAGCAACATATTGGCGCATGCGTGGTTCTCGGCACTGCACTGTTCTCTCTAAGCTGAACAGGATCAAATGGCTTTGGGTTATTTTAACTCACCTCTAAATAAGACTGTCTGATATACCAAACAAAATGTCAGTCAGTAGGAAGATTTCTCATTTTTGCAGCCTGAATTCCAGTTCCTTTCCTCCCTTTGTGGGATACAGGTGATGTGTTCCCAGGTTAAGATAAAAGCAGTGTAAACAAAGCAACATAAATCTTCCCTGGAGCACAGATGTCAGTTGGAATTGCTCTTCAGTTCTTGTGAAAACGCTTTATTCCAGAGATCCCACTAGGATGCAATGTTGCAAGAACACAGAGAGCAAGCCAGGGGAACCAATTCTGAAATAAACAGGGCCTGGGCCCAAGGCCACAGCTCAACCACTCACCTTGGCGAGTGTGATAGACCATGTGCATGACCAACGCTGGTGACAGGAGACCATTTTTGATCCTTTACCTGTGACCTGTCAGACAGAAACCAAATCCTGAGTTAGGTAAGGAGGGACTTTATTTGAAAAGACTATGGCAATAGGAAGAACACTTTGGATGCAAGATTATCTCAAAATGTTGAATGGGTGGAGGTGGATGACACGATAGGACAGTTGAGCAGGAAATGTCTGTCCCTGAGGTTAGCCAATTCTTCTGAAGGAGCAGTAATTTCACATTTCAAAGCTGGCTTAGGCTTAGAGTTCAGGATCCTGGGAAAAGGAGGAATGTTTGACTCAATCAAGTTAGCAGGTATTTTCTGTCACTTGGTCAAACATTTCAGCTAATCGCTCCTGTGGCAAAGAATGGTAACTGCAAGGTCTGTGTCTGGCCTTGACATAGAGAAACAAGGAGGTCATGGGTGAGTCATACCTAAGTCATAGGGGAAGGGGGCTTTTTTGCAGAACACAGGAAGGTGGGGAATTCTTGACCACCATTGTCTTCCAGGAGCACAGGGCACATCACCACAAGTCATTTCACCTGGCGGGCTTCTTTCTTCTCTTCTGTCAAATGAAATTAGAATGACACCTGCTTCACCTGCTTCACCTGCCTTTCATGGAGACTGTTAGGATCACTAAGATGTGTTTGTGAGCATATTTTACAGCCGGTAAAGCACATGTGAATAATGCCTGCTATTATTATCTCTAATAATGGCTATTCAGCTCTATGTTCACAAAGGGTTTCAGGGATCACCCTTTCTGTCATTGCATTCATAAAATCTCTGATCTTCACAGCCGGATGCAATGAGCTGGCTGCAATGGAGACGGTAGTGGGGTGTCCTGAGGGCCCCCCAGTACACCTCAAGATGGGGTGCGATTTCCCATCTGAGCCCATCCCAGTCTGCTGAGAATTACGAAGAATCATAAGGCACCATCTAATACAGAGTGATAGATAAAGCAAACACCCACGAGAGCCTTTCTATCCTCAGAGATCAGAGCTCTTAAGTCACTGTCCTTCAAAGGTTTTCCGTAGCTTCCAACAAAATTCAGCCCACTGCCTAGAGCAGCAGGTGTCACATCTGCATGGCTGCGGGGGAAGTGTGAATAATGCTTCTTTCTAGCCAGGTAGGGATGCCTGGGGAGCAAAGCTTTCTCAGAAACCCAAGGAAGAAAATCAATGCCCCTGGAAGTGAGAGAGGGGAAAAATCAATAGGGAAGGGAAATGAGTGATATGTAATGCAATTTGAAGATTTCTCCCCCTCGCCCCCCACAAGCAATTGACTCGATAGAGAGTGAAACCTGAAAACCTCTGGATGGAAAGGTGAAGACTGAATGAGAAAGAGCCAGCTGGTTCTCATATTGACTGGCCACTGGTCCCTGGGCCGCTGCTGGTGTCCAGGAGTGACTTCTGTTTGCTTCTGTTTTCTTCTGATTTATACGAGTAAAGCTGACATCGATTTTCTAAAATGGGACATCAAGTTTAGATTTGAAAAAATAAATGTTATGCCCATTTATTAATGCTTCTCCTTACAGTAATTAAAACCTACATGAATATGACCATTTTTGCATTTGACATCATGAAGAAATGCTAGAAACTGTTTTCAGCACCAACTTACAACCTCCAGAAGCAATTTCATCAAAAATATTCTAGAGAGAATATCCATTTTGTGTATTTATTGAAATAATTATGATGGCCTTCCCTAAATGAACAAATCTGGAATATTAATTCTAGAACATTAATCCGCTGTTACTATATGATTGATGCAGGGACCTGTGTTTTAATTATCTTTGCCCACTACTAAGCTTGGATACTTTCATCTTCAGATCATGGTATCAGCAGGGCCATTTGTCACATTGACTACGGACCATTCTGGCCCACCCTCTGTTTCTCTGTCAATATCTATATTGTTTTTGTAACTGGTTCTCCCTTAAAGACAGGGTTGGAAAAGTCCAGATGCTCTCAAACCGATCTGAAAAGCACAAAATTACTTAGTCTTCTCGCCCTTCCATGCAGTTGCCGTGTTTTTGTGCCAGTGAGACCACACTCACATATTGAAATGATGGACAGATAGTGCTTTCTGTCAAATATGCTAGAAATATCTTCTTTGGAAAGATTATATTGGAAATGATGTATTTTATGTTCACTACTGTTACCAACATTTACTATTAAAACAATCTACCTCATGAGAAATCTATATGTGTGTGTGTATATATATATATACATATATATATATATATTAGAGAAATATGCTAATTAACTGAGATGCCGTAATGGGTCAACTGGCCAGGAGGAGGTTGTGTGCGCAGCTTCAGGGGCAGGGCAGCAGGGGCCTCCACGCGCCTGTGCTGGGGGAGGGCCTGATCATCAGTGGCCCCGGCTACTTCAAGGGGTGGAGAGGGAGGCAGGGCCAGACCGGCAGCGGCCATAGCTGCTGCGGAGCCCAGGGAGGGAGGCAGGGCTGGACAGGCAACTGGAGGGTGGGTGGCACCGTGAGATTTCGAATCGCACGCTGGGCTCCTAGTAAAGAGATAAAGCTTTAAGCTAAATGGGTGTAGAGTTCCATATTTGTAAACCGTTCATGTTTATCATTTCACATTTCTTTAAATCAATTCAGTATAACAGCATTAGAAGTGTACAAGGGAATGATGTGTTTGTTCACCAACTAGGAACCCTTTCTCTTGCATTCATTGATTTTTCAAGATGTGAAATCTTTTAATAAAATTAACCTGACCAAGGCCTAATTATTTTCTTTTTTTTAAATTTTGTTTTATTGCTTAAAGTATTACAAAGAGTATTATATATGTCTCCTTTTTTTCCCCCCTTCTTGACATTCCCCCGGCTTCCCCTATTCCCCTATGTCTTATGTCCATTAGTTACACTTATATGCATACATACAAGACCTTCGGTTGATCTCTTACCACCCCCTCCTCCTGCCCCCCAACCCTCCCCAGCCTTCCTGCTGTAGTTTGATAGTCTGTTCGATGCTGCTCTGCCTCTGTATCTATTTTTGTTCATCAGTTTATAATGGTCTTTATTATCCATAGATGAGTGAGATCATGTGGTATTGTTCTTTCATTGACTGGCTTATTTCACGTAGCATATTGCTCTCCAGTTCCATCCATGCTGTTGCAAATGGTAAGGATTCCTTCTTTGTCGCAGCAGCATAGTATTCCATTCTGTAGATGTACCACAGTTTTTTAATCTACTCATCTACTGATGGGCACTTAGGCTGTTTCCAAATCTTAGCTATGGTCAATTGTGCTGCTGTGGACATAGGGGTGCATATATCCTTTCTGATTGGTGTCATTTTCAAACTCGGGTCCCTGCAGCAA
>NW_006282385.1:2242084-2264978 GCF_000327345.1 Myotis davidii
TCCTTTGCCCATTTTTTGATTGGATTGTTTATCTTCCTTTTGTTAAGTTGTATGAGTTCCCTATAAATGTTGGAGATTAAACCCTTATCGGTTATAACATTGGCAAATATGTTCTCCCATGCAGTGGGCTTTCTTGTTGTTTTGTTGATGGTTTCTTTTGCTGTGCAGAAGCTTTTATTTTCTTTTTGTTTTTTTTTAGTGTTGACACTACTACAGATGTTTCCTGTTTTCCCCCACTCTACCCACCTTCACCCAGCTTCCCTACTCCCACCCCATCTGGCCATCACTGCACTGAATATATGGGCTATGTATAAATGTTCTTTGGCTAATATCTTCACCTTCTTTCATCCAGTTACCCCCATTCTCTTCCCCTCTGACCTCTGCCAGTCTGTTCCATGTATCCATGCCTCTGATTCTATTTTGTTCATCAGTTTATTTTGTTCATTAGATTCCACATATAAGAAAGAAGGCCAAGAAACATATGAAAACATGCTCAAAGTCTCTAATCATCTGAGAGATGCAAATAAAAACAACAATGAGGTACCATCTCGCACCTGTCAGAATGTCTATCATCAACAAATGAACAAAAGACAAGTGTTGGAGAGGATGTGGAGAAAAAGGAACCCTCCTGCACTGCTGGTGGGAATGCAGACTGATGCAACCACTGTGGAAAACAGTATGGAGTTTCCTCAAAAAGTTAAAAATGGAACTCCCATTTGACCCAGTGATCCCACTTCTAAGAATATATCCCAAGAAATCAGAAACACCAATCAGAAAGGACACAGCAGCACAATTTACAATAGCTAAGATTTGGAAACAGCCTAAGTGCCCAACCGCAGATGAGTGGATTAAAAAACAGTGGTACATCTACACAATGGAATATACTAGTACTACACTGCTATGAAAAAGAAGGAGCTCTTACCATTTGCAACAGCATGGATGGACCTGGAGAGCATTATGCTAAGCAAACTACGACAGCTGGAGAAAGATAAATATCACATGATCTCACTCATTTGGGGGATATAATCATCAACATAAACTGATGAACAAAAATAGACCCAGAGACGGGGAAACACTGAACAGACCGTCAATGGCACCTCAGAGGGAAGGCAGGGGAGAGGGGGGAGCAAGAGATCAATTAAAGGACTTGTATACATTCATATTAGCATAACGAATGGACAGAGACACTGAGGCAGTGGGAGCTTGTCCTGGGGGGTGGGAGTGGCCAGGGAGGGGTCGATGAGGGAAAAAGGAGAAATATGTAATACTTTAAACAATGAAAAAATAAAATAAATAATAAAAGAGAGAGATCACATGGTATTTGCCTTTCTCTGTATAGCTTCTTTTGTTTAGCATAATAATCTCCATAGACTGCATTCCAGATTGTAACAGATTTTGCCCCTATGAATGATGACAAGGAAACAAGCCCAAGATACTATTGAGTTTCTAGGTTTTTTTATTTGAAGAACTGATTGGCTGTCCTTTAAACACAAAATAACTTCTGAACTGGCAGTGTAAGTATAGTTCCTCACTAGATACAACTCTGACACAAGAATAGAGGGGGAAAATGATTAAATAATTTGGGAACTCGGGTGAGAGATGCTCTATATGGGAGTACCCTAGTCCGTCATGCTAGGAAAACCCTAACCAGTGGCCATTATTCTGACCTCTAAAAAACTCCTAACTTTTTTATTTTACGGACAGTCTTTCATGCCAAATTGTTTGCTTTTCATTAGAAACAAGTGAATGAATGGAAAGATAGTCATTGGCAATAGGATGTTTCATAATCACTTTTTAAGCTTTTTCTGTGGATGGCTAATTCCCTAAACACAAAGGTGAGATATATCCACACCATTAGCCAAAATCATGCCATTTCTCAAAAATAATTACTGGCTCTAAGATTTATTATAAGCTGTGTGGTGTGCGCATGTGATGGCAGAATTCTTTTTTTTCCTTTTTTTATTATTATTAAGGTATTACAAATGTGTCCTCAGCCCCCCCATTAACCCCCAACCTCCCCCCCAAGACACACTCATGCTCCCATCCCCCTGTTGTCCATGTCCATTGGTTTGGCTTATATACATGTATACAAGTCCTTCGGTTGATCTCTTCCCCTTACCCCCGCCCTCCCCTACTTCCCTTCTAGGGATTGATAGCTTGATCGCTGTTTCTCAGTCTTTGGGTCTGTCCCTTTTCATCAGTCTATGTTGTTCTCTATAATCCACAAATGAGTGAGATCATGTGGTATTTATCTTTCTCTGACTGGCTTATTTCACTTAGCATAATGCTCTCCAGTTCCATCCATGCTGTTGCAAAAGGTGATGGCAGAATTCTTAAATGGCACCCAGATCTTCAGCCCTAATTCCTGGAACTGGAACTATGATAGAATATAATATCCTTAGCAAAAGGGGATTTTGATTAACCTGCAATTTATGTAAAAAGTTCTCACTTCATAAACTAGTTGTTTTCTAAATGGTTTAAAATTTTACTATCTTCATTAAGAACAATAATTTTTAAGGCTTGAATGGAGTATTTATCTGCATTTGGGCAGAATTCATCTCTAATTAGCATAACAGGTGGGCCCGTTTTTCTGCACAGGGCCCACTGTAGCATTTAAACATTTGCATATAAACTGTAATTACTCTGCTAGCTTCTTTATTCTAGCCCAGTAAATTTGTTTCCCAATTACATAATAAGAATGATCTAAATAAGAAATTAGGAAATTGTGATGATGTAAAGGGAAAAGTATAGAATCTAGAATTAGGACAGCTGTTCTTCAGTCCTTAATTTACTATTTTCTGCCTGTAGCATCTTGAATGAGTAATTAAACACTCTCAATCCCCAGTCTCATCACCCATAAAAAGGAAAATAGTATCTCATAAGGTGTTTCTTATAAGGCCAAACGATCCAATAAATGGGAAAGCTTGTTGATAATGATAAAGTTCTCTAGAACACATTTGTTTTCACCCCTGAGAGGCAAATAAGAAAATAGTGTTACTATGAGATTTGGGGTCAGACAAACCTAGATTCAAAATCTTGCTCTAACAGTGGTTCTCAACCTTCTGGCCCTTTAAATACAGCTCCTCATGTTGTGACCCAACCATAAAATTATTTTCATTGCTACTTCATAACTGTGATGTTGCTACTGTTATGAATCGTAATGTAAATATCTGATATGCAGGATGGTCTTAGGCGACCCCTGTGAAAGGGTCATTTGACCGCCAAAGGGGTCACGACCCACAGGTTGAGAACCACTGCAAGATTTATAAGCTGTGTGGTGTAGGCATGTTATGGCAGATCTTAAATGGCACCCAGATCATCAGCCCTAAACCCTGGAGCTGTAACTATGATAGGATATCACATCCATAGCAAAGGAAATTTTGGAGATGTTGACATTGAGCTGGTTTATATGGAGATTATGCAGGTGACCTTAATCTAATCACATGTGCTTTTTAACAGCAGGGAGTTTTCTCTGGCTGCTAGCACAGGTGAGAGCCTTAGTAATGGTAAGCTATTGCTTGCAGAGGGTTATCATCTTTCCTCTTATCACCAGCAATGGGGCCCTTATTGCTCTTTGACTTGGATAATCCAGCTCTTCCCAGACTGATTCTCTCAGCCTCAGTTTCCTCAGAGCTGATTGCAAGAACTTTACTGGGGAGGTGGTCAAGGAGCCAGAGGAGAGCAAGCAAAGCAGAGAAGAGTGAATTAACATAAAGATGTGTTTATAGAAGTTGGAGGTGGCCCCCACTGTAGGCAACCTGTTGCTTAGTTCTACAGGACTTTTGTCCAAGGAGAAGAAAAGAGGAAGCCTTTAACATTGGCTGCTGTCCCGCTCTAATCACTGGCTTCCACAGGACTGGGGGTAAAGATAATTCCTGTGTTCTGCATTAACTCAGGGAGTGTTGAACAGGTCCTCAAGGCTCCTCCATGTGCCAGGACAACTGAGAAGTCCAAGGCACAAAATGAGAGCCATATGCAGGGGCCTGTGGTGAATGCTGTCAGTAGCCAAAATAAAAGACTAGACCTAGAGGAACCAAATTGGTGCTCAAGAGATGACCAATGTCCCTCCCAACTCCGTCATTCCCCACAAGCCAACTACCAGATAAAGCAAAGGAAATCTCCCTCCCCGCGTGGGATCCCCTAGGAAATTTCTTGGAAATGAGTCCAGAGAAAGTTAGAGGAAGCATTCCAAAAATCCTCACCTGGTCCTAGCTACTCAGGAATCATAGACTTCTCAGCAGCCCTGGCCACTGTTGGCTGCTCCCTCCTTGAAACTCTTATTCTACCCTGGACCTCTAAGTCTCTTCTCATTCCTGATTTTTCTCTTACCTCTCCTTTTCTGTGTCTAAAATGTGGATGTTCCCCACACATATTTCCTAGGCTCTCTTTCCTTCTCATTTCAAATGTTCTTCCAGGGGAAACTTATGTGTATGTTCATGCTTTAACTACCTCCTCTGGACAGGCAGTGCTGAATCGTATGTCCCTATTTGTCAGACAGACCATTAGGCCCCTGCTCATTATCTCCACTTCTACATCAACAGCATAGTGAAGTCATAACTGTATGTATCTGCAAGAGTTGGTCTGAACTGACACCGAGAAAGACTGATCAGCCAATGAATGTTTGCCCCTATTTAATATAGCCCCAGAGGAAAGAGGAAGAGAAGCATCTTATATTGAATAGTCCCTTGACTCTTTCAGCAAATTGTGATCAGACTATTTCTATCACTGATGGGGCCTCAGTCTCCCCTCAGGTCTTTCCACTATGAAATGTCCTATGGGAGGTAGCAGAAGAGATCTTTCATGAAACTTAAGGAATTTTGCTTTATTAGGGCATAGGTTGTGTTGGCCTTCTTTGATCCCAGAGCCCATTGAGTAATGGCTAGAAAGATGTATGTGAAAAAAAGAAAGCGTTTTTGCTTTTAATACCTATAAAATGGTTTGGAGATAGGAAAGACTGTGGGAGGTGGGGGTGGAAGAAATTGGGAAGAGGAGAGAGATATCTTATGATTTGAATTGCTATCTAATCTGACACAGGAAATAAAAATATGGTGAAAAACAAAAAGGAATGAGGGAAAGTCTCTGTAACTTTATTTTGGAAAAGAAGATACACATCTCTTATGGGATGAATTGTGTCCCCCAAAATTCATATGTTGAGGCCTAACCCCAAGTACCTCAGAATGTGACTATATTTGGAGATGGGGTCTTTAAGGAGGTAATTAAAGTCAAGTGAGGTCATGAACATAGGCCCTAATCCAATATGACTCTCATTATAAGAAGAGATTAGGACCCTGGCTAGGTCGCTCAGTTGGTTAGAGCACCAATAAGCCAAGGTTTCAGGTTTGATTCCAGTCAGGGCACATATAAGAAGCAACCAATGGATGCATAAATAAGTAGAACAAATAGTATTTACCCCCTTGTCTCTATTCTTTCATCTCTCTCTCTCTAAAAAAAAGAAAAAAGATGATTAGGACACAAACACACATACACGGGATGACACGGGGAAAAGACAGCCATCTACAAGCCAAGGAGAGAAGCCTCCGAAGAAACCAACCTTGCCAACAAGTTGGTCTTGAACCTTCAGCCTCCAGAGCTATGAGAAAAATAATTATCTGTTGCTTAAGCCACTTAGTTTGTGGTATATTGTTATGGCAGCCCACACAAACTAATACTACACTTTATCTTATGGTGCCTCAAATTCAGAGATGACCTTATCTGAGACGACATTTCTTCTCTAGTTTCTTCATAACAGAAAGGATTTATTTCCCTCTTGAAGGCTTGGCTGAATGGAGTCCCAGGAGAAGCTACTACTGAAAAAATTTCAAATACAGCTTCATCCTAGTCTGTGACTCCACAACTTCAGGTGAGCTGTCAGGAACTCGTCTCCTATGCAGCATTGACAGTGAGACCCTCTTCCCCAGTGGGTTGGCAGGCTGAGAGGCTGACAACCTCCTGGGAACCTCCTTGGGTGCAGCTGAGACTTAGGACGCTTTATCTTAAATAGCTCTTATTGCCATGAACTTCCATAATCTGAATACCTAACACTTTTAGTGGAATGGATTAGAAAGGCAATGTAGAAAATGTAACAACCAATTACTGCAAACAAACTCCCCCTTCACTTCCCCTTTTGACTTATCTCATTAAACCTGGCGGTTTGTAAGCCAAGTCTTCCAGTTTTTGGAGTCAATTGAAAGTGCCTGCAGGTATTAAAGCCCTGGACATTTATGAGACTGCACAACCAGACAAAGCAGAAGGATTGTTGACTTCCCAACCAGGCAACTTAATTTCCCAATTATCTTCCTTAGGCAAATGGTGGACCTAAATATAGCATATTGTAATCTTTGCCATTTTTCTGCAGGGCTGATGCATCAGTGTCTTGATCTCTTGTTTTCTCTCTGCTGCTTATGAAAACAAAGGTGAATGAGGCTGATCTAGAGACTTGTCAAATAAGACATTGTTAAATTAGAAGGGAAACTTGCATGACATTACCCATGAGGGGAAATGGGAGGGTTTGAGCTCCCCATGACCAGGACACTGAGAAGGAATTAATTAACATTTCTAAATTTACACCCTTCAGGCAGCATCTCTGAGTGAAGTGACTATGGCTAACTCACAGGAAGTCCAGTGTGTTATATTTCAGGGTAACATTGGTTCATAGACAATGAACCCCAATAAAACATAATGTTAATGGCAGCTGATGAGTCAGACACTGTTGGGGTGGGAGTGGGATCGAGCAACAACTGAGTGTGGCTGACTTCTAAGTCTGTGCTCTTTGGAGGACCTCCCATCTCAACTTGAACCCCTTACCTCCTGCAGCTTCTTGGAAATCTCCAACTGAAGTCCTAAAGGTACCTTTCCCTTAACATAATCCTGAGCCACCTAGCTTGACTCCTCAGTTATTCTATGCTCAAATAGTTCTTAAACAGTAGTTGTATTCATTTATTGAAAAACAAAACTTAATCATACTTTTGTAAATAAAATGCTCAGAATTTCATTGTGTCTACTTCAATTATATTCTCTCTTTGCTTTGGAAATATTTATATTCATAAAGTGCATTTCAAAAATATTGTCAATCATTAAAGTCTCTTAAATAGACCACTATTTTTCATGTCTTACAGATACGTGTGTTAAGTATTGAAATGAACATAAAAGTAACAAACATCAAA
The DNA here is from genome assembly GCF_000327345.1 of Myotis davidii. Classification (NCBI taxonomy): domain Eukaryota; kingdom Metazoa; phylum Chordata; class Mammalia; order Chiroptera; family Vespertilionidae; genus Myotis; species Myotis davidii. The sequence continues at coordinate 2,249,248 of NW_006282385.1, forward strand.
TAAATTATTTAAACATGAAAAAAATAGTTCTTAATCCCTTACAATCAAGGAAAACATTTAAGTTCTGTCAAACCCCTCCATGTGGCACCCTAGCTCCTGGCCACCTCTCTCAATTCCACTACCCACCTTCTTCTCACCTGTCCTGGTGATGCATTTTGGTTTTGAACCTATTTTTCCAATGTGGTTTAAATTTACATTCTAGTCTTTAGCCTCACATTTTAGACTGAGTTGTGCACCTTCCTCCCTAAACTCATATCTCATATGTTGAAGTCCTAATCCCCAGTACCTCAGAATATGACTTTATTTAGAAATATTAGCTTTAAAGATGTAATTAAGATACAGTGAGCTTATTGAGGAGGGTCCTGAACCAATAAGATGTGTGTTCTTATAAAAAGAGGAGACTAGGACATAGACACACTCAGTGGGAAGACCATGCAAAGAAACAAGGAGAAGGCCTCAGAAGAAACTAACCCTGCTGACATCTTTTAACCTCAGAGATGAAAGGAGAAAGGGAGAGAGAGATAGAAACATCAATGATGAGAGAGAAGCATTGATCGGTTGCCTCCTGCACACCCTCCACTGGGGATCAAGCCTGCAACCTGGACATGTGTCCTGACCAGAAATTGAACCGTGACCTACTGGTTCATAGGTTGATGCTCAACCATTGAGCCATGCTGGTTAATTCTTGGTACCAGAAATCCCTATATATAAGTGTAGGCACCTGATTTTTTTAAAAGTCTCTTTGGAGCAAAAATGATAGGTAATTACAATTATGATTTTTTTGTCAATCAATCAAAATTATACATATTTTTTGGTGTGCCACACAATTTTTGTAATTAGCTTACCCATGCCATGAGATGAAAAAGGTTGGAAATTGCTACTATAGACAGCAGCATTATAAAACAGAAAACTAGTCAGTTTTAATAAAACACATTAAATTAGTTTAATTTATTCAAAATGGTGCAATTAATATAAACTCCTTTAATATCCTGACTCCCCAGAAGTTAACACTATGAGTCACCCAGCCGTTCTGATGTGTGTTCAGAGCAGAGAAAGTGAAGATCCAGCCTGCTTTTTGCCTGTCCAGTCTGTTTCATTGCAAACAGAAGTCTAACGTAGTTACTTTTAATATCTGCTATACTTTCCTCTACATTTCTTTCTTTTTATTAATTGCAGGATAAAGGTTGGTTGTCTTAGATTAGAGATAAGAGAGCCCCATAATCTCACTCCTCTCTTTCTTACAAAGAAAAAGACAAATTACTAATACAAAATTAGACAAAAGACAAATAGTCACTTCACAAAAGACAGGGAGGATAATCGCTGGAGTGTTCATTTATTCTTAGAAGGTGAGCATGAGAAAAAGGAATCCACTCAGGAAGAGTGGCCCCAGCAAGACCTTAGGCCAAGACTAACGAAAGAAACTGCATGTAGGAATATGGTGAATGGACTTCAGATGCAGTGACATATGATGTTGAGGGCTTTCTAATTTCTTTTACACTATCCTCACAGCCCTATTGGGGATATGGTGGTGAGAAAGCTGCTGTTATTAGAGAGAACCAAGAGCAGTAGTTGATAAGAGCTGATCTACTTGGATGTTGGTGGGTAGCAGAATGCAAGCTAGGACCCTCAGAGGAATATACTGTAGTAAGGGCTGGGACCTCCCAATCATGTGAGAGTAAAGCTCATATTGACTGCCACATAGTAAATGGAAGGAGTCAGGAACACTAGGTTTCCATATACAGAGAATCTTGCACATAGCAGGTAGCAAAAGCAGCTAGCGATTATTCTGATCTTCTAGTTCTTGCTACAAGAATGTGACGAAAGCCTTCATACTGCTGTTCAAACTGGAAAGGTCTATAAGAACATATGCAAAACCTATCCAAAAATAGCTTGGACTAGACACCTTACAATATAGAAGTTGTGATATCATAACTAAGAAAAGTCACTGTTTAAAAAATAGGACATTCGAGCAAAAATAATAACTGAAAAAAATAAATAAAGTATGGAGGATGTTGTCAACAAGGAAAATGCAGGTGGTAAGAAAAATGTCAGAGAGAGATTTACTTAGAAACTGTATGAGTTGCGGAAAATTGCATGTCACCATAGAGATGCACTCTGTGACTTTTCTTTCCTGCTATTTCTCCTTTAATAGGGAGATGCAGATGTCAAATGACACATCTGATACCTTTTGCAATGTGAAACTGTCAGGGAGGAAAATGTAAGACTACCAAAGAGCATAAAATTCAAGTTTTTAGTAGATTTATTAAACACAAATACCTACTCCACTCCTGGCTTGTTGTTCAGTGTTATGGGGGTGAAACAGATTCACTGAAACAAGGCCGTGGGAACAAGATGAGTAGAAATACATATAACGTACTCCCTGGTGATTAAGAGGTGAGCTCTATGTAGGATGTACAGCATGGGGTGTGACTGAGGGACAATTCTGGTAGGATGTACTCAGCTGTATTTGGATCAGCTCTATAAGACAGTCAGAGGTTATTGGCCAGACTGACAGAGGGGCACAGATAGTAAGTGTGGCTAGATAATGGTGACACACATAACTTGGAAGCAGGAACAAGAAGATTTAAAACATCTGGGATAGGGCCATCTGAGTAAGTCGAAGCGAGCCGTCTGGAGGCCACATCCAAATAAGAAACATTAGCAATGGAGTTGAGCTCAGTTCCTATCTCCCATTAGCAGATCCATGGTAGCAATGTGGAATTTCAAAACCAAACCAAACCAAAAAGACCTATTTGTGTGGCTCTGAGTTTGTCTTTTCAAATATTTCCTGTTAAGTTTGGTGCCACTGCAAGCATCATCTTTGGTAGAGGTTGTACTCCTCTCTCATGGGTGGCATAGAAGATGAACATGCCAAGGAGGTCTGCTCTGGTGAGGCCAGTGAGATGCTGAGCTGTCTGAGATGCCCATGTCTGTACTGCAGGGTCCAACACACAGCCCGGCTCCTGCATGGGCCTTCTATGTGGGGAGGTGTTGCACTGCTTGCCTACTGAGATGCTCCGTGTCAAATCAATACTGCCTTTATTTTCCACATTCATAATGTGTGGGAAACTGTTTATTGCCTTCACTATCTGATAAGCATAGACAGAACCACCCCAAAAACCCCCCAAGGCTGGGTGCCTTTGAAGCCCTAGCAAAGCTTGGAGCTAGGCGCCACCTCTGTTTGTCCAGACAGTGGTAGCTGAAACTACTCCCCCATTTATTATTATGTAAATCCTTGCTGATGGGCTAGTCTGCCTGTTCCTGGCTCTTTCTCTCATTTGCTGTGCGGCTCCTCTTTCAGATACCGAACCCTACTCCACGCGGGTCGTGGAAGGAAACACTCAACAATAATGTACCTCACCACACCCTCAACTATGATCGCTCATGAAATCTAACATCATTATTTCTATGAAGAAATGACTGGATGATCAACCTCTTGAATTCTTCTTCAGCAGTGATTTGTCTAAGTGACTTTAAAATTACTTCCAAAAGATTCCTTATAATTTGTTTCCTTATTAATCTGCTAATCTAAGTCTCTTATAAGTTTATTACAATGGTATTTATTATTGCAATTGTCATTCTTATGGTGCCTTAGATCACTTTAATAATTCAAATAATTTCCTTACTTTGCTTCCACCTCTTCCTTTCCTGAGGCTCCTACAGATGGAACTCTCCTAACCACTTCCAGCTTGGGGCTATCTAATAAGAATCAATTTTTGCTCAAATACACTCTTAAAAAATGTTTAATATGCCTCAGTTTATCTTTTAACAAAAGCTATCATTTCCAAATGATTTTAGAACATTTATTTTATCACCTTCTTGGAGTAATGTGTTATCTCCCATCTTAATTTCACACCTGCAATACCCAGTCTTAAACAGCAGACGTTATGACACAAAGCAAGGAGCTAGATCTTTGGTTTTTGGCCTTTAGGAGGAAGCTGGCACCTGCTTCATGTCTTCTCTCTTTCTTGGCGCTGTACTCGCCCACAGAGGCCACCGCTGAGCATTCGAAATTTCACTGGAGCGTCACTCTAGCATTCCTTTTAAGTCCTTCACGCACTCGCAGACACTTGCTATTTTTGATTCGAAGGGGGAGACCTTTTTTCTAGAACTATATTAAATTTAGATTTAAAATGGTATTTATTTCACAATTAACCTCTTCAAAAAACAAAATAGTAATCATTCTCAGATTCCTTACCTATTCCTAACTTTTGTTCAGAATGGTGCACAAGACACGAGGAAACCCACAGAAATATCACTTTGTCTTTAAGTTGTCGCTGTCCTCTCTGTAGAAAATACATGGACGCTGGATAAAGAAATAGCTGGGACATGAGCTCAGGAAACAGACAGGCCAGGAAAGGTTTCTCACCCTCAGCACTTGACATTTGTGCTGCATAATTCCTTGTTGCGGAAGCTCTCCTGTACACTGTAGGATGCTTAGCAGCAGCCCTCATCTCTACCCACAGACACCAGTAGCACACTCCCCTGAGTTGTGTCAACTAAAAACGTGGCCAAATGTCCCCTGGTGGGGGAGGGGGTGAGGAGGGGGTCACCCTACGTTGAAAACCACTAGCCTAGAGGTTTGAATTCCCATTCCACCACTTACCAGCTGAATGAATTCAGACAAGATGACCTCACTGTGCCTCAGTTCCTCATTTCTTACATTGAATAATAGTACTCCTTTCTGGTGTATATAAGGATTTAATAAAATAATACATGCAAAATAATATAAAATAAAATAATACATGCTTAAAACAGAGACTGGTGCATCATAAGCATTATCTGGAAAGAGAATTCCAAATACAGACAGCACCAGTGTGCTACTGGTGTCTGTGGGTAGAGATGAGGGCTGCTGCTAAGCATCCTACAGTGTACAGGAGAGCTTCTGCAACAAGGAATTATGCAGCACAAATGTCAAGTGCTGAGGGTGAGAATTCCAGTATTATCTGGAAAGAGAATTCCAAAGTACAATGCAAGGCTGACGGGGCTTGTCTAATGATGAAGTGACTCTGAGTGTAGATGTAAGTACAGAGTTTTATGTACAGAGTGTATTACACAAAGGAGCTTAGCAAATATTAACTAAAAGAATCATATGAAGAATCATAATAGGTGATTTTTTTTGAGTGCTTACTAGTTACCAGATTTTCTCACTTTGTCCTGAAAACAAAATAGTCCCATTTTAGTTCCTTTTTATAGTAGGAGGATTTTGGTCTCATAAGGATCAAGCAACTTGTCCAAGCTCACCCAAATTGAATGTGGCAGAGCTAGAACTTGAGTCCAGATCTGTCTGATGCCAAAGCTTATGCTCTTATGTGCTAGTTTATATCGCTTTAAAATGAAAGAAAGCAGTCTTTGAGACGTGGAACCCAAGATCTAGAGAAATTAATATCTTCTTTGAGTTCCATAACTCATCAGAGGGTCAGAAGTCAATGGTTGTATTCCAATGATTTATCACCTCGGTCATGCTATTTTTTTCATAGATTTTTGTTTCTAAGTGCCCATACTCCAGTGATGTGCTAGGGTCCTCCCTTTTAATAAGCTACCTCATGTCTCTCCTTTCTAGAAAGTATCATTGCTGTAGGGCCATTGACTCTAGTATTCTGTTCATATGCAGACGATGCAGGCAGGCAGAGACCCTGTGATTTCTCTCTAGCCATTCACAGTAAGGACAAGACTAACTGTCCCCTCTTTTGTGGGGTCAGTCACTACCTCCAAAGGTTTACTAAAGGGGGCACTTCCATGGAACTTGCACACAAACAACAACAAAAGAAGAATTATCTTAATTCCTAATTTTCAATCCATCTCAAGGAAACCTGTTAAAGTGAAGGATTCAAAGTAGGAAAGAACGGCAAACTACTGAAGTAAGCATTGTAGTTACTGCTTTTGTAAAGTTAGCCATGACAAGCTGTCCAAGGCAAGACTCATTCTGCATATACTAGCTAATGCTGCATTTGGTGCTTTAAATGTGCTCACATATATCTGTGCATTGGCAACTTGTTGGGCAATAATAAAAACCATTAGTCAGATTTCTGAATGGTTGCTTATCAAATTTCTGGAGCTCACCAATGTGTCCTGATATAACAGGAATTACCACTGGAGAACTGAGCAGTAATACTTTGCATAATCAGGCTTTAAGAGTTCCACGCTATTATAGACAATATGCATTTGGACATTGCCTCTGGGTCACATATCAAAGGATAAAGCAAGAACTCAATTCTGGCACACTCTGCTATTTGCATTCTAATGCCCATTCTTTCTCCTCTTTCTTACTAACAGAATCCCAAATTTGACCAGGTTTGCAGTGTGCTCGGATAAAATAATTTGACACAGTTCTGCTATGCCACAAACTGAGGAATTCTGGAAGACTTCTGATGATCTAAACTAGGCAACACTCCTCTTTCTTCCCCTTCCTTTCTTTTTGCCTGGAATGCGGACCCAATGACTGGAGCAGCAGCAGTCCTGATGTGCGCATGAAGCCCAAACCAGGCACTAAGAATGTGAGTGGAGGAAGATAGAAGGAGACTAACATGAAAGTCAGCAAATCTGACCTGCTGAATGCGTTCATACAGCCTGCAAGAGAAGTGGTTTTTACACTTGTAAACGGCTGGGAGGAAATCAAAAGAAGAAGAATATTTTATAACAAATCAAATGATGTGCAAATTCAAATTTCATTGTCCATAAATAAAGCTTTATTGGTAGACAGCCATGTTCATTTGTTTACATTGTCCTGCTGCTATTTATTTGTTCATTATTTATTTGCCTACTTTCTATGGATGCTTTCTCATTCCAAGGGCAATGTGTTTATACAACCCTCAAGGCCTCAAATACTCTCTTGCCTTTTACAAGGTTTTCCAGTGCCTGCTTGAATAACATCCTTGACCACCTAACTCTAGACTTTATAGTGTGATAAAAATAAATCCTTGGTTATACAATCCACTATTATGGATATTATGTCACTTGCAGCCAAAGGCAATCTAATTGATGCACAACTAAATGAGATTTGATGAACCGGAAGAACCAAGGGTGGTGTAATGAGGATAAGTGGCTGGAGGACATTCTGCAAATGTCAGGCCTCTTAATCTATTTTCCTGTAATTTCCCAAGAACTTTCCTTGAAATAGGTTATGGCTATAAGACTAGAGAGGCAAGAAGAGGTGAAAACTTTATAGAAAGAAAAATCCCTACAGGACTCAGCAGCCAAGTGGATGTTTGGAGTTAAGGAGAAGGAGATTGGTGCAGTGAAGCATCTCACGTTTCCTGTAATTCAGGAACTTGGGCCTGGTTTAGCTGGGCCTCTCCTTCAGGTTCTTGCCCAGGATGAAATCAAGGGGACGGACTGTAGTTACCTGAAGGCTTGGATCCACTTCCGAGCTCCCTCACATGGTTATTGTCGGGAATTGGTTCAGTTTTTTGCAGGTTGTTGGGCTGAGAGCCTCAGCTCCTCACTGGCTATTTGCCTGAGGCTGCCTAGCTTTGCCCACAGGGCAGCTCACAACATGACAGCACATGACAGCGGGTTCCATCAGGCAGACAAGTGAGAGGCCAAGAGAGGAGTGGGGACAGGACATCCCAGCACTCATTAGAAGTGAGTCACTGCATAGAGCCCACATTCAAGATGAGGATATTAAGCAAAGGTGTGAATACCAGGAGAGGGATCACTGGAAGCCCTCTCAGCAGCTGCTCACCATACGCAACAGAGTTAGTATTCCAGAAAAGCCACGGATTAATTTCACTTGGATCACCTTTGCTGTTGGTCTTGTGAAAAGCGAAGGAAGTGAACCCAGGACCACCGTGGAGTACATTTGGATGACACTCCCTGTGCTCATGCCCTCACCAGCAGGTGGTGCTTGCTCCCAGCTCCTCCAACACATGTGAAACCCACCTCCACCCACCTCATCCCTACCTTTAGAATTCTTGATCTTAGCCAAACAAACAAGAGAAAAAATTCTAGCCTTATCATCTAGATAATTTGGGGAAAGTTTCTCCCTCTGGGGTAGTCGACCCTTTCATCTTAAAAACATTTGTTGGTTTTCCCACAATCTGAATTCAGAAATGCAGACTGGCACTCTCCTGAGTACCTTCTGCCAATGAAAGCAAACCGAGAGTCCTCGGCTTACATCTCTGTCCAGTCGTGACTGTGGTCTTTCCCACTCTCCCTAACTTTCCTCCTTAGCTTTCCTCCTCCAAAAGAGGGCTCCCTCAGTTCACATTCCCTCCTCCGAATGCGAGGCACTTCCTGAAACAAAGAAGCCTTTGCCCAACCCTAAGGCTGCTCAAGTGGCCACTTCTGTCCAAATAGGCTTCAAGTTGGTGCTACAACCTTCCGCGGGGCTGCGGTTTAGACTCCTTAACATGTGCAATGCTGCTTTGATCTTGGCAGACAGCAGCCCTCATTTGAATGCCCCCTGCCTCTTCTTCTGAGCAGACACTCGGCTTCTCTTTGCTGAGCCAAACCAAAGAGTTCATCAAACCCCTGAAATGAGCCCCAGGGAGTTGGAAACATGGAATCATGCCCTGCCTGCCTGTTCTGCAAATTTAAAGACACTGGGCTTCCAAAGAGCTGATACTTGAAGGTCTTTTAAATGTCCAGAATACTAAATGGGTTGGTGTGTTTTCTTTCAATAACTGAAAGAGGAATATGAGAAGGAAAACGTAAAATATTTTCATTTCTACTTTTGGCCAGATCCATTCTGATTTAAAAACAGGCTAAATCAAGAGGTTCAAAAAGTAAAATATGCTCAAATTTATACATATCCAATAGTCACACTCAATTGTTTACAGAGCTTTTCTTAATGCACCTTTTTCTTTTCTTTTTTTTTTAATGTAACATAGTCTTCCTGGCCACCCAGAAGTGGGTCAAAGTGACAATCCAGGAAGCTAAACAATAACTTCCCGCTCTGGCTGGTGTGCTCAGTGGTTAGAATGTCTGCCCGAGCACTGAAGGGTCATGGGTTCGATTCCTGGTCAAGGGCACATATCTGGGTTGCAGGTTCGAACCCCAGCTCCAGTCAGAGTGTGTGCGGGAGACAACCAATATGAGATTCTCTCTCTCTCTCTCTCTCTCTCTCTCTCTCTCTCTTTCTCCCTATTTCTCCCTCTCTCCCACCCTCATTTCCCTCCCTCCCTTCTTTTAAAAAGAATGTAAAACAATATCCTCCAGTGAGGATTAACAACAACAACAACATAATAATAATAATAATAATAACTTCCCTACAATTGGCCTCAAATGGTCAAGACTTAACTAATAACTGACAGCTTTCCTGAATTTTGACCTCATTTCTAAGCAGAGAATACACACCCCTAACCAATGCCATAGGCACCCCAGTTCTAGTTAGCCGCTTCCACCATCCCCAGATCAATGGCCTCAGATCAGGGCACCCAGGAGCCTTCCCTTTTCTCCTCTCTGAAGCTCTCCCACACCTCCGCGGGCCTTTGAGTCTTTGCCAAAATGCAAGTAACAGTGGCTGACTCTCTTGCTATAACAAGCTCTGAATAAATTGCCTTTGCTTTTCTCATATGGTTAGTCTTTGTTTATTTCCATACAAACAGCCTGAAAGGGCCAAGGTCCATCTGGGGAGCCTAATAATGAGATCTCCAACAAGTGCAAGAGAACTCCTGGGTGAGACCTTGGGTGAAAAACACAGTCACTCTCACTGTAATTGTAGTTCAGGTCTCTGTCTGTGTCCCCAGGCCTGCGGCAGCCTCAGAAGGAAACAGAAATTAAGGCAGCTCCCTGAGTGCCTGCACTGGTCCCCCACCTTGATTCAGCCCCTGGCTCTTCGTATGTCTTCCGCAAGTCTCAAAACTCCCTGCACGTCCTGTAACAATGCTTTTTGAGTTCTTATCTTTAACTTACTCTGTGTGTATACTTTATTTTTCCTTGTTTGTGTGCTACTTTATTATTGTATTCTTATGCAATTTTCCCTCCTCAACTAGAGACCCCATTAATCTTAATCCGTGATCATCATTCCTACCCAATGTTTTCAGGAGTAATTTACACACTGAGACCTTCTGATCACTAATATAAACTGACTTTTAGAAAAATAAAAAACAAACAACCCTGGTTTTAATAGGGATTTGGAATGTGTGACTCTTGCAAATGTATGGAAATTTGTTTTAACAAAAGTGAGTCTAACTTGTTTGCCATCGTGAGTCAAAATGTCAGTATGCATTCATTTCGTGCATATGCTGGTTTCGAGTTTTAGTTAAGGAATAACTATCTAAAGACGTAACAGATAAAAACCTAAATCTTAGTGGCTTTCGAGAATAGATGTTTATTTTGCTCACACAAGGCTATTTCCAATCAGTGGGCACATGTCCTCTGAGCAGCGATCCAGGCACCCGGGCTCTTTCCATGTCTCCATCACCTTAGATACCAGGCTCCCCACGTTACCATGCTTGTCAGCATCAAGCCAGAAGGGAAAGACCATGCATGGAGCCAGGCCTGGAAATATGAACATGACTTCTAGCACATTCTGCCAGTCAGATCTCAATCATGTGGCCACACCCAACCACAAGCAGGCCTGGAAAATGTGAGCTAACTCTGGGCTCAGAGGGAAGAAAAAGTGGGTTTAGTGAAGAGCTACCCAGTTTCTGCTACATTTATCAGGGCAAACAATCTTCTCTGCTATGAAGACCTCCTTGCAAATAGCACTCCCTTAACCTAAATACCTGGCTTAGTCTCTCAAACACATGCACAGGCTAAGCTCTAAATTGGATTCTTCATACATCAAAGGATAAGGGAAAGCTCCTGATACCTCGGGCTTCTCAGACACAAAGGACAGTTAACAGTGACAACAGCAACAGCCAGTGCCCCCTGCTTTTCAAAAAGAGACTGTGCTTTAATTTTATTGCTTCTAGAAGCATTACAGCTTTCATGAACCAGTGAACTAGTTAATTGGCTACAGAAATAACTGGGTCTTAGCAGGTGGCACTTAACCAAATATTAAGAAACCATGACTCTGGGATATGAGCTTTCAAGGAGGAAGGATGTGTCATGAATCAACATGACACCATATGTGACAGTTAAGGTCAAGGGAGGAAAGAACATTGTAAAAAGGGAAAAGCTGGGAACACTGAGGTTTGTCTCACATTGGGAGGCATTCAAACCATAGGTTCTATATAGCTGACTTTTCGGTTACAGTTAAAATACATAAAAGGAGATGGTTTCTTTGCTTCACATTTGCCCTTTTGTCCCAGCTATAAGTACAACCCAAGCAAATCCAATGAAAAAAGTTATTGAGATTTCCGTTCTAATGCAGACCTTGATTTATTTTGACTTATTTGCAGAGTCTAGCAAAATGATCCGTGCCTTTTTATAGAAATGAGATGTCAAGGTGCAAAGAATGTCTTATCCAGAGGCAGCCACAGCCTGTCTCCCAGCCTTCTCCTTCAAGGACAGTCAAGATTGGTTCCATTTTTTCAGAATGGCATGTGCCAAGCCTCATGTTCAGGTCTACAGGAGTAAAAGTTGAGAGCCATACTGAATTCAAAATTTCCCCTGGAGTTCACCCAAAAATAAGGTCCATTTTCAGGTGGTTCAGAGAAGAAATAAGTCACAGAATAAAAGTAGCTTGGCAATTTTTTAAATGAAAAAATGAGCATGATATACAAACCTGGCTCAAATATACCAGCCTGTTTTCCACTATAGTTGGCCACAGATCAATGCTCAATTTTCTACTTGTTGTATTCTCTATCACAGTTCTCTCTCTCTGCCTCTGCCAATGTTCGAATGCACACTATCCCTGGGTAATCTCGCTTCACCACCTTCCCCATCCCAGGCCACAGACTTCTTTAATTGAACTGCAAAATTATTAGGGGAGATATTTACTAGTATAATGCATATATCTCAAAAGCATGTATGCATACATTGTCTTTTTCCTACATTTATCTCTTATTATTCGCTATCTTTGTTTCCAGTGCCTTTTGGCCCCTCCATTAGCTCTGGTAAATTGCATTTGATTATAGTTCAGTTCCTTTGTAGTGGGTTAAGTGCAGTAAAATGAGCAGAAAAGTAGCAAACAAGGCCTCGGGGTGACATTAACAGCCTACAATGGCTTATTTTTACCTCCGATATTTTCACAGACAATTCTGCCTGAAATTCACCAATTTGGGGTAATGGTGCTAAAAGTGAATACTATGAGAAATTGGGGTAGAAGCAACAGATGATGATGATGGTGACAGAGGATTATGTGTGGATAAAAACCCAGCTCTGTGGGAACGGCTGGTCAGAGGCTAATAATCCAAGAGCTAAAATGAGTCTTGGTTCAATGGTTCCATTAGTAAAAAGATTATGTTTTTAAGCTTACTTTTAAAAATAAAAAGAATATATCTGACAATATGTTAAGAAACAAGGGACTTGGCTTCTGGGTTAAGAAACCCATTCTAGCTGCCGCTCTCCAGTGGCATGGAGATCTTTCACTTGGAGTCAGCAATCTCTTTGGCATTAGAATATTGGACCAAATGTTCCCTAGAGTCATAGGACTCTTGGGGCTGATGGAATCACCAGGTGTGAGTTCATATCTACACAACCATGAGGACCACTGTTATAACATCTGAAGAACTCATCCTTTTAAAAACAATATTTACCCCAAGTTTTCTTTTTATAAGGAGCTCTATGTAGAGAGACTATGGCCACAATAAAATGCTCACTCTGGGGTGAGAGGAGCGAGAGAGTTGAAATTTAGGAAGGACCTGAAATCTGTAGCAGAGATCACAGAAAGTCTGGCCTGGCATCTCTCCTGTTCCCTGCATGGACCAAACACACTCCCCGCTAACCTTAACCCTTAGTCCCCTGGACCCTCTAGAGCAGTGGTCCTCAACCTTCCTAATGCTTCGGCCCTTTCATACAGTTCCTCATGTTGTGGTGACCCCCAACCATAAAATTCTTTTCGTTGCTACTTCATAACTGTAATGTTGCTACTGTGATGAATCGTAATGTAAATATCTGATATGCAGGATGTATTTTCATTGTTCGTGACCCACAGGTTGAGAACCGCTGCTCTAGAGTCTTCAATTTTACATCTCTCATGCCATTTCAAATAATTCCTGCTAAATGACTCTGGAGAGCACATAGAGATATTTTGTAAAGGCCCCTCACAAAACCCTGGAGTTGCTAACCATTTTTATATTTACCATGACCGGCATTGTCTGGGCAACCCTCTGGACACTTTCTCTCCTGTTCACCCTGAATGCCAAAGCATTGCACCATAAAACCATGGTAGCATCCATTGGGGTCCCTGTATAAATTCATGCAAAACTTTTATACCTTTCTTGTCTCACAAGTATGTTACCTGATGATATTATTGCTTGTTTTTTCACTCTTTTCAAGACCCATCTCTACACCCACCTTCCAATTTTAATCTTCTAGACCGGACTTAGACCCCTATAAGGTTCTCAATTTCCTCTCTCCTTGGTCCTCCTATTTCTAAGGAGGAGGACTTAGTCCTCTTCTAAAGACCCACACTTTCTACCTTAGTCCCTAATCCCATCCTCACACCATCTCTGAGACTTGGTTTTCTCATTCCTCTTCAACCAGACCTCAAATTTCTCTCTTTGATACCATAGGAGACAAGAATATGTCACCCCAAATATGCTTCTTTGGCATAAGGATCATGCTGCAAAAATGGCAGACACAACAGAAGCTCTGCAAACGGCTTGAGTCCCTTTTGTAAGAGGAATTTATGAAGGAAATCTCCATTTGTGAGTGTCTCTTTCTCTGTAGCAGGAAGAGAAGGATGACTCTAAATCATAAGAGAATCTTATCAGTGGAGAAAGCTATGATTTAAATATTTATTACCCATCTTATCCTGTCTACTGTGCTTTTCTTGGTCACCATCCCTTAACTGGCCTCCCCTATACCCTTTTGTCTTTGAGTTGGTTGAAGATGGTTATTGAAGCTTGAGTTTTAAGCCATATCTTTGTATGTATTATGTGTCATTGAGTCTGTGCTTCTTTTATGGAATCAGTTCATCTCATATTTGATCTTCCTATTTTCCTATTGCCATATATATATGGCATATATCTGACAATATGTTATATATATATATATGGGCATTATTCTCTTTTCCAAAGACATATCTCATGATATGTCATCCTATTGAGCCATGCCAATTTTCATTTCACTGGGTAATATGTACATGTTAATAAACTTGTATTTGTTTTTTTATTGTTAATCTATCTTTTTTGTTTCAGGGCCCCAGATAAGTTACAGGGTAGAGGAAAAGTTGTTTATTTTTTTTATCTCTTACGATACCATTCTTCAAAGTGAAATTAAATTAAATCTTTTTCTGACCCAGCTACACATAAGTTGTTTTTTTTTTGTTGTTCCTTCTATTGCCAAATACCTTGAGATAAACAAAAACTTTCATATCTCTTTATTCATCCCACCAGCAAAAACTTACAGTTTCATCTCTGCAGAATTGCTTTCTCAAACACACACACACACATTTTCTCCTGTAGGCAATATCACTACAATATTATATCACTTTGTTACTCACTGAATTTTTATTGCTTTTTGAAACATTTATATACAGCATACATTTATATGGATAAATCATAAGTGAAAAACTCAGTTAATGTGTGCAAACTGAACACACCTATGTACCAGCACCCAAACCAACAGACATTACCAGGATTCTTAACTTCCTAGGCATGTGCTCTATGACATACTGACCCCTCCCCCAACAAATTAACTGACTATTCTGACTTCTGACACCACACATCTGTGCTACTGACTTGTAAACTTCCTATAAATGGAAACATACTGTATGTATTCCTTTTTCATGTGTCTTCTTTCATCTAACATTGTGATTGCATGTTTTTCAATGTTTTTTTGTGTGTTTAATTTTAGTTCACTCATTCTCCTTTCTGTAAATTTATATTATGTGAATATACTACAATGTGTGATCTATTCCACTTTTGGGCATTTGAGCAGCTTTCAGTCTGGGGGATTTTATGAATAGTGCTGCTATGAACATCCTAGTACATCTCTTTCAATAAACATGTGTAGGGAGAAACCAAGATGGCGGCATAGGTAAACACCGGAGTTTGCTGCCTCGAACAACCACTTCAAAAATACAACTAAAAGACGAAACGGACATCATCCAGAACCACAGGAAAGCTGGCTGAGTGGAAATTCTACAACTAGGAGGAAAGAGAAAAACACTGAGACTCAGAGGAGGTGCAGTGCTGAAGTAAAATACTAAGGTCCGGAGTGCATGCGGAGCGGGCTGGCGGCTGAGGGCGTGGTTGTCGTTTTCAATCGGGAGGGAGTCTCAGGCTCTGAGCTCCAGTTCCGGGCGAGTCTCTAGGGACCCAGACTCAAACGGGAAAAGCGGGACTGTCTGGCATCACTCAGAACCCTGGGCAGCTTTCTCTCCGTGGGGCTTACAGCGATTACTGTGGGACTGAGAAGCAGAGCCTCTGAGGGCAAGACTGAGAGCAGCCATAATTGCTAACCCCGCCCTGTTGATCCAGTGGGACCCGCCCTGGCCAAGCCCCTGCAGGACGGCTTTTGCCCGATAGCCTCAGGCAAAGGCGAGACCGCCCCACCCAGGCCGGCACAGAGGCTTTTGCCCGATAGCCTCAGGCAAAGGCGAGACCGCCCCGCCCAGGCCGGCACAGAGGCTTTTGCCCGATAGCCTCAGGCAAAGGCGAGATTAGCACCTCCCTAGAGGACAGAAGTTCTCTCACTGCAGACACAGCTGATTCTCACAGCCACTTGGCCTGTGC
>NW_006282385.1:2266378-2269640 GCF_000327345.1 Myotis davidii
GTTTAATTTAAAAAATATAAACATGTGTATACGTTTTTGTTGAGTATACATTTAGAGGTGGCATTTGGGGGGGCATGGAGTATTTATATATTTAATTTAAATATTATAGATACTGCTAAGCCATGTTGAGAGTGGTTGTAACAAATACATCCAACTAGCATTATATATGAGAATTCTAGTTGCTCCATATTCTCCCCAACAATTGGTATTTTTTTTCTTCTTCACTTTAACCATTCTGGTAGTTGTGCACCAATTATTTATAATGCACTAAATCCAATAGTCTCATCTTCCTTCACTATTTAACATTGTTGATTTCCCTTTCTTACATCACAAACTCATTCATTTCAGGTCTAGTATATGCTAATCTTCATCATCTTTTCTGACATGTCCCACCCCTCTTTTATCCCTCCCAATTTGCAACATTTTTCTTTTTTCTCTACAGTCTCTCTCTCCCTCTCTCTCTCCCTCTTTCTCTCTCTTCATATCCTTTACTACAGTTTCAATTATCAACCCTGTGAATATCTTCTCTTAAGTCCTGATTCCTTCAAACCTTGACAATTAGAACAGTCTTTTTTCATTTTATTCATTTGTTCATTTATTTGTTATTTGGTCCTTTAATAACAGGATTCTTTAATCCTTTGTTCATTGCTTAAAATACTTTAATAGGAGGTAGAGATATAAACTCTAGTAAGAAATAGTCCTTGCCTTCTGTTGTGGACTGAATTGTGCTCCCATTCCCAAATTAATATTTTGGAGCCATAACCCCCAATGTGACTGTATTTAAAGATAGGATCTATAAACAAATAATTAGGGTTAAATGAGTTCATAAGAGTGGTACCCTAATCCAACATGACTGTTTTCCTTATAAGAAAAGAGACACTGTGGACACTTTTGTGCATAAAACAAAGGCCATGTGAGGACAGAGCCAGGAGGCCACCATCCACAAGGCCACCAGCCACCATCCACAGCACCTTGATCTTGAACTTCTAACCTCCCGAACTCTGAGAAAATAAATTTCTGTTTTTTAAGCCACTAAGATGTTTTTTGTTATGGCAATCCCAGCAACCTAATACACCCTTGAATGGTTTACTCTCCTGGGAAGACAATACAAAGTAAATCAACATTTATAGTACTGTGTGAAATACACTGTGATCGAGTTTTGCAGGGATACCTTGGAGGCACAGAGAAAGCACTGGGACAAAACAATAAGGGTAAGAAGTGATATAAGATGTCTTCCCTTAGGAGATGATGCCTAAACAGGGCAATTAACAGAGGTTATCCAGACAGAGTGCAGGGAAGGGTATTCCATAGAGTAGAACCTATACATGCAAAAGTATGGAGAGCATGGCATATCCAGCAAGCTAAGTAGTTTAGAATGGGTTGAGGACAGGCTGTGAGAGAGAGTAGAATCAAAAGATGAGGCTGGAAACATACATTGAGGGGATGCTATACCTTGCTAGGAAGTGACTAAATCAATAAATCAAGGAATCCATGAATGTACCAGGGTAATGCTGTTTAATTTACCGAAAAGATTATAACTGAGTAAGAGATCCTGTTTTAGTATCAAAACTAAGGCAGCCATATGTCCTAGTTTTTTCTGGACTCTGCTGATTTAAAATATTTTGCCTTATCAAACCATGTGTCAGAACACAGCCCAATTTAGGGTAAGGAAAATTTTGTTACCATAACTTCATTTCATCCCACACACCATATTGTTTTTTCCAAATAAATGGTGATTTTTTTTCTGGGTGGTATCTTATACAGAAAAAGTCCCAGTTTGTGATCTTGCTATTCAGACTTATGAATATTCAAATGCACAACTCCAGTTAAAGCCAGAACTGAAACTCTGTGCTACAGGCAAGGAAAATAATCTTCCAACAGCTACATTTATTTAATTAACTTGTTGTAGCCTAAAGTACTAAGTAAAAAGAATTAATGTTTTATTATAAGCCTGCGATTTTTCCTTGGAAACATACATTGAGTGGGGTGTGTGTGTGTTTTGTTGTTGTTTTTGTTTTCATTTACTGAGGTATTTGGGATTTGTTACTATCAGAGCAGAAACTTTAGCTACATTGTCCAATCAGGCGTAACTCTTATATATCTAGGGGCTTCATATAACCAGGTCTCAGCAGATTGCCAAATGCCAGGAAACCAATCCAATAATCAAGAGAAGTTTAGGAGGAATTCCAAGCCTCAGGTTTATGTAAAAACAATTAGCAGTTCCAGTTCACAGCCACAGCAGTGACACTTACAACAAGCTTCCTTCCTCCAGGCCTCCTTGCATCGTGCAACCGCTCCAGTGCCTCTCCCTTCCAAGCCGCTGACATCCACCCCTTCAGTCCTACCCTAGCTCTTTGTTATGGATGCTGTCTTAGTTCTTGGCTTTATTTCTACTTTGCCTATTACTTGAATGTTCCATTACCAGAGGACACCTGGAGCTTAACCACGTCAATAGGAAGCCTTCCCCGTTTCTTCTCTTCATTTGATTCTTCTCCCTACTTTATAATTCGCCTATTTCGACTTTATAATATGCCTGGGAATGGGAAGGCAGAGGTCAAGCACTCCTTAGAGGATGAGGGGAAGGCGAACCATCAACAGTGAAATTTTATTTGAAAGTTAGTGAGTATGGAAGTTCCTGAAAAAGAAAAAGGAAGGATAGAATGTTCGTGCGTTCTAGCAATGTCACTTGTAGGTATATATACAAAGGAATATAAAGCAGGCTCTCATACAGATATTCATACACCAATGTTTGCAGCAGAATTAGTTACATTAGCCAAAACCATCCAGTCAGGACTAGGGTTAAGGTTAGGGTTGGGGTTAGAGTTAGCTATTTTGGTGGAAGCAACCGAAATGTCTATCGACATATCCTATCTAATAAAAGAGAAACATGGTAATTAGCCATACATCCACTACCCTTCCCATTGGCTAATCAGGGAGATATGCAAATTAACTGCCAGCCAAGATGGCGGCCAGCAGCCAGGCAGCTTGAAGCAAACATGAGGCTTGCTTGCTTCAGTGACGGAGGAAGCGAACATTCCCGGCCTGCCACTGCCAGCCTCTGAGCGTGCAGTTTGAAACATTGTTACAAATATAGAAGCTCCATTGGGGCAGGCTTGTGTGTACACACCTTAGCACTTTGCTAATTCTGTTCCCTTTCTGAGCAGTACAGCTCCTTGTAAGCTCAACCACACCCTCTCACTCCACAGGCAGCACTGTGTGCATGCCCTGTTGCTTAAATTATCCTAAGTCATAGCAGGGTCTG
>NW_006282385.1:2270377-2281009 GCF_000327345.1 Myotis davidii
AGAGCCGTCTGCCTGCTCTCTATGATTTTGTCTCTATTTTGCTTGTCAGTTCAGTTTGTTCCACATATGAATTAAATTCCACATATGAATGAAATGACATGGTACTTGTCTTTCTCTGACTGGTCTGACCTACTTTACTTAGTATAATCTTCTCCAGGTCCATCCATGCTGTCACAAAACATAAAATTTTCTTCCTTTTTACAGCTGAGTAGTACTTCATTGTGTAAATGTATAGGTTTTGAGGAATTGAAGTTTACATACTTGAAAAATAAGCTATATATATATAAAAAGCTAATATGCTAAGTATCCTACCATCTGGGTAATGATGTCACGTAGCAATGCCAGCTTTTTCTCCCTAGTGACTAGCCTCCTTTCAGTTTCTTCAGCCCAGGAACACAACATGCTTTATAGCCAAGTGCAAATATTTTACACCTCAATAAAAGTTTAACCAAACGTTTTTCCATGCCTCATCTCATTTGATCCTCACAGAAGTCCTGGAGTAGGTAGATAGGAAACTCGGTAGAATCCTATTTTCTTTTCATTAGCAAGACTCAAATAGCAATATTAAAATATTTCTTCTAATTAATTTCTTTTCAATGTGCATGAATCCATGCACTGGGACACCAGTGAATTAATATATAATGAAATTTTATTCAGTGATTACAATTCTGATACACATAATGACATGGATGAATCTTAAAAACACTATCCTAAGTGAAATAAGTCAAACATAAAAGGATAAGTATGTGGGATTTTATTTATATAAGATAGCTAAAATAGGCAAACTCATGGTGACAGAAAGTAGAACTGGTTACCAGGGACTAGAGAAAGAAAGTAATGGGGGTTATTGTTTCATGAGTATAGAGATTCAGTTTTGGATGACAAAAAAGTTGTGAAAATGAAGAGTGATGATGGTTGCACAACATTGTGAATGTACTTAATGCCATTTGACAATTAATAAAATGGTAAATTTTATATTATATACAAAATAAAATGATTTTTAAAAGCTCATGAGAAAGAGAGAAGAAAGGATATTAATAGCATTTTCATCAAACAAAATTTTAGGTAAGAATGAACAGAGCCCTCTATTGATATAACAAAATTTCTGACTTTTAATGAAAGTAAGAATAATGCTTAGTTACTCTATAAAATATCACATACATTGTTTTTAACCTATAACATGATATAATTTCCTTAATGTATGCATTATTGCTGACTGGTTTCATGCTGGTGTGCTTTAAGATTATTATTGTTTATTTTTAAAATATATGTTGACCAGGTATAACATTCTGGAAGAAATTAGAGAGGCAATATGAACAGAAAATTTTGCCTCCATCTGTATCCACAATTGCAGAAATTCCAGCCACCCTGAAACATGTCCCCACACAGTTCTAGGAGTCTTTAAGACCCACTTTGGTTGTACTCACTAGTACCTATGGCCACCATTTGCCTCCTTATCGAGAGTGCCTGGGAAGGCACATGAGCTAACTGTTGGCAGAGTCCAGTGGCATTAGCAGAGCCATGTCCTGGAAACATACCGTGCCAGAGGCAGGTGTGTTGTCAGCCTGACCTTTAGCTCAGGCGCCAGGGGGTGGGTTTCATTATCTAAGTTCAGCCAGGTGCCAGGAACTGATGCAATTATCCAGGCTCAGCCAGGAGTGACAATTACAAAGAAGCCACAAGAATGAAGAATTGCAGCTTGATCTTTAACCATGATTTCACATAATCTCCTTTGTCTTACACTCTAGTAAAACTTCCTGATATCGTGCTGTACATAATACACACACTGCCCTAGCTCTGGGTCACTGTCTCTCCATCTAAGAACAGCATCCCATTTGGCCCCAGCTTTACTTAAAGTCTTTGTGTCTCTCTCTCTTTTTTTTCTCAATCCCCAGCCACCCCTACTCAGGACTTGTCTGCTCTCTAGCCACGCTGGTCGAGGCCAAGAGAGAAAACTTATACCTCCTCTTTTATTCTGGCTATTGGAGTGATGTATCCAATTGCTATAGAAATTATTGTCCCTGAGTCCACCAATTTTGTGTATTCAAGATGCCCTTTTCTGCTCCTTCCCTCTCTCACATGAAAGGTGATCCAGCACGTGTTACTCATACATAGTTTACACTCAGCATAATGATTTTAAGATTTACCCATGTGGTTGAATGAATTGGCTGTCTGCTTCTTTTTCTTTTAAAATTTATTTCATTGATTTTTCACAGAGAAGAGGGGAGAGGGAGAGAGAGTTAGAAACAACGATGAGAGAGAAATATTGATTAGCTGCCTCCTGCACACCCCCCACTGGGGATGTGCCTGCAACCAAGGTACATGTCCTTGACTTGAATCGAACCTGGGACCCTTCAGTCTGCAGGCTGGCACTCCATCCACTGAGCCAAACCAGTTAGGTGTCTGATTCTTTTTATTGCTGAATGATATGCCCTCAGCAATATGGAGAGACCACATTTTATTTACTCATTCACCTGTCAATGGGCATACAGGTTGTTTCCAGTTTGGAGCTATTACAAATGAAGCTGCTATGAACATTTATGTTAAAGTCTTTGTGTAGCCACAGTTTTTATTTCTCTTGGCTAAATACAAAGTGATATGGGGTTGAGTTATATAATAGTGTATGTTTAACTTTTTAAGAAACTGTCAAACTATTTTTAACTTGGCTGTACCATTTTATATTTCTATCAACAATATAGGAGGATTTCAATTGCTCCACATCCTCACCAACACTAGCTATTGTCAATATTTTTAATAATATCCCTTTGAGTATACTGGAATACTTCCTGTGGTTTTAATTTGGATTTCCCTGGTGGTTAACAATGTTGAACATCTTTTTATGTGCTTATTGTTCATCTTTTTTTGTAAAGTATCTGTTTAAATCTTTTGCCTGTTTTCTTTGTTGCTGGGCTGTTGTCTTACTTTGTAGTTATAGATTTTTAGTTTTGTTTTGTGTATTCTAGATAGAAGCCACTTGTTTAATATATGTATTGCGGATATTATCTTCCAGTCTGTAACTTCATCATTACCACTGGGCTCACTAAATCTTTTCCCCATTTTTTCAAGTCATTCAACCAGGCAAATACTTAAAGCAATCACTAGAATCACGCAAAGAGAGCCTGGGAAGGCGCTCCATGTGGCTGCAGGTTAAAATAGCATTTGTTGTGTTTTTATGGCTCAACATATGAAGAACACATCTGAGAGCTTCAGTCGTGCTGTTAAAAAGAACATTTTCTATGCAGCTAGGATAATATCTCCTTTCCTATCAGATAATGGAGATAAGATTACTCTATTGAACATGTGGGTAGAAATGAAAGCCCTAGCAGATGTTTCTGACAGCTGTTGTCACTCTCAGGAGACACTGAGAAGAGATGGGTGGAAGGTGAAGGTATGTTGATGGGTTTATGAAGGGGAGGGTTTTCAAAAGGCAAATTGACTAGAAATTTAGCTTTTCCCTGAAAGAAAGAAAACAAAAGTAACAGCAATGATAAGAGCCACAACTGGCAGAAGGAATCAAGCTTCCAGATACACACACACACACACACAGACACACACACGAGAGAGAGAGAAAGAGAGAGAGAGAGAGAGAGAGAGAGAGAGAGAGAGAGAGAGAGACAGAAGGAGGAGGAGTGAGAATACAAGGAAAAATGAACTGCTGCTTTTTTTTCCTACTAAATTTATGTGTGTCCTATTTCAGTATATTCTAGACATTAGAATATACAGCTGACTATTATGCTTCCTTTAAATCCTGAGAAAACTAGAGAAAATGTCCACGATGAAGACTGCGGGGAAAATGAAAGTCACTGAGACACAGAGTGATCAGAGAGAAATGGGCCCAGGAAATCTCACCACATCTGCAGCCAAAGTCAGTGAAGACAAAAACATTTTTTCAGCGGTGACTTAGGCATAGCTAGACGTTTTGTGGACTCTCTTCTCTCCAGTTCACTCAATATTCTGGGGTAGGCAAGGTAGGTGAATGTTGGCATAGAAAGAGCATGAGCTTTGGCATCAGACAGGTCTAGATTCAAATTCCAGACCTAAGGGTTTAAATGAATCTGAATTTAGTTAGAGTTCTTAATTTATTCATTTATAAATAGAATATTCTAGCACACTAATACATTGGCATAAATAGTATTTCTTTGATGAAATACTATTAATATTAATATACAATTAATGAGAGCATTAAATAAAATCAAATATGTTCATTCCCTAAAACAGATTATCAATACAAAGTGGGCACTCATTAAATTTTAGTCATTGCTCTCACCCTAGCTTCCACTTGCCCTTCATCCAAATTCTATTTAGAAATCCCATGTCTTTTTGAACATTAAAAATTCTTGGGGAATGCTTTGGCAAGCAAGAAAAGTTTGGCCAGCAAAAGTCACACTCCATAAAACTTCAGGAATTACCTTACTTAATGCATCCATACTTTTGCCTGGCCTTCCAAGAAACTATAAATTAAAAAGTACAATCATAGGAACTAGAGAAGCCTGAGATATTGGTACATTTATTTGTTCTCCTAACCACATGATAACGATAGCTTCTATTTATGGATTTGTGCCAATGTGCTAGCATCAAGCTAAATATTTTGGTACAATAACCCCAAGATGTAGATATGATCGTTGTTTCCAGTTTACATGAAAGAGACCAAGTCTGAGAAAGGTTAGTTTTCCCAGGGTTGTCTGACTTCAAAGCCTATTGTTTATAACATTGCCCCTATCACATAGCTTCCAATTTCTGAATTTTATTTTTAAAGTGTTATTATAATTTAATCTTTTACTGTCTGCTACTCAGCGGGAAGTGGGAAAATATCGATTACAGATAAATATTTCCAAGGTACATAAATTATCTGAAGCCCGCAAATCAAAGCTAAAATAAGCAAGCTAGGCAAACAATGAACTAGACCCAGACAACTAGAGCAGTAACCTGAAAATACAACCCCTGGGTACAATTTTCAGCCAAACGCCTAATGTTCACTGCCACCATTGGATTATTTATGGAAAACAATACAGGACCTCTCTTTCTAGCCAAAATAGCATGTAAGGCTCCATTAAGACATCAAGACGTGAAATTATAAAAAAGGTAAAATCAACTTTAAAAACGTGAAAAGTGAAATCAATACACAAAGTCAAGAAAGACTGACAATATCTCTGAGAGTCCCCTGAGCATGACAGTGTTCGGAAAGGTCATCTGCTTTATCTGGCCCACTACCGTGGCTGGCCCCAATAATGATGTTTTCTCACTTCTTCAGCTTAAGGCCCTGATTCCTGCCAAAATGCAGAATCCTGGGAAGGCTAACAATGTTCCATCCATCATCGAGACCTTCACCATAATAACATTTCCTCCTTCAGAACAGGGCGGGTTCAGAAGAGAGGAGCATGAGACACCCCATGCCTCAGGTAAGTACAGAAGGGGAAGAACCACTTCTCAATTTTGCCTGGAGTAATCTCAGACATACCTTTGGCAGTTTGAATTGACATCCTCCAGCCCTCAAGCCATCCAGGAAAATAAGCCATCTGACAGAGGGCTAAAGGGTTCTTATCTACACAGCAAAATGTTGCCAATAACTTTATACATAGGTAGAATGAAAACTACTGATTTAGCTTTTTTTCTTTTGTGAGACTTCCTTAGAATTTTTTGAATATGGACTAGAAAGGGTAATTCTGCAATAGTGGCCACAGATGTTATTGCATCCAGTTATTCTGCTACACCTGGTTCAAAAACAAGGTCACTGGATGGCAACATAAATAGGCTTGAGTACGTTTGTTTAAAATTAGTTTTCAATGGATTATCTGCAAAATATAATCACAGAAAAAAAGGCAAAAGAAACATTTGAAAGAGGACAATTTAAAATATGTTAAAGAAATAAAATAATTGGAACACAATTTGAGGAACTTCCACCACTGACCAGTTGATCTATGGGATGATGGGGACGGGGGGACAGAGAGAGGAGTTGGTCGTGTTACATCACTGTGAAATAGAATGGTTGTTTATTACACAACATTATTGAAACAAGAACTGACAGCATAAAATTATTATGAGAAAGGATGTCAATTGACAAGAGATTTCAATAACTTTTGTGCTCTGGAAGCAGATGTAGGCTCAGTAACTGATGGACCAAAGTGAAGAAAACCATGGCTCAAAATACAAGTGGAGGAGTGGCAGACTAACCACTAAGTCTCTAGAGCAGTGATGGTGAACCTTTTGAGCTTCGCTCCCACCTCCTGCCTCCGCTGCTTTGGCTCCGTTCCTGTCTCCGCCGCCTCTACTTTGCTCCCTTTTGCAGTGCTTGGCTTCCTTCTACATTGTCTTCAGTCTTCACTCCCAGCTGGTATATGCAAATTAACCACCATCTTGGTTAGGTTAATTTTCATATCGCCGCTCTGATTGGCTGGTGGGCATAGCAAAGGTACAGTTAATTAGCATCTTTGTCTTTTATTAGTGTAGATGCCATTTAACAAAGAAAAATCGACCAAAAAAATGAGTTCGCGTGTCACTGCTCTAGAGAGTCCCCTCACTTAGACATGCTTGGGACAGCAAAATACAGAGATGAGGCATCGGGCTCAAAACAGGGAGAATTCAATGGAAAGTTGTAGATACCTTCTTCCCTCACAAGTGCAGAACTACATGTGTACTCTCCCTGGAGAGAGTGGGAGAGGAACAAAAAAGAAAATGGGATGGAAATAAAGAAGAGAAGAAATAAAAGATAAAACCACAAATCTCTTTTTTCTTTAATTGAATCTGGGGGAAGATGAGACACTGCAGTCAGTCACTCTGAGTGATCCTGTGGCCCGGCTCTGCAGGACTGAGACCTTAAAGATAACCACAACTGCCCGGCCGGCATGGCTCAGTGGTTGAGCATCAACCTATGAACCAGGAGTTCACGTTTTGATTCCCAGTCAGGGCACATGCCTGGGTTGCAGGCTCAATCCCCAGTGTGGGGCATGAAGGTGGCAGCCAATCAATGATTCTCTCTCATCATTGATGTTTCTCTCTCTTCCGCTCCCTTCCTCTCTGAAATTGTAAGCAGACAATCAAAGGGTCTCTGCTGCCTGTCACTTCTTACGCCAATTAGCAGAAACAGGGTTGAATCATATATGAGCATGTATTCCAATATTGCTGGCAGTATGGGAGAGCAGCAGGTCATCTGTGAAAATCTGCTCTGCAGCCCCCCTGCTGCTTATATAGGGTAGGACCAGGATTACATGGGGAAGTAGGGATTACAGGCATGGGGAAGTAGGAGGCTGGGGTGGGACTCCATTGTTTAGGCAACAAGGTTGTTAATCATTCCAAGACAATTCTTGAATGAGAATGGTTCCAAGGTTGACTCCCAGGTCCTGGGGGCATACTACACCCAGCCAGGTCAGAATGTCCTGTCTTTAACCAACACAAGGCACTCATGATTAATATTTACCATAACCATAGCTAGTCTCCAGTATTCTATTTTTGCCCCTAACAAAATCAATAAAAATATTTTTTTTTTTAAAAAAAGAAGATAGCCATGATAGCCAAAAATAGTGATGAAAAAATGGCTGCTCTGGAGGCCAAAATCTTTCATCAAATTGAGTATTACTTTGGTGGCTTCAATTTTGCCATGGGACAAGTTTTTAAAGGAACAAATCAAAATGGATGAAGGCTGGATATCTTTGGAAATAATGATAAAATTCAATAGGTTAAACCTTCTAACATACTTTAATGTAATAGTAGGATCATTGAACAAATCAAAGGCAGAACTCACAGAAATAAGTGAAGATAAAACTAAAATCAGAAGATCTCCAAACAAATTCCTCCCTGGCGTGACTGTGTATAAAAATGATGGCATTTCCCCATAACTTGACTTGGAGTGATGAACACACAAAACAGAATACAGATGGTGTGTTGTAGAGTTGTGTGCCTGAAAGCTGTATAGTTTTGTTAACCAGTGTCACCCCAATAAATTCAACAACAAAGGAAAAAAAGTAAATAAATAAAATGGCGTAAAATACATATCTGTTTATTTTAAAGGCTTCCCTACTGATGCAACCCTTGATGGCATAAAAGAATAGTTAGAGCAGCCGCAGTGGCTCAGTGGTTGAGCATCAACTTATGAATCAGGAGGTCATGGTTCGATTCCAATTAGGGCACAGCCCAGGTTGTGGGCTTCATCCCCAGTAGGGGGCGTGCAGGAGGTCAATTATCAATGATTCTCTCTCCTCATTGATGTTTCTATCTCTCTCTCTCTCCCTCTCCCTTCCTCTCTGAAATCAATAAAAAAATATATTTTTTAAAAAGAAAGAAAATCTTTTATTAAAAAAATGATTTCAAAAAAGAATAGTTAGAAGATAAAAGTCAAATACTAAATATTCAGATGAGACGAATACTGCACAAAACATCTGAGGAATCAATATTTGCTGTGCTTAATAGCACTGAATCTGCTAAAAAGCTGTGGAGATCCCTGGACAAAAGTACAAAGACACAGATCTGCTAATATTTTTCAAGAAAGATTACTGTGGGGAAAAAAAACATGAAGAAAACAAAGTAAAGTGGAGGCTAAATTATGAGCTAAATGAGCAAGAAGAAAAGCAGAAGTTAGCAGAAAATGCTGACATGAAGTCTGAAGCAGAAAAGATTAGCTGTTTGCTGAAAATTTCAGGCCACCCAGATGCACATCCTTTCCTCAGATCATGGTGAAAGAAAATGGACAGGCTTTGTCAGAGGAGCAAAAGAGGAAATAATTCTATTTAAAGAAAAAGCTAAGAAAGCACTGGATAAAGCCAGTGATGGAAATAATGGTAAGCTTATTAATTAAGGCACAAACAAGCTTTTAAAAAGAACAACAAATTAGGTCCACTTCAATGTCCACCTGTAAGATGGAAAATTTTTTGTTCTTTACCTTGTCTTTATTATCCAAATGAGGGTTTTTAATGTACAGCTCTAACTTATTTCAGATTATTCAAATATCAAAAGAAAGATTCGTATAATAAATTGCCTTTGTAATATGAGAACGTATTAGTGTAAACTAATAAAATATATACTATATGAAAAGAGCAAAAAAAATGAGTCTGGGTAAAGGCAGGGCAATAATTGTGGGTGTCGGTGCCTAAAAGCAGAGCTTTCCACATTCTGTGTGAATGTGTGAATGTTGACCCCAATATACTGCCGACTCCATATGTACTCACTGTGAACTGAAGCCTGGCAGCTGATGTGACCCAAACATGCCCAACATCTCAAGGAAAACTTGAGCATGGCAATTAAAAAAAATTTTTTTAATAAAAAAATGACACCTGTAAAAGCTACCGTTATTATAGTTTTAGTTTATTACTCTTTTGTTTTCATTAAGATTTAAAACCCAAATGTATAAAACAATACTAGTAATTATAAACTTACGTTAAGGGGCACATAATGTATAAAGATGAAATCTGTGACAATAACAACATCAAGAGAGGTACAGAGCTGGATAGGAGTAGTTAGTGTATATTATTAATGCTAAGTTGGTATCAATTCAAACTAGATGGTATTAATTTAAGATAGTAACTGTAATTTCATTTCCATGGTAACCATTAAAAATAGATTTTAAAATATACAGAAAAATTTGAAGAGAGCCAAAACTTTTCACTAGAAATAAAAAAAAAAGATTGCATTTTTGGAGGAAATGAGGAGGAAAACGATATAAGAACTAAATACAACAAATAGCAAGATGGCAGAAGCAAGTCCTGCTCATCAGTTTGAACCAAAGGGTCAAACACGAAATCACTAAGAAAATTAGAAAAATACCTTGAGACAAATAAAAATAAACCATATGTAATGAAAGAGAAATGTTATAGCTGTTAAAAACCTATAATTAAATTCACCAGTTAAAAGTCAGAGATGACAAGATGGGCTTTTTTTTAATGACCCAACTACATGCTGCTTACAAGACATTCTTTTTTTGACCCAAAGACACAAATCGATTGAAAGTATAAGGATAGGAAAGATATTCCATGCAAATAGTAACCAAAAGAGATTTGGGGTGGTTATGTGAACATCAGATAAAATATATTTTAAGTTAAAAACAAAGAAGAACATTATATATTGACGAAAGGGTCAACTCATCAAAAATATATAACAATTCTATGTATCTACACACCAAACAAAAGAGCCCCAAAATATATGAAGCAAACATTGACCTAATTAAAGGGAGAAATAGCAGTTCTACAATAATAGATGGAGATTTAAATACACTCCACTTTCAATAATGGATATAATGGATAGAACATATTGAAAAAAGATCAATAAGGAATTAGAGAACTTTAACAACACTACAAACCAGCTAGGCTTAGCAGCCATATACAGAACACTGACCAACAGCCCCAGAACACACATTTTTCTCACATGTACAAGGAAAATTCCCTAGGACATACCATGTATGTCTTTAACCAATGAATTAAAAACAATTGAAATCATTAAAGTATCTACTCTAACCATAATGGAATAAAGCCAGAAATAAATAATAGAAGGAAATTGAAAAATTAAAAATTAAAAAATACTCTTTTTTTATTAGTTAAGGTATTACAAATGTGTCCTCATCCCCCCCAAGAAAGTTGCCTCTTACTGCGAACGTTTTGCCTTTGGACTGTTTTAACTGTCTGGCATTAAATTTTACTGAACTGCACC
>NW_006282385.1:2281428-2282571 GCF_000327345.1 Myotis davidii
TGTTTAAAAAATACTCTTAAAAAATTAATGGGTCAAAAAAGAATCACTAAGAAAATTAGAAAATATGTTGATACAGATGAAACTGAAAACACACCATACAAAAACTTACGGGAATCTAGTAAAAGAGGTACTCAGAGAAAATTTATAGCTGTAAATATCTACATTAAAAAAGAAGAAAGATCTCAAAAAATAATCTGACTTGACATCTTAAACAACTAGGAAAAGAAGGACAAAATAAACCTAAAACCAGAAGAAGGAATGAAATAATAAATATTAGAGTAGGGATAAACAACATAGGCCATAGAGAAATAATAGAGAGAATCAAGGAAATTGGAAGTTGGTTTTTTAAAAGATCAACAAAACCTTTAGCCAGACTAAGAAAAAAGGGAGAAGATGAAAATAAGTAAAATCATAAAGAAACTGGGACATTACTGACCTTACAGAAATTAAAAGCAATGTCGGAGAATACTATAAACAATTCCATGCCCACAAATTAAAATAACCTAGACTATACCAAGCGGGCTGGGGCTATGGTCTCCACTCCGCGACCCGCATGGAGGGGGAGACTTGAACCGGTTCCTGCAAACTAGGAGGCACTTTCGGGATTAAAGAAATAATGGAAGACAGACATAAAATAGATTAAAAGCTTGGGCTGGGTGTGGTGCCTGCTCTCTGGAGGGACAGGCAGAGTGAGCTTGCCCTGTGAAGGGACAGAGCACGAAGAGAGAGAGCCAGCTCCGAAAGCTGATTTGTCATATACTTGAATTACAGGAAGTTACATCACATCTGGGTGGGCCTTTGACATCATGAGATCCATCCCCTTCACACTGGGCGGGAGAGTCAGGCTGGGTGGCGTCCAGTCTTTGACTGGTCCCGCCTTCAGGGCAGGGCTTTTGCCTTCACACTGAATCCAGCTGACATAAGGTAAGCCAAGTGTATTCTACTGGCCCTTAACACCAGACAAAATGCCTAGAAACACACAAATTACCAAAACTGACTCAAGAAATAGACAGTCTATGGAACTCTTACCATTTGCAACGGCATGGATGGAACTGGAGAGCATTATGCTAAATGAAATAAGACAGTCAATGAAGGAAAAATACCACATGATCTCACTCATTTCTGGATAATAAAGACCCCTAT
>NW_006282385.1:2282616-2283359 GCF_000327345.1 Myotis davidii
GCGGGGGGGAAAAAAAGAGACATATGTAATACTCTTTGTAATACTTTAAGCAATAAAAAAAAAAGAAATAGACAGTCTCCTCAGAGATCTAGGGATCTGTTCTTAGGAAAAAGAAGAGAATCAGCCCTTTCCCCACACACATACTGAATGACCACTCTTAAACCACCATGAAGTGAAATCTGAGGCTGGCAGTTCGAAGCAAGGATACATCGGCACCGCATTGTGAACTGGACATCAAGAAGTGATGGAATCAGATCCCTGAGGCCTTTCTCGCTTGGGACCACCCAGCTCTGGATGCTAAATCCATCATCTTTGGCCTGAGTGTGTGCCGGGGTTCTATTTCCAGCATCTAGAAGGGTTCCGCAATCTGGAGAAGGGCTGTGTGTAACTTAATAAGAGTCCAGAGATGAAGCATAATTTTGAAAGGCATTTGGGGGGTCAGAGGAGCTTAGCTAAAAGGAACAAAGTTCTCCTCGTCTCAGGACCCCTTGCTATTTATTAACACAATTTGTCCTAAGGCGAGGTAGACATATACACTTCAAAAGGTAAGGGTTATACACAGTCCATTGTCAGATTGGAAGAATTTGCCTACGGCTGTTCAGGTGTTTGGCCAGTAGGAGGCAATAGCATGTAGATTGAAATGCCCTTATCTGTCTGGTAGCAAGCAATCATCCCTTTTCAGGTTTGGGGAAATGCCCTTGCCACTTCAGATGATTCAGCCCTTTCTGACATGCTTGAATTGG
>NW_006282385.1:2283512-2295211 GCF_000327345.1 Myotis davidii
CTATTTATCACCTACTTATAACAGTGATTCTCAACTTTCCTAATGCCGCGACCCTTTAATACAGTTCCTCATGTTGTGGTGACCCCCAACCATAAAATTATTTTCATTGCTACTTCATAACTGTAATTTTGCTACTGTTATGAATCGTAATGCAAATATCTGGTATGCTATATGTGTTTTCCGATAGTCGTGACCCACAGGTTGCATTCTTTTCAGGTTTGGGAAAATGCCTTTTAGCCATTCCCAGATGATTCAGCCCTTGCTGACCTGCTGGAATTGGCTTCTGGCAAGTGTGGATATGTTACTGAAGCCCCATCAGGTGTCCTCATCTAGTGTCCTTTGAACCTGCTCCAAAACTAACTGCAGCATCTTCTGGAGAAAGCGTAAACCACACATCCAGTCCACCCAATGACAAACTCTTGAGTTCTACTTCCAAAATATGTGTCCAATGGGCTCTCTTTTCCCCATCTTCACTGCCCAAAACCAACACCACTAAAAATATTCTTTATGTGTAGACTAGTGCAGATGCATCCATCCTCACCTTATCTCCAGCTCAGTCTCCACTCATCACACAGAGTGATCTTTTCAAAATGAATAAAATCATGTAATTCTCCTGCTTGATGCCTTTCTCTTACTCCAGAAATAATCCAGAATTCTTCACACAGCTTGCAAGGTCCTGCATGGTCTGCACTCTCCAGTTTATTGCCCGTCTCCTTCTTGCTGTCATGCTCCATGGGTGCTGCTCCTCTTTTAATTCCTCTTCTCCCCAGGATCTTCACACGTGCTCTCCCGTTCGCCTGAAAGTTCATCACTCCTGCAAGCCCCCACCTCTGTCCTGACCTGGAGGAATCCTTCAAGTCCCGGGTGAAGGGGCACATACCTTGGAAGGGATTTACAACCTCTCTCCTCACCAGCCTAAGTCTCCTACTGTCCAGTGCCCTGTTCTTCCGTAGTAACAGTCAGTGCAATTATAACTGAACTGCGTTTAATTATTTGTTTAATTTATGTCTCTCCCACTTGACTGCACACTCCATGGGTAGGGGCTATAGGGAATTGCAGGCTACTGTTTCTTCACCCTTTAATATAGGATTTGGCATATAGTAGATGTCTCCTAAATCGTTGTTTAAATGAATTAGTAAAATGAATGAGTAAAAATAATTTCTCTCCTCTCTAGAAAAAAAAAGATAAGCCTTATATTTGTGGCTGAATATCTACTACTTTGCAAGTAGCTTTTTATTGTATACTTTAAGCTGCTTAGAAATTTTAATTGGGACAAATAATGGCATGGAACACAACGCATAGAGGTAGAAAGCTCATTTAGCATGAAGAAGAACTCTTTAAAATAGGATTCTTAAAATTCTATGCACCAGTGAGTCTGTTCTAATTACAAATCATCAGAGGAGATAGCAGGTGGTTCTGATGCTAGCATTTTTAATGAAGAGCTTATTTTAACATTTTTAAACCCCAGGTAACAATATTTTTGAACTTCACAGCACAATCACATCATGAACACAAGGTTGGATCACAAAACCCCTAATAAAATGGGGTATAATTTTCAATATTTCAAGGATCTCGTAATATATTCTTCTGGCCAGTCACTCTCATAACGCTACTCATGTAAAGCAACATGGAGTTTCCATAGCAATGGCTTTTTCCCAAGAGCTGCCTAGTCCTTCCATGGTGCATGTTTTCCTGCTTCATTCAGACTACAGCTAAACATTGGCCCTAAGTTAGAATTTAACAAGACCGCAGTGACAGTTTTTCAAAGGAGCAATACTGAGTGTGTGGGCTGCCAGCCAGGGCAGCTCCTGGGTGGAGCAGGAGCCCACTGTGCCATCCACAACCTCTGCAGCATCTGCCCTTTAATCATATTACATCATAGTCAGGTCTATTTTTTGGAATGTTTTCGTGAGAGTCACTTTAAAGTCATGAAGTAGCAGTTGCAGACCCCAGTCTCTCCATATGTGTGAAAACAAAAAACAAAAAAAAACGACTTCAGGAGATTGAAATGTCTTGCCCAAAGTCTTACAATGTCAAATCCTGGTCAGGAATTAGCACTTTTCAGCTTTTTCACTAATTAAACTACTATACAATGAGTGCCTACTATTGCCAGGCACTGTTCCAAGTTCTTAAGATACATCAGGATTTTTGTATCTCTGGGAGACACATCCAGGCAGAGAGAAAAGACAATACAGAATGGGAAGGCATTAGTCCAGACAAATATTTTTTTTGGTGGTGGTCTTGGAGTGGAGATTATTGGCAGTGAAAACAATGAAAAGAGAACCCATTAGACATGAAATTTGGAAATAAAACTGATTTGTCTCATTGATTAATTGAATGGATGGGTTATGCTTTCTCCAGTAGGTGTGGAGATGATTTTTGGAACCTCAGAAGGCACTGGATGAGGACAGTTGATGGAACGTTGGTAACAAGTTTAGACCCAGGCCATTGTTGAGCAGGTTTGGTGGCTGAGATGAAGAACAAGGAAGGTATTGCTATTAGAGTGGAGGGATGAGGGAGATAACTGTATCAGATACCAGAGGGGGAACAGCCTGTGGAGCCAGGCAGGTCATTAGAAGGACTGGCTTTTACTCAGGGAGGTGAGGAGCCAGTAGAGAGTTTTGAATGAGGAGAATCATTATTTTCTCTTGGGTTTCACAAGGCTGCTAGATTGATAACAGTCTGTCCAGGATAAGGATGGAACAGGGAAGCCACTAGGCTACTGTAGTCATCTAGATTTGAGATAATGATGGCTTGGACCAAGGTGTTGGCAATGGAGGTGGTGAGAAGTGACACTAGAATCTGGGTGTATTGTGGAGACAACGCCAACAGAATATGCCAAGGGGTTGGTTATGTGGAGTAAAAGAAAAAGGAATTAGGGATAGTCCTAAAGCTCTTGTCCTGAGCAACTGGAAGCATGGTATTGCCAAGCACTAAAGAAATGAAACTATGTGGACAGGTGTGGGAGGAGAAACAGAGGGTCCGTTCCAGACAAGGGGAGTGTAAGCTGTCCACCTAGGAGGAGATGTTGAGAAGGCTGTTGGCTGTGCAAGTTTGGACTTCAGCAGACATTCACTGGCTGAGATATGATACCCTGGTATGGTGCTCTTCCCAGCTTGATGTACTTCCTACAGCCATAGCTTGGACTTCTCCAGAATGAGAAACATGGTGGTGAAGTTAAAATTTCAGTACCCGCCTGCTGCCCTCCAATCTGCATGAGTCTTATTTCCCAGAAAAATAACCAGTTACCCTTCATCTTACATAAAAGGACCCTCAATCAGGGATCTCCTTACCCAACTTCACATGGTAGAAACCCAATACAGAACTTCAGACACAGTGTAAGATGAAATTTCATGAACTGACTTTGGTACTATTGAATATGGTAACATTTCTCTATAGTATATTAATCATTTTTTCTTTTTTATCAGAAGGATGCAATTTTGTTTTTTATATCCTTATAGGAGAATTTTCTAAAAGCCTGGGGAAAATCACAAGTAGCTGAGTGATGCAAAAGCACCACACTCAATGCATCTAAATAACCTTGTCTTTGGTTAACAATGAATCAATGCCAATGAAATCATCATATTTTAAAACTTTTCCTCTAAATGTGACATATGCATCCCCATGTGTCAGCATAATCTGTGCTAAAAACATTTCAATGAATGACAAGTTGATTGGCCCCAATTTGAAAAGCATAGTGTATAAAAACATAATTTTGGGGGTAGTCAACATTATGACAGATTCTATATTCTGCTCATACACAAAACTGATTTGAATTGTTTAGGGAATTTTGATAGTCTGTGAATGCTTTCAGCAAAGAAAATTAGCCAGATAGGAGAGGGAGGAAAAGGAAAAATGGAATTAAAAATTGTTGGACAACTATTGTCAGCCAGAAGTTGTTTGAGTGAAAATGGTGGGGTGAGGGATTGATTAATAATCATTGTTTTTACAACCAAATGAATAGCATGATATAGTTTAAAAGAACATCAGCTTTCCAAGTGAAGAACCCTAGTGCAAACCCCAGCTTTGTCACTTACTATAAGATGTCAAACAAATTATTATCACTCCTCTGACCTCCTTTTATTTGCATCCCTAAAGGAGGATAACAATAGATACTTTCTAAGTAGTTGTGAGAATTTAACTAGGTTTTATTTGTACACACACACACACACACACACACACACACACACACACTCACCCTTACTTAGTTCTCAATTCACTCTAATACAGATATTGTATTAGGGAGACTCCAATATCAGGTGGAAAGTATGTGAGCCATTTAGTAAAGTATGAACCTCAGTTTAGAGAATCAAGAAAACAAAAACAAACAAAAACACCATGGGTCATTTCTGCTAAGATGCCATACAACTTGGAGACTTGAAAGGATAAATAGAACCCAGCATAGTTTCTCTCTTCTGTCCACTCTACAACATCAGTCACATTGGGACTCTCTCCTGTGGTCTCCTCATTCATTTTCATGACTTTATGTCAAAAGCCGGGGCCTTGTTGGTTAAAAGCTAACACAAGAAATTCTGATAGAAAGTAAGATTTAATAAGGATAACATATCTTCATTATTCAGGGAATGGAGAGCATAAAGAAACTTTTAAAGAATTTGTCAACTGTTCTATCAATCTCCATCTTACCCCCATATTAATGGGAAACAAGAGGTCTGCTCTGCAAACTGCAGGCCCATAGGAATTTGAATCCCTTTATTGCTTTCATTTTCTTCAACCTGGTGTGAATAACAGTAAGGATGAGGGCCAATTCCAAATCCTGGACTGCTAATTAAAAGCCCAGAAAAATGGGTAGCATATGGAGGCTGGGGATTAAGCAAGAAGATGAGATGGCAACTAGAATAAAAACCCTAAGGAAGAAAGGAGGTGGGCCAAAAATGAAGGAAACTTTGTTTTCCAATTTGATCCTACAGGGACCTTAACTTTTAAATAAGAATGGTGCCTCTAATTTTCTCTTTAAGCAAATATTGATTGGGTGTTTTAGAATGGCTGTAATGTGAAAAATTCAATGGCTCTCTTAAAAGTAAAAGCAAATAGATCAGCTC
Source organism: Myotis davidii (assembly GCF_000327345.1). NCBI lineage: Eukaryota > Metazoa > Chordata > Mammalia > Chiroptera > Vespertilionidae > Myotis > Myotis davidii. The sequence continues at coordinate 2,288,573 of NW_006282385.1, forward strand.
CTTTTTAATTGAATTTGCCATTAGAGCTAGGTAAAGGTATAAAAAAATAACAAGTGAGGGTGTGGAGAGAGTATGTGCATGAGTTTTCTTCAAATTTTTTTGTTCTACTGTTCCCTTGCCTAACAAAATTATCTCAAGAAATAGACTTACATAGCATCTGTATTTGGAGAATGAAGAAAACTGAAGTGAAAAGTTTTTTGTTTTTTGTTTTTTGTTTTTTGTTTCATTCCACGCTACAAAAGATGATCCTCCCTAGAGTAGATGGGACTAATCCTACAGGACAAGGATATCCACGTGCAATGGCACATGCTGAGAGAAGAGCTGAAGGCCATATGCAGGCACATCTTGGGAGAAGTGTCATGCAATAGAGTCAAGGTCAAGGACAAGGAGCTATGGTGCCAGTGGTTTCGCTTAACTGTGATCAGAGATGTTTAAAACCTGGTCTCCATGTGGAAAAGCCTCCACCTCTGAAAACAGCTTCAAGTAGTCTCTTGCTTGGAAGAGGGAAGGGTGGGCCCGCTCTGTATGGGTCTTAGAGGACAATTTTTGCCCTTGGTGCACTTTTCTTGGGGTCCTCTTTTCTCATCTCTTTTTGTTTTAAGAAGATTGAGAGCCAAAGGTAAGATCAGATGTATAGTGAGAAGAGGAGCCACATTTAGTAGAGGTCCCATACCAGAGAGACAAAAGTAACCTTTATAATTTACAAGTACTCCATCCCAGCTCCTGGAGGCTCTCTCTACACCTGGAACAACCCATGAGGGCTGTGGGAGAGGCGATCAGAATCACTTGGGGGGATATATCTTAACAAGAAAGGTGATGTGTACTTTTCACTTAGCAAACTGACCACACACATACTTTTCTGTGCTTCCCATATTTCTACCACATATTATTTGGACATCACAAAACTACAGTAAATTCCATAAAAATGAAGAAGAGCTAAAGCACTCCACAATTTTTCAGATTATCATCTCTTCCTCTGCTTCTGAGGGTTGAGCCAGTCAACAAATAAATGCCACTCATAGTTCATTGTGAAATATTTGTTTATTACCATTGGATTCTGAAGTAGATGCAGCCTATTTTAATATTAGCACATTTCTTATTATGAATCAGTTGAAAGAACCAAGTATTTGGTTTGGTTTTGTTTTCTTTCAGCACATCATGAAAACTATTTTTTTTATTTAAAGATGTATAAAATGAGCCCTGTGGGTGTGGCTCAGTTGGTTGAGCATCATCCTATGCACCAAGAGGTCGCCGGTTTAATTCCCAGTCAGAGCATATGCCTGGGTCGTGGGCTCCATCCAGAGTGTGGAGCATGCAGGAGGCAGATGGTTGATGATTCTTTCTCATCAATGTTTCTCTCTCTCCTTCTCCCTTCCTATCTCTATAAAATTAATAAAATATATTTTTAAAAGATGTACAAAATGGGTAGATACCCCCAAAGAATAAAAAACAAGTTCTCAAAGAGGTATTTGTACACCCACGTTTATAGCAACACTATCCACAATAGCCAAAAGGTGGGAGCAACCCCGATTTCCAACAGCAGATGATTGCACAAACAAAATGTATATCTATACAATGGAATATTATTCAGCCTTTAAAAGGAAGGCAATTCTGACACATGCTACAACATGGATGAACTTCGAGGACATTGTGTTAAGTAAGATAAGCCAGTCACAAGAAGTCAGATACTGCATGATTCCAGTTATGTGAAGAGACTAGACTGAGTAATTCCAGTTATATGAAGAGACTATAGTAGTCAAATTCATAAAGACAAAAAGTAGGATGGTAGTTGCCAAAAGCTAGGAGGAGGGGAGAATGGAGAATTATTGTTTAACGGGTATATTATTTCAGTTTTGCAAGATGAAAAGTTCTGGAGATACATTGCAGAACAATGTGAATCTACTTAGCACTAGTAACTGTATACTTAAAAATGGTTAAGATGGTGATTTTATATTATGTGTATTTCACCTCAATTAAAATGAATAAATAAAATGTACAGAGTACAAGCTATTATTCTATTAGATGACAATGACTTTGAGAAAGAAGTGAAATTTCAGCCAGTAATCCTTGACAACAACAAAATGGAATTGGGAGCTGGAAGTCCTGGGAAGGGATTTACAGGCAAAGGGAGCAGCATTCAGAAGCTGATCAGAAGCCATCGGCATGCTCCCACTGGATTCCTGACATATTGAGGAATGGCGCTAGGAATAATGGGAAAGCATTGACAGCAGAACTCTTGGAAGGTCTAGAAGGTGGGAAACTGAAGAGAGCAGGGGTCTGGAAGCTAGCGGGGTGGCTTTGGGCATGGATGAACATGAAGGTAGTAGCGAGCTGCCGTGGGAGTTTGAGGAGAGAGGTGACTGTCAGAGCAGCAGGTGAGAAGAGAGAATTTGGCAGCTGCATGACTGCAGGGGAGCCATGCTATAAGCAGGGAAGCCGGTGAGGAATGGATTGTGATTATTAGTCTTGGAAAATAAGCATTTCCTTGCCATTAAATTGATCGTGTTTACCCAGTCTTACAATAAAAAGGCTCAGTATTTTACAGTAAGAAGTCTCCAAGGAAACCCCAATATTCAAGTCCCAGGTGCAAAATGAAAATATAATAGAAAGCCTTAAAAGAGAGAAAAAATGGAGGAGAAATATAAAGACTAACATATCAGTCTAGTGATTTGTATTAGAGAACTAGCATTCTTTTCTTCAAATAAAAAATAGCTGGGCTATTTAACTCTAGCAAAAAGCAGTTTTTATAACATTGATGAGCATTTCTTCTTAAGGCTTTTAAATCACCAAAAATTCTAATAAGACAGAGTAGCATTCACAGAACAGTACAGAAGAAGGAAAGTACCAAACATCTTATGGAACAATAAGGGTCCCTTTTCCATATTATGGAGTGTGGGGTATGAGTGAGTTAAAGGGAAAGGGAAGTGTGTGTGTCTTCCGGGGGGGGGGGGCATGTCTGCGCATACAGTGGGAAACATAGGAGAGAATCAAACAGACCCTAGGAGGAAATGACAGTGCTGACTTATCCGTAGGCTTTATTCTCAAAGATGTCTGCTGGCCAAAAATGAGCTCACAAAATAGCATGAATGTGGCTAAAATTAAGCCTATATTTAAGCACCAGTTCCAAACACTGTTTTGACGTTTCAATAAATACATGTCTAAAACAGGAGGAACACGCTTAGTGAAAGGATTACAAGGATTAGAAATGATATATGTAGAGTGCCTGGAATAATGCCTGACACATAATAGGTCCTGACTAAACAGTATAATAAAAATGGATTGTAGTGTGTGTGTGTGTGTGTGTGTGTGTGTGTGTGTGATTGCTTTAAGCAAATTTACCTTGTCCCATATCGTTGCAACAATATGCGTTTACTGAGCATCTATTATCTGCCAAATGCTAGGTACAAAAGGGATATGGCAGGGTCTCTGCTTTCCAGAGCCTCATCTATTGATATCAAGAAGGTCAAGTACACAGGTGAAAATCCCAGTTGATGGCAATGGGAGGACCCTGGTAACCATCCACCACACCACAGCACCCAGGCCAGGTGCTGATCAGCCTGTGGAAGTGCAGCACTGCCCCCTACTGGAAGTAGGGGGCTTACATTACCCTAGTCAGAGATGGCCCTCTTCCCCACCTCCCCCACTGCCACCCCCAAATTGCTCAGTCATAGTACTTCAGAAAGTGGGAAAGAGGAGCGACAAGAACTTTGTCATTGGACAAGGTCAGGGGTGGCCAGTTGACCCAGGAAGGACAGACATCTTCCAGTTCCCACTTTGTAGGCACAAGCCATATCCAAACCCACAGGGAATCCTAGCAAATGCAAAGATCCAAAGAACTGAGGGTGCTATTGCCAGAACAAGAGGCTCAATGAGAAGAATGAATGAGTCTCCACACCCCCACAGGCCAGCCCACATCACTACTTTGATCTATTGCGAACATGTTCAGCAACCTCCAATGTTCTCCGATATGGACCATTTTCCATTCAGCCAACAATGTTCATGCCCTTCAGCTACATGATCACCCCCATTATGTCAGATATTCCCAGTTCCATCAGGGAAGCTAGAACATAGACATAGAGTAACAGGTAATTTCACATGGTACTGCTCAGGGAACATTAACATTAGGTGGGTTGTCAAGGGAAGTCATACAAGGATGTGAGGCTTCAAGTAACCTCAATAGAAAAGTCCTCTGACAAGGGAGAGAAATGGAGGAGCCACAGGAAGACTTGGGTTTATGTGGAGGAGTTGGGGAGAAAAAAATAGTCAGGAGCAAGTTCTCAAAGCTGCATAGTGCCAGGCTCACTCTGTAGACAGTGGATTCTTTTTTGAGCTGAGTATCATCACACAGAAAATGGAATTTGAAGAATATTTATTGGCAATTTCAACTTGAGGTACCCCGATGGAATTCTTTTTCTTGTCCCTCCCCATTTCATAAAGTCTTCGGCTGAATTTATATCTCCCTTAATAATACCACCATCCACCAGTTACCCTACATAGGAACTTGGAAGTCTTCCTTCACTTTTCTTTGTTCCTGATTTTGATATCTATGCAGACACTAAGTTTTCTCTATACTGCCTTCTCTAAATATTTCTCAAAATCCTCCCCTCTCCATCCCTGCCAGCACCTCTATAATTCAGGCTCTCACTATCACTTGGTCATCTTGCCTCAAATTTAGTAGCCTTCATTTTATCCTCTGCATTGCACTGGTTTCTCTCAGATTCAAATATAATCATGTTACCACCTATTACACTAATTTATCAGCTCCCTGTTGCTTTCCTAAGGAAGTCCTTGGCTTGTCACATGATCTAGTACTCACCTATCATTCCCCGTTCTAAATAACTTCTGTTCTAGCCTTATCAAACTACCTGCTGCCCCTTGTTCCAGGCTGTTTCAGCCTTCGGGGTCTGTGCATATGCTGTTTCAACTTCAATGGGCCAGATCGTTTTATACCTCAGGGCCTTTGCATGTGTCGTTCCATCTTCTTGGACCACCATTTTGTTTCCTGCATGTCCTTCCTCCACTTAGTATTTACCTATTCTTGGAGACAGGAATCCAGGCACAAGCATTACCTCTTCTATGAAGCTCCTCAGGCTGATTTTAGGACTCTTGTTGCTCTCTCCATGGTGCACTCCACTACCTTCATTATAGCATACATCATTCTGGATAAACTGAGGACTTGGATGTCTGTTTTTCCCCACTGGGCCATTTTATGTAGCCCTGTGTCTCCAGCACCTATCAGAGTTCTGGCTCCATGGTAGATTGTCAATAATTGCATTGCATTTAATATTAAAAAAAACATAAACAAGTTGTTTTTAAAAATCTGTGTCACACAGAAAGAAAACTTGGAACTCTCCAGATCTTATAACCTGAGCATCCCTCTAAATGGAAACTTTCAAGAGCAAAATGGAGCCATAACCTGGAAAGAAGTTTTGTTTGAGAGCCACGTGACTTGGCCTGTTGTGTGCAAGCACTTATAGGGTTAGATGATAGAAGTAGAAATATTTATATACCCACATATATGTGAGTTCACTTTATTCTGATTGTATTCTGTCTTCTTGGGCTTAGCATAGCCCCCAAGTACTTCAGTTTGTCATATATGAGGAACTCTAGTTATCTTGCAGCGGCCCCAAGATATCTGCTCAGTATCTTTCATCAGCCAAATTGGTGCCCCATTGAGCCCTCTCTTTCACCTCTGCTGCCAAATGCCTTTCCCATCCTTGGATGTGGAATATACCCAAATGTCAAGACAGATCTCCTACCAGGCAGGGCTCTGAGCCATCCTGCTGTTTTACAGAGCCAAAGGGCTCCCTGCATCATCTCAAATACTTCCAAATGAACCCAGAAAGACAAGTGGAGGGCAAGCGAACACAAATATGCACTTGTAAAAATAGCCCTGTATTCACAGCCACTCATGAGCTAGGTGGGAGCAGTAACAGATGGCTACTGTCTAATTTTCCAATCCCTCAGGTTGTATCTCTCTCCTTCTCTTCCATCTCTTTTCCTGGAACATGGTTTTGGCAGGCAGTGGATCCCTTGGAATCAACAGTATCCTTCAAAGTCATTCCAACATGGTACAGCAATCAAGGCCAACCCACCCACATGCTACCGAGTCAGAAACACAAGATAATAAACACAAGTCATGCCCAAAATATACCAGTAACCTTGTTGGGGTGTTCCTGCATTTTAATAAACCACTTTAGTTGATCAATATCCCTTTTAAAAGTAAAGACAAAAGAAACTAGACTCAGATGAAAGCAAGCAGATACTTAGGCAATGTTATTTGTTGATTGCCAGCCACGTGTCTGGGCACAGCAGGCCATGCTATCCCTGTTCCTGCTGCCTGACCACCACTAGGGCACTGTCGTGTAAGACTCCCTCCATGTTCTGTGTGGAGTAGGGTTCGGTATCTGAAAGAGGAGCCGCACAGCAAATGAGAGAAAAAGACACGAGATAATTTGGAAATGTTGGGGAGCCAAGCGGGCCGCTCCAACCTTTTATTTGGTATGGGGTAGCCCTAGGTTAAGGAGGTTTGTCTGGGGTAGCCTAGGGTAAGGAAGTTTCAATGACACACAGACTAGGTCATAGCATGACCTTTAGGCAATTTACATGATTAAAGGAAGGGAAGCTGGAGAAACTAAG
>NW_006282385.1:2297160-2314351 GCF_000327345.1 Myotis davidii
AAAGAGGAGCCGCACAACAAATGAGAGAAAAAGACACGAGATAATTTGGAAATGTTTGGGGAGCCAGGCGGGCAAGTCCAACTCAAGGAGAGAGACTTCCCCCGATGCTCAGGCTGCTCCAACCTTTAATTAACTGGTCTGGGGTAGCCCTAGGGTAAGGAGGTTTCAATGGCACACATTAAAAAAGGTAGGGAGGTTGCTTCAGCTATTTACATGATTAAAGGTAGGGAGGTTGCTTCAGCTACCATTATCTAGATTAACTGGGTGGTACACAGCCCTGACCTTTGCTAGGGCTTCAAGGTTACTAACTTTTGGGAGTCTCTGTCTATACTCAGCTAGTGAAGACAATAAATAGACTCCGGCAGGGCACCACCTATGGCCAATCAGTTTCCTCAGTTAGAAAAGCATATGGAACTTTGGATAAACATTGACTAAAACTGATCTTCATAGCAGGTGTTCCCCAGAACGAACTACCAGTGTCCCTCCAGTTATTAATGTTTGTAAATATTTTACAGTGATTTAAAAACTGTGAAACCTAATGTTTCCAAAATCACTCAAGCTTCCTTTTGAATTCTATTTTGATAGCAGCCTCTGTAAACTTCCTGAGTCCAGTCATTAAAAGAGATTATATTTCAAAGTTTTATACAAGTGAAACATTTAATATAGTTCTCCATATTTCATTTTCCTTATCATATAGGATAAAGGAAATGTACTTGATTTTTTCACCAAGCACCATGTTGATGCCCCCAGATCCCTTTCAGATGATTTAGTATTCCATACAAATATTATCATCTTTGATAAGCAACAGGAGTGAACAAATTTAGGAGATAGCATGCTAAGAAAATTGGGCTTAGTCTGTCAAACTAAGCACTTACTACATAAGCATTGTACTAGGCCCTCTAGAAGAATATTATATTGATGAGGTTATCCTTAACAGAGCTTTCTATCTAATGAGATAAACAAGTAACTTTAATGCTTCGCAGGATGCAAGGGGTGAGGCACACTTACTGAGCACTGAATATATATAGCAGGAGATTGATAGTCTTCATTTCATTCATCCCCACCACAGCCCTTTGATTAGATACTATCACCCTTCCAAAGGTGGGGAAAACTGAGGCTCTGAGAGGTTATATGACTTGGTCAACGTCACACAGAGTAAAACATTGATTACACATAAGCCTAGGTCTGTTTGACTCTACACAACCCATGCTCTTTCTCTAAAATGAATCATGTTCCTTCTCAATAAAAGTAGTAGCATGTTGATTGCAGTACATTGAGCTCCATAGAGACAGTGCTGGGGCATGTGTGAGCCGGCGAGGCACTGGGTGACTGTATGTTCGCTGAGAAAAGTAATTAAACACGGGCAAAGGAGATCCTAAGAAGCCGAGAGGCAAAATGTCATCGTATGCTGTCATCGTATGCAAACCTGCCGGGAGGAGCATAAGAAGAAGCACTCAGATGCTTCAGTCAACTTCTCAGAGTTTTCTAAGAAGTGCTCAGAGAGGTGGGAGACCATGTCTGCTAAGGAGAAAGGAAAATTTGAAGACAAGGCAAAGGTGGACAAGCCCCGTTATGAGGGAGAAATGAAAACTTATATTCCTCCTAAAGGGGAAACAAAAAAGAAATCCAAGGATCCCAATGCACCCAAGAGTCCTCCTTCAACCTTTTTCTTATTTGTTCTGAGTATTGCCCAAAAATCACAGGAGCGTATCCCGGCCTATCCATTGGTGACGTTGCAAAGAAGCTGGGAGAGATGTGGAATAGCACTGCTGCAGATGACAAGCAGCCTCATGAAAAGAAGACTGCTAACCTGAAAGAGAAATGTGAAAAGGATATTGCTGCATACCGAGCTATAGGAAAGCCTGATGCTGCCAAAAAGGGAGCTGGCAAGGCTGAAAAAAAGCAAGAGAAAGAAGGAAGAGGAAGAAGAGGAGGAGCAAGATGAAGAAGAGGAGGGTGTCGGCCTGTGGACTGAAGATGATAAATAAGTTGGCTCTAGCACGGTTTTTTTTCTTCTCTATGAAGCATTTGTAAGGCCAGGAAGAAGCCTCTCCCTCCCCCAGACCTTTCTTGCAAGCCCTGGCCCTAGTTTAGTCATAGCAGAGTCATTTTATCTCTTCCTGGGTTTGGTCTGCGCTAACTGACCTTTCCAGTAAGCCTGGTGCTCTGGTGTAGTCACAGCAGAATTGTTTTAAACTGAAACCCTGTTTTTCAAGGCCACCTGCGTGTGGTTTTTGTCTTTATAAACCTCAGTTCCACAACAGCTCGGGGCTCCCGTAAGTAAATACAATGTTTTTATTAGTATTGTTGTCCTTTTCATAGGTCTGACATTTTTCTTCCTGAGGGGAGACTAGTCTTGCTTTTGCCCATTTTGGATCATATGATTATTACAGCATTTATCTTTTCCTATAGTTAGCTGATAAAAAGCTTTTGTCTACACACCCGGCATACTTGTGATGAGGGTAATGAGAGTTGAATTGAGACAGTTTTCATCCATAACAAACTCAAAATTCTGGTCAGTTGATAATTTTCACACAGCCCAGTTTACATTTGCAAAGTGAAAAGTAAAGTAACTACTCACAGCATGGGATTATTAGAATCAAACATTTGGAAGTCTGTCCTTGAAGGACTAATAGAAAAGTATGTTCTAATCTTTACATGAGGACTTGACATTTTTTTTAACTCCCATTACCATGTAATGGCAGTTATGTTTGCATTTCCCACATTAACGAAGGCCTGAGAGTGTATTCCCAAAAGCGTGAGCTTAAAATATAAGACTGCCGGATGAAGATTTTGTTGACATTAGTCCTGGCAAAGACTGAAAAAAAAAGTGCGCACTGTAAATGTCTTCTATTTATCTAAATATGGATTTCTTAGGAAACTTGAGACTCCATTAAATTTATTTTTAATTAATTGGGCCAACTTTTAAAATTGTATGCCACATTTAAGATTGAGTATATTTTCCAAATTATAGTTTGCCCCTTTATAAATCAAATAGACATGAGGGAAGTAAACTTTGTATCACAGATTGAATTGTCCAATTTCTTGGAATTTGATTTTTATAAAACTCAAAACTCATTAGGGTCAGATGTTTATCCACTTAGCTGTTTAGGAAACAATTTGATAATTTTGTGGTTTTGGACATTATCATTCTCTTACGGTCCCAGTGTTCTAAAATAGCGTTCTTGTAACTTTACACGCTTTTGTGATAGAGTGCTGTTTTGTTATATAACTTTGACTTGGATATTTGCATTTGCATTTGTTTATGTAATTTCAGGAGGAATACTGAACATCTGAGTCCTGGATGATACTAATAAACTAATAATTGCAGAGGTTTTTTAAAAAAGTAGTAGCATGCTGGAGTGACAAAGCAAGAAGGCGTTAAGGATGCTGGCTGGTATAGATATCAGAAAGAGCTTCAGGGAGGAGGTAGCAATCGAGCTGAGACTTGAAGGAATGTGAGTTCAATGGGAAATTCATGAGGAAGAAAATGTCAGACTAAGGAAACTAAAAGTGTGTGAGCCCTTCATTCAACACATTTACTTAACACGTGTATGTGTTGAACCCAGCTCCAGGTACTAAGGAGACAGAGGTGAGCAAGACAAACAAATACATTCCTTTCTTCACGGCACTAAGGTTCCAATAGAGGAAAGAGGCCTAAACAAACACTATAACAAATTATAGACGCTACAATTGTGGCTGCAAAGTGTGCAGAGCATAGGCTGAGAGTGATGTTGAGGCAGGGAGAGAAGAGGAATCTTCTAGATGAAGTGATCAGGGAAGGCTGTCTGGGTGTTGATATTTGAACAGGGAGCGAATGGAATGGAGAGCAAGCTGTGCCGATGTCCACAAGAGGAGCTCTCCAGGCAGAGGCCCTGGGGAGGGAATGAGCTTGCTCGGAGGATTCCAGTATGGCGGAGGCAGGCTGAGCAAGGGGTCCTTAGCAGGAGATGAGGCAGGGAGAAGAGCAGGGACTGATGCCGGAAGGTTTTGGATTTCAGTCTCAGAGTGATGAAACGCCCCAAGAGGGTTCTGAGAAGGAGCATAGCATGCTATCATACATTTTAGGGAGATTCTCCTGGGAGCTGAATGGAAAATTGATTATGGGGGCAAGAGGAGAAACAGAAAGCTGACTTCTGAGACGGTAGCAGTCCAGGTAAAAGACTATGGTGGCATGGAAAAGCTGCAAGCAGGGGAAGTGGTCTGCTTTGGAATATATTTGGGTGATAGGTCCTACCAGGTTTCTGGTCTGTTGAGGAAGAAAAGGTGCTAAGAGCCTAGAATGAAGGATAGATTCTACACACCTGAGATAAAAAGATTGACAGTAAGCCAGTGGCTCTCTGAAAGAGGGGAGCGACCAGAAGGCACGTGGAGGAGTAAAGATCGGCAAGTGACTTGGAGAATAAGAAGGACCACAACCCAAATGAGAGTGTCTACTGGAGAGGGAAGGTTTCTGTGAGAGCCAGGAAATTGAGGAAGGATCTGTGTCTGGATTAAGGGTATATCTGAAGTTGTTTACAATTATCTAGAGACTCTGAAGAGTATAGTGGAAAAGGTTGGGAGGGGGACAATTCCATCTGTTTCAGGGAGAAGGAAGCACAGAGCCACAAGGGGTTGGAGAAGATGGTGACTGGAAAAGAATTTTTCAGTCTGGATGAAAAAACATAGGTGAGTCATGGGGGCAATAACTGGCCTAGACATTTCCACAGAACTGGACCTGGAAGTCTCTGATGGATTGAGTTCACTGATGAATTGAAGACTTGGACCTTTCTGGAACAAGCCAGCTGCTCCTGGAAATCCTAGATCGGGAAGGCTGGCAATGGGATTGTGTGGTTCTCAGGAGCCTCACCAAGTGCTGGATGTAAAATAAGCTCCAGATGGATGGAAAGCCTTCCTGGACGACAGGCTTCACAGCTTGTCTTAACTGTGACTCCGAGGGAATTAAAAACAACAACAACAACAAAAAACGGCGTCATTGATTTTAAAATAACTCTAGGTGAGATAGTTGCCTGTACTTTCTGTTTCCTTTTACTCAATTTACACTTCTCAATCCACAGAGATCTGATTCCTACCCATTTCACTTCATCAAAACAGCTCTGGCTAAGCTCACTAGTGGCCTGCCTCCATGTTGTTTGTTCCAATTGGCATTTTTCAGCCCTCATCTGACATCTAAGTCCTACTGACCAACCCTTCTTCAAGAAACACTTTCTTCCTTTCTAATTCCACAGTGACATTGCCTCTCTTGGTTATGCTCCTACCCCTTTAGCCACTCATTTTCTCTGTCTCTAAAATCCTCTTCTTCTTAGCCTTTAAAATGTGGGAGTTGCTTAATCCTTGATTATAGGCCCATTACCCTTGTCATTTATCTCCCCTATATAGGCAAGCTCATTCAGATTTCAACTGTCTGATATAATGGTGGCATGTTAAAAATGCTATGGGAGTGTTCAGAGGTGTACATGACTAAGGCATGTGAGAGGTTGCTTGAGTTGGGTCATTGCTACCCAAGTGCAACATGTGGCCTTAGGGTGGATAATGAAGCCCATGGAGAGTATATGTATGTAGAGGGAGAAAAGAGAATTTAAGTAGAAAGAACTCTGGGGAAACTTTTCACTGGACTAGAAGATGAATAGGCACCAGTAAGTAAAGGTACTTGCTGTTATCTTTCATCATGATTACCATTATTCTACAAGTTTTGTCTGTACATTTCAAGACCTGTATTTATTATCTATGCATTAGCTTTTTATTAGCATTTCCTATGTTCCACCCATTGCCTTTGTTCAAAGCACTCATGCCTACTTTTCCCTAAGCATACTACCAGGTTTTGGTTCATCAATTCAATCCATCAACAGCAATTCTTATTGATTAATCAAGGATGTGTGGTGATGTTGAAAGCACTATAACCCATCTTTATCCTCAGAGATTTTGATGGAGTATTGCATCAAATATTATTATTGCAATAATTCTACAACTTACTGTTGTGAGCTTTTCCATCAACATCTATTAGAAAAGACACAAAGGGACCATATTTTTATCATTTATTTTATAGAGGGAACAACTACAGAAGATCACTTCCAGCAATCAACAATAATTATTACATGCAACTAAAAGGAGTATGTTCTGCCCTAGCTAGTCTGGCTCAGTGGATAGAGTGTCGGCCTGTGGACTGAAGGGTCCCGGGTTCGATTCCGGCCAAGTGCGCATGCCCAGGTTGCAGGCTCCATCTCCAGTGCCAGTGGGGGGCGTTGCAGGAGGCAGCCGATCAATGATTCTCTCTCATTGATGTTTCTAGCTCTCTCTCCCTCTCCCTTCCTCTCTGAAATCAATAAGGAAATATATTTTAAAAATAAATAAAAGGAGTATGTTCTACTTTTGAAAATCCACAATCTAGCCAACACTCATGTATATGCAAGACAGTTATCTACAGTGTATCTCACAGAAACCCTGCTGTTAAGCTTATTGATCCACCCTAATGAATTACCGGTTTTGTTGACATCTGCACTCTCCAGTTCCAAAGTTAACTACATATTTCCTTGATAACCCACCTTTCCATTTTCTTTTATTTTTCAGGCTGTTTTTCAGAGAATCCATTCTAAAGGGGGTAACACTCATCTTGGGACCAGAATGCCTGAGTCAGAGCCTTGCCTTGTAATTCATTCAATCATGCACAAAACCTCATTTTTCTCATCTCTGCATCTGTGTGAATAATCTTACAATACTACCTCACCTCCCCTAAAAAAGCAGGTGGTGAGAGTATTACTATTAGGGAAAGCTTTGGAAATCTAAACACAGCCATTGCCCTTGCTCAATGGAAAGTTTAAGAGAGTCACCTGTTCTCTGCAGCTTTATGGCTTGCAACTGCTTCATGGGAGCCACCATTAATTTATTACAAGTGTATTTGCAGAATATTAGACACATCTAGCTTCTGGTCTACCTGTCGACATGTTACACCCAATTAGATCCTCAAAATTGCCCAGGGAGATAAGGAGGGAAGGGACTATTGTTCCCATTTTGCAAATGAGAAAAAGGAGGCTCAAGGCTGAGCAAACTGATCAAAATTACACAGCTAGAAAATAAACACCAGAAATAAATTTTTCAGATTCTCTAATTTATACTTGTACACCTTCCCACAGCTTTAACAAGATGAAATAAATTCTTTTTTGGTGCAAGGAATGACAATTTAATAACCTGAGTTAATGCACCTCTACAAGGGTTCATTTCTCCCCAACCTACACTGGGTAAAGTCTATTCGAAATTCTCAAAAACTGATTTATAAGAATCAGAAGGTGCACAAAGCTTTACCTATACAACAAAAATAATAATACTTAGCATTCACATGTAGCTTCATATGTTGTAGATATTGACAATAAACAATTAAGCATTAATTTATTTCCTAAATGGCTATTATAATTATTCCAGAACATAAACCACATAGGAAGGCTTCCTTTTTATTGGATGGAAATGTTTTAAAGATCAATTTTAACAACACTACTGTAAGTGTGCAGAGCTCAGAGCCTCATTCTGATGGGAGACATTCTTCAAGTCTTGCGCATTTAATTTACAACAAGCTTCAATAAATTGTTCTCTTTAGTGGTCTCATGTTATAGAGGTCAAACACACACACACACACACACACACACGCACACACACACACACACACACTGAAGCTTAGCTGTAGACAAACACTATACAGTGCATTCTAGTCATTTCAGCTGGGGACACGGAAGGCTCCAAACTCACGAAATGAAATGCTATTGACCCCGTTTAAAATTCTTCTCGGGTTTTCGGGGAGAGAAAGTGATTACAATGCAGCTTTTATAGGTATTTGTCCACATGAGTAAGACATTGCCTCGTCTGACACACTGTGATGTTCGCAAGGTGAAGGATGGATTTGAGATGAGAGGATTTTGTATGTGCAAAGTGGTATGGACCAAGAGAGCCCCACCTGTCAGCTCTTTACACATGACCTTGGCTTGGCTGCACTAACTGGTTTTTATGAAATAGAAGACCCAAGCCCCCTTTTTAATTACAAAATATTTCTCCCTCCCCCACCATCCGATTTCTACTCATTTCAGCACTGAAAACATGCCATCCCAATTCCTAGTAGCTTGCTTCTGTTTCCGCTTCAGTAGGTACCCCGTAGATGGGAAGTCACAAAACAGCTTTGCATCCCATCAACTTGCCTCCACCCCAAAACAGCTGCAATGCTTATCTAATTAAACCCCAGCGCCAAACTGTGAGCTTCTGCATCAATCATCAATATTGTATTTTGGATCACTTTAAATTCTGACTGGGGGTATGTGGCTCCCCGCACACGGGTCTCTAAAGGAGATTTTTTTCAAATAATCTTTAAGCGGCATTGGAAAAATAAAACAAGCTGCCTGCTGTTTGACAAGCGTGCCACTACCCCGCTGCACCCTGATTAGCTGTTAATACTAATTGAGAGATGAATATTATTTATTCCGCAACGCTAGAGATGTTTTTTTTATTCTCATGAAAAGAAAAATACAGTTCTCCTTGCCTCAGAAATGTGGCTTCTTGCCCAAATTTTAAACAGCACCAAAAGAATGGTGGTTTCTGGGTCTCTCGCCATCACTTTGCAGCCATTAAATGGAATCGCTTTTTTCCTCCGGAGGGCCATCCACAGTTAGTGAACTGTGATCTCCATGTGGGATTTGCACATTCCTACCCTACATCTGGAACGTGGAAATGCTCTTACAGAGATCTGATGGCCCAGAAATATTTATGGAAATCTCTGTCCTGCCAAGGCACATGTTGATGCACTTGGGTTCAAGCTCATAAAACAAGAGGAACGGTTTCCTACATCGCTGTTCTAATAGACTAACGCCAACAGGCCAAGCCAAATGGGACAATTTAGACAAAGAGAGACTGGCAAAATCCAAATGAATGTCTGCTTCCTGCTAGCACTCTAGGAAAAATACCAAGCAGCAGTGCCAAAGCACACTGCTCTCCTTTGTTTGGAAAAACACTGACCTCCTCGAAATCAGCGGGCACAGTCAGCACCAGGTTCAATAAACATATATGCAAGATAGACTTCCTAACAAAGAACAATTGGCTGCAGAAACACAATACACAGCTAGCTCAGCATAAATACAGCTTCAAAGTTATAAGGAAGTAGGACATGATGTGGGAACCATGAGGTTCTCATTCCCATAAGCTCAGGCTGAAAGGGCCTTTGCCAAGCTATTGCCCAGCATTTAGCCAATCAGTTACAGAGTGATGGGGAGTCTCAGAGAATACAAATAAGAGAAAGAGCAGGATTCAAGGGTGGCAAAAATAGAAGGAAAGATAGAAGTCTTAGGGTGCCTTACTGCAGAGAGGAGAAGGCCAAAAGTTCTAGGAACAGTCTGAAAGCCCGTATGAAAGAGCCTCATGAAGGGAGTAATCAGAGGTGTCTCCCAAGTCTGTTGAACAAGTCAAAAGATCAGGGTGTGGAGATGACTGTGTGGATTTAGCTCAGCTGAAACCGCATTTCCCAGAATTCCTGTGTGTGTGTGTGTGTGCGTGTATGTGTGTGTGTGTGTGTGTGTGTGTGTGTGTTTACGCTGCTAGGGGGGAAGGCAAGCAACATTTTGCAGGTGATACAGAAGAAGGACAAGAAGTAGCAGTCATACAGCCTTTCAATCTTTGAAGGCCGGAGCAGGGCTGGAAGGAAGCTCTGTTGCAGCTCCTGGCATTGCTGTTGCTCTGCCTGCTTACCTGGTTGGCTGCGGCAGCTCTGGCTCCCGCTGAATCCCCTCCTTCAGCCTCTGGGACTCCAAGGCCAGGAGGTTCCTCAGCTTACTCACAAAGGGTGCCAACACCCCATCATGAAAGTTGAAGTTTAGAATCCTATGAGAGACCAATTCCAGTCCATTCTCCTGGGTTCCAGCTAGTACCCATAGCTCCTGGCTCATCCTTACTTTCCCCACTTCACACCAATCTTCCCTCCCACACGTACTTCTAACAGTGAGGCCACCTTGACCACACTCAGAAGGAAGAATAACTTTCCTTGACCTGTAATGGTTTAATGCAATATTCTAGATAACACCATGCAGCTCTGCGATTGGGGCTCAAGAAGAGGTGCTACAATATTTTGTAATAAACCATCTCTTATCCAGATACCTCATGTATTTTTTTCCTATCAGAAAAAAATACATATATATATATATAGTTATGGCAGGCTAACCTGTTAACTTGTAAAGTAGAGTGAGATCTCACAACCTTCTCCATTTCAGACTTAGCACTTTTACATGGAGTCCTATCATTTCCACACTCTTAAGTCATTCTTTGATAAGAAGAGCTATTCCAGAAGAACAAGCCCCTCTCCTTGATTCCTCTACTTCGTGGGGCAAAACAAGAATGTGCCAGACTCTCTGCTTTGACTAGATGAACTTCTCAGAGGTGTCTGAAAAATAGATGACTCCTGTCAGTGTCTGACCTTTCCTCTGTGCCATTTCTGCAATTCACATGAGGAAAAAAACCTCTGTATCCTTCTTTTAGAAAGTCATCCACAGTACCCTGCCAGAATAACAGCATGCCTCACAAGGCATTCTGCATAAATGCAGAGAGTGCCCGGAATAAAAATGGATGGACTCTGAATCCCACTTCATCACCTACCACCTCAGTAACCTTGAGAAGTCATGCAAGATTTCTGAGCCCGTTTCCTTACATGAAAATTTGAGATAGTCATGCTTGCTCTGCCTACCTTACAGAGTGTATCAGATGAAAAGATGTATATGCAAATGATTCACAAATGTAAAGGACTATAGAACCCAACTCATAACAGTTAATGAAAAAATCTTGATATAATTAAACAATAAATTGAAAGTCAATTGTTATTGGTAAACCTGGTGTGTGTGTGCCAGCAATGAGCTTCCCATCTGTGACAGGCCCTGCCCTTTTGCTTCCCCATTTCAAGAGTCTAATTAATTCCCTGACTAGTACTCTAGTTTTCTCCCCATCTGAGACAGAATCTAACATTGGACATCAATTAGCATGACTAGGCCCTTCAGACCCTACTAGTTCTCAAAAATCCTTTCTCTAGAGGACTGGATTCTTCTCCCATTATTCCTTAGCTACTGGAGGCATCCTTTCCCATGAAAAGACAAATTACCTGAGATCATAATATCACATACTCTCCTTACTTTCATTTTGCTGTCTGGCCTGTCTCTGTTATAATCATGATGCCCTCCTGCTGCATTGGACCCCCACCTTCTCTTCTGATATTAAAAACTATTATCTGTTCAAATTTGGAAAGTTGTACTTCATTCCCAGTTGAACACTGGATCTTGGACCACCCACTGTCCCTTCATGGGCCAGCATTAGAGGTAACGTCTTTATTTTACTTCCCATCTCTGTATCAGTAACACTAATGGCCCTAATTCTTTATCTGTCTTTATAGTCTCACATTTTTGTGGGCAAGGTATAATCCCTCATCCCTGCACTTGACCATGCAACTTACATCGGCCAATGGGATGTTCATCAGTGTAACACAGAGTCTTGAAAAGCACGAACATGTTGTTTGCTCTCAGGCACTACCATGACCATGAGAGCTTAACTAGGCTAGCCTGCTGTAAGACAAGAGACACATGGGGCAAAGCCAAGTTGCTCCAGTGACCTCAGCCACAACTGCCCTAAAACAGCTGACAGCCAACCAACCTTCAAATATACACGCACATCCAAGAAACTAAATGCATAAGTAAGTAAGCATTATTTAAGAGGGAAGTAACAGAGTTTGGGGATGGTGATTATGTAGCATTACTGTGGCATAAATAACTGATCCAGAAATCAGTACACAGAGTGAGGTATTGCTATAACAAAAATCTAAAGTATGTGACATTGGCTTTGTACCCAGGTGGTAAGTAGAGCCTACAGAAATGGAAATGAAACTTGTAGCAACCTGTAAAACATGATGAGAAAACTGTTGTAAGAGGATGATAAATTGGTTATTCACATTACTGTAGTGGCAAATTGGGCAATGGAAGATAGAAAATGTCTGATGAAATTCTGGACTACGGCAAAGAAATTTCAAGGCAGAATATTGGAAGTGTCATCTGACTCTAACTAGCTGTATATAATAAAGAATTACAAGGAAAAACTGAACTCAGAAAATAACTGGACAACTTGCAAGTTGGACTTAGAACAGAGAGGTGCCATACTCTGTTAATTTTCATCTCCTACTATTTAAGTCAGTAAAATATTCTCAAATTAAGATATGGCCATGGGTAAAGACAAAATTAAGGGTATATTTGTGAAACCTTTTGTTAAGACTTCTTGGGTCATTGAGGAGGCAACTTGTAGACCCTCTAGGTTCCAAAAAAATGGCATTCAAGATTCTTAAGGACATTGTCCCACAGCAGTATAAAATGTACAAAACATCAGGGATTAAAAATATAGAAAAAAGCATCTCTCCAAAGAATTGCGGGTTTGGTTTTTGACACAGACTACCCTGGACTAAAAGGAACCATGACTGTTCAAAAATGAACATTGGCTCTGCATCCCCAACTTTCTATGAACAAGAAGCAGGCCAAAAAAGTTGTTCAAAGGCTGCATCTCCCAAGCCCTCTTTAGAAGTGGCCACATTGGAAAAAAAGGACATCTCAGAGGACAGAGATAGGAGTTGTGGAGAATGGTGGACTGGGAATCAATCATAGAAAGTAGAATCTAGCTCTACCAAAGGCGTACTCCCCATTCCCAAAGTGAGTTTGGCTTGTGACTTCCTTTGGCCAATGGAGTAACAGGTATGTTGCAAATAGAGCATTGGTGCTTGCTCACTCCTGCCCTCTGCCATCATTATGAGACTATGCCTGGGCCATCCTGATGGGAAGTAAGAGATGTATGGAGCAGATCAGAGCTGCTCCAGTCATCCAAGCTGAATCCATTCCACATCAGCTGACAGCTAGTCAATCACCCGAAACATACGAGCAATAAATTCTTACTCTTTTTAAGCCATTGAGTTTTGGAGTAGTTTGCTGTGCAGCATAGTTCTGAAATAATAAATGACCAATACACCAGTCCTCCACCTGCCTTCCAGGCGGCCAAGGTCTTAATGAGCCTCCTACCTACAGTCACTCTCTTTATGACTATTATTTTTACCAGCACTCTTAGTTCTATTCTCAGCAATCCTGTTACAGATCTCCAAAGGTTTAATATATAGCACTGCTTATGCCACCTTTCTATGATTAGAGATGTTTTCTATAATCAAGGTACTTTTACCTCTGCCACAACATTCCAAGTGTGTGTCCAGTTCTAGGTAGTGGCGGGTCCTTGAGCATGTTGGTGAAACTCTCTAGGTCTCATTTACCTCATCTGTAAAATATGAATATAGCAGTGTACTTAGATATAATTTACACTTATTTAGCACTTCCAACATAAAGACATCAAATGTGTTTCTGTATGTCCTCTATTGTCCTAAAATAGAGTGTGGTAAATGTTGTTATTTTAAAGATGAGGAAATATGGGGCACAAAACTTTTCCGAAGCTTCCAAAGTCATATGTAAGTAACAGAATGAAAGTCTTCTTAGGCTTCCTAAAAAATAATAATAATACAATTTTTTATGTGGGGAAAATGATAACCACAAAAACAAACAAACAAACAAAACCAGTAAGGGCTTCAACAGGAAGATGTCTAAGTTTACTGTTCTCATAATTAAGGACAGTTTGTAATGTTTGGCAGTAAGGACTATAATATGCTTGAGATTTGATAGACTTGGAAGATGTAACAGCCCTGCTTGCAAGTGACCATTTTCTGGGAATCAGGAATTTTGCCTCAGGCACTTTTCCCCTCCTCCAGACAATTGAAACTCTGGTGTTGGCAAACAACTCCTTTATGCCAAGCATTGCTCTTTCACTCCATTGTTCATTCAGCACAAATATTTATTGATGATTATCTGTGTGCCAGGCATTGTGCCTTCACTCTGCCAGGCATGCCATTTAGAGCCAGAGCAGTCTGGTATCTGAGCTTTTAAAGCCAAGAATCAAACACTTATGTCTGGCATTTTCTAATTAAGTAAACCATCGTTAGGCAATAATGGCAGGGTCTCCAAATACAAAGCAATTGGTGACAAGCTGACTGGACTCAAAGAGAAGTTGTGAGATTCCCCCCAATTCCTGGCTCTATTAGGGAATGATTCCCAAGTCCAATGAGGCTGGACACCCAAGCACAATAGCTGGCCCACAGCAGCAGTTGTTTCTCCCCACTTGCTGTGCATTTGAATCCCCTAGGTAGGGAACGCGTTAAAAACAGAGGCGTCCAACCACCCAATTCTCCCAGGAGATGCTCATCCAGTGCAGGTCGGGGGGGGCGGGGGGGGAGGGAATAGCTGTTATTTTTCAAGCTCTACAGGTGATGCTTATACACAGCCTGGGATGAAAACCACTCCGTGTGAGCTCTCTACATATTTTCAATGTATAAAAAAGTGAATGAACAAATATTATTAAAGCAAATGGTACCATACTTTTTAAAATTACTTGATACTCTGTTAGGTATGAATTCTAAAGTCAAAAGAAGAACAGGAGGAAATGTATGATTAGCAGTAAGTGAGAGACAACAACATATACTACAGTATGTACATCTATAATAATAAAAGCATAATATGCAACTCGACCAAATGGCCGAACAGCAGAACAACCATCCGGAGGACCTTCTGGACGAAGCCAGGCTGCGAAGGCCTACTCTTGCACGATGTTCGTGCATCGGGCCTCTAGTAATACTATAATAGGACACAAATCTTACTAGAAGAGGAAAGTAGCATTGAATCTCTTAGGTTAAAAATGAGAACATTTTTAGCATCAAAACATTTCATAGGCTATTACAAGAAAATATTTATACTTTTATAATCTTTTTTAAAAATATATTTTATTGATTTTTTACAGAGAGGAAGGGAGAGAGATAGAGAGTTAGAAACATTGATGAGAGAGAAACATCGATCAGCTGCCTCCTGCACACTCCTACTGGGGATGTGCTTGCAGCCAAGGCACTTGCCCTTGACCGGAATTGAACCCGGGACCCTTCAGTCCGCAGGCCGACGCTCTATCCACTGAGCCAAACCAGCCAAGGCAACTTTTATAATCTTTGTACTAAGAAAATACATTTCACATATGTAATATCTTAATCAATAAAAAATATATTTTAAAAAAGAAAATACATTTAAAAACAAACTTTTATGAATTTGTTAATACTTCCAAATAATTTGAATTTTGTTAATTTTAAGGGTACACTTACATTTGAAAAATACTAATCCATACATATGCAAGACATTTTTTGTTCAGTTTGCAAACAATGGTTAGTGGGTGTGTGGACTCAGGAAGTAATTCAATGACCCACTGGAATTCATTGTCTGTAAATCAGAAACTTTGGATATAGACACTTAACCAGCAATAAGAATAAAAATAAATGTTTACTCAAAAGAGAAAGAGGAAAAAAGAAAATAGTGGTAAGGAGCATTTTAGATTTCTACTATGGATGAAAGGGGCCACATACTAACCTGACAAGCTCAGGGGAGGCCTGCATGGCAGTCTTGCAAACTCAGAGACCTAAAGTAACTACAAAGGATGGTCTGAAATTAAACTTTAACTAAAAACAGTTATGATGGGTAGTTACGTCCTAGGCTGGTATCTGCACTGATTCACTGGACTGTCTTTATTTCCTATGCCGCCTCCTGAGTCACCTAACCTAACAGTATCTAAAGTCCAGGGAAAAAATGTATACCCAAGATTAAGATCAAAAATTGGTTCTTAAGTAGAAACCATTTATGATTAAAAGGCAAAGCAAAAGGGACTATCATAGAAAAATATGCATTTTATCATTGGATGAATACGCTGTTGAGTCATGAAGGTCACAGAGGTCATGTTGTAAAAACTGATCTGTGGCTCTGAGCTGTTACCAGGAAATTATTAAGCTGAAGAGGTAAGTAAGGTGGTAATATTCGGACTCAGCAACACTCAAGGCTCACATACCATAATTTCACCTTTTCACACGCACATTCACAATATTATTGGCCATTTGATAAAGATTATTTCATTTATAGGGACAAATCTGATCTCCTGTAATATATTTCTATTTATATAGAATCCAAATCCCCAATAATCCCAAACAACCACAATTATCTCATTTTCTATTCATCAACAGTTCCCAAAAGTCTGTTGCTCTGAAGGTCAGCCAAGATTCTCCTCAAAAAAAAGAGGGGTCTGTAATAAAATTATTAGCATTGTAAAGATTCTGAGAAATTTTACATTTACATCTGTTCAGCTTTGTTTACCCCATCCTTTCTCAGGTATTTTTGTCCTCAGATCTCTTTTATCATTTCATATTTATTTACATTCCATAGAAATAATCTTCCATGACACACAATTTGGGAAACCTTACCATTACTGACCTTAAGATACTTTGAAATCTACCCAGTCAGTCTACCAATACATTGAGCTTCAACTATGTGCCAGGAAATAGTCTAGCGCTGTGGATGCCACACTGTAGAGGACAAGCATAGCGCCTGTCCTCATGGAACTCACATTCTAGCAGGAAAAAGACAATAAGATACAATCTAATAAATACTTCTGATCATTCCAGGTGGTGTGAGTGCTATGGGAGAATAAAACCCAGACTGGGAGTAGAGAATGGTTAGAATGGGGATGGGATGTGACTATAGATGGGATGGTCAGGAAGGCTTTTTCCAGAGGCGATGTTTGAGATCAGATCCCAATTATGTTCACTTCATTTTAATATAAAATGTATTGTCCTAGTTGTTTGAAAATTAGTGATTGAAAACAGAAAGGCAAGATGAGTATTTTAGTAATTTTCTTTTAATGAACAAAGTGGATTAAACAGAGCAATCGTTCCCCATCCACCCCACTTAAACAAGCAAGTATTTGCTTGTGGGATAAAAACTTGCATTTCTCAGAGAAGGTGCTTTGGGAACACCTCTGAGTCAAAGCCATCAGTGGCAGACCATGGTTTTCACATGACCCAAAGGCCTTCCCCTCTATGGGCACTGCAACAATTTTCACTTTTACCCTTCTCTGAACTGGATACATACACATACACACAATCAGACGGACGGAAACTTCTGTATGGCAAACTGACCAAGGATAACCATCTTAGTGGCTGGTAATTACGTAGAATGGTAATGTTGGGAGCTCAAATGTGGTGGTACTTAAAATAGGAACCACTTTTCACCAGCCTCAGTTCCTGCTG
>NW_006282385.1:2314375-2319696 GCF_000327345.1 Myotis davidii
CCAAATGTTTCCCCAAACTCCTGGGAAAGCAACATGGGAGTTTGCATAAACGCTTTTGTATTGTTAAGGTACTTCTTAATAAAATACTTCTGTCCCACAAAACAGACCTTTTCAATCCAGGAAAATGCTTTTATAAGGGCTTTTGGCAAATACTCTTCATAATGATCATTGTGTTATTTTTTAAAATGGTGTTGAATAACAAAATTTACCCCCCAAAAGAGGCTCTAAATGATTTTTTTTTTAAAGGAGGCTGTTGTTGTTTTCAATTCCAACATGTTTCTGAGAAATCCACTCAAACATTTGCAGTAGCAGCAGAAAATCTCCAAGCAGGCAAATGAAAATTTTCTTCTCATAGTCAAATTGCACACAGTATTGTAAAATAAAAGTGCTTTGTTGCTAGGCAATTCCATGAATCACCCAAATTGGGTTTTAGCCAGATAGATGAAAGTGTTCCCCCTTCATTTATTTTTTTTACTAGAACATAGTTTTTGCTTGAACAACAAAATCTGTGGATTGATCATATGGGAAAAGAATTGTGTGTGGCAATAAATAAATTTTACCCCAACACTAATCTCTAATGATATGCATAACTTTTGTAACGCATGGGAAGCAAATAAAAGGGATATAAAGGCCCAGTGATGACTGCCCTCGGCATCATGTTAACATTGCAGATGGAAGTATAGCTCTGATCTGCCTAGAAAAGGAAAGCATAGAAAGAATTTACTCTGAACTGCCTGTAGCAGCACCTGGATTCATGGCCCAAAGCACTAGCTGCTGGATCTTCCTGATTCAAAAATGTCTTCAGGCTGAAACCGGTTTGGCTCAGTGGATAGAGCGTTGGCCTGTGGACTGAAGGGTCCCAGGTTCGATTCCAGTCAAGGGCATGTGCCTGGGTTGTGGGCACATCCCCAGTGGGAGATGTGCAGGAGGCAGCTGATCGATGTTTCTGACTCTGTCTCTGTCCCTTCCTCTCTGTAAAACATCAATAAAATATATTTTTTTTAAAAAAGAAAGAAATGTCTTCATTATTGACCTACAACTCCAAGGAGAACATTGAAGGAGGTGGCATGCCATTGGTATGTAAGTTTAAAAATATATGTTAAAGGCTACTTGTGTAGTTGATAGTTATATCTGACCATGAGAAACTCACATCCTTTGTGTTATTTAATAACAAAGTGCACAGATATTTAATCATGCTCAATTCAAAGGGAATAAAGATGACCCTGAGTGAAATAGTATAGGTATACACTATACTATACTTATAGACTCTTAGTATTCTTCATGACCTATCTGCAAAGTTCATGTGTTTATTTCAGGGTGTAGACATGGGGATTCATGCAAACAAAGAGATATATATATCCAAGCCAGCCTCAATCTTTAAACCAAGTATAAAGCTCTGATAAACTTGTAGTGGAATATAGTTCCCACTATTTATGTATTTATGTAAACATCTTCAATACGGGGTTGATGGGTCAGAAGTTTGCTTTTGTTGAGATTTTGCTTGGTGACAACACAAATGAAACAGTGTGGACCATTTTGCCATTCTCCTTAAGACACGGTGGAGCTTTCAGACAGGCTCGCACACTGGCTTTTGGGTTTTAACTCCTTGTGTCTGTGAGCAATAAAGAAAAACTAGAGCAGAACATTTCCGAGGACACGAAGGGGCTTAATGAACAAGGATTGCATTTAAAGGAAGACGGGGGAGAGGAGTGAAAATCAACTTCCCTGTGAGAAGTACCCTAGTAATTAGGCGTGTATCTTAATTAAAATCACATATTCATGTTTTTTCATTTTCAGTTGGCCTGGTATAATTAAAACTGTATCACATCTGATGTCTTTATAAGTACAGCCAAATGATTATGCTGTGTTCATCTATTTCATGCTCAAAACAAACAAAAAAAAACCTATAAAGAACAGTTCTTTAAATTGTTTCCTACCAGAAATTCAATCTCTAGATATAAAAATTCAATAACTATGTGTCTTGAAAATAAAATATCTTTGAGATCAATAGTCACAGCTTTAAGTGAGAAATCCAAAAATCTGGATGCTTGCAAAAGCACAAATGCAAACTGCTTTTAAGAAATAATCTATAGAGGGAGGAAAATAAGATGAATTGTAAAAGGTCTAATTAAGGTCTTACCGGAGATTTCTCACTGCCCTAAAGGAATTATAGTAGTGCCCCCTTCCATAGTTTTGCTTTCTGAAGTTCCAGTTACCCACAGCCAACTGCAACCCAACAATGTTAATAGAAAATTTCAGAAATAAACAATGATAAGTTTTACATTGTGCACTGTTCTGAGGAGCATAATGAAATCTTGCCCCGCCCAGGATGTGAATCAGCCCTGTGTGAAGCGTTATCCACACTACACATGCTCCCTAATGTTAGTCACTTAGTAGCCTTCTCGGTTATCAAATCAACTGTTACACCATCCCAGTGCTTGTGTTCAAGTAACCCTTATTTCTTTTACTGTACCTAATGTATAAACTAAACTTTAATGTAAGCTGTGCGTACAGGAAAAACTATAGTAACTATAGGGTTTGTTACTACCATGGGTTCAGGCATCCACTGGAAATCTTGGAACACATTCCCCACAGATAAGGGAGGTCTACTATTACAGGAGACAAGCATACTCCTCAGGCTGTAATCACTGAGATAATATTCCCATTAAAAAAAATAATTCTTGCTTTACAAGATGTGCTTTCTCTTCTGAATGCACAAACCTTGACCAAATTAAATGTCCATTATTAAATCTTTACTGAAAAATCCTTTTATAACTTTTTTTCAATAAGAGAACCACAAAAAGCCCTGCTGATTATAAAAGTTTATGTTGAAAATAGTAATATGTGAATTCCGACCCAAGGCGTGGCTGTTTGGGGATATTTCAGGTGGGAGATCTTTTTGACAAACATTCACTTACATATTCTTGTGGGTTGAATTGTGTCCCCCAAATATGATATGTAAAGCTTCCAACTCCTGGAATTAAGAATTTGACCTTATTTGGAATTAAGGTAACTAAAATATGATTAGCTATGTCAAGATATAGTCATACTGGAGTAAGATGAGCCTTTAATCCAATATGACTGGTCTTTTTTAAATATATTTTTATTGATTTCAGAGAAGAAGGGAGAGGCAGAGAGAGATAGAGACATCAAGGATGAAAGAATCACCGATCAGCTGCCTCCTGCACGCCCCACACTGGAGATCGAACCCACAACCCATGCATGTGCCTTGACTGGGAATCAAATCATAACCTCCTGGTTCATAGGTTGATGCTCAACCTCTGAGCCAAGCCGGCTGGGCAGGAGCCTTTATCAGAAGTGGGAAATTTGGAAACAGAGACACACAGGAAGGAGCCCATGTAAGAGGAAGGCAGGTATTTGAGTGAGGAGTCTACCATCCAAGAAACACCAGGGTTGCCAGCCACCACCACAAGCCAGGCAAGAAGCATAGACCAGATGCTTCCTCAGAGCCTCCAATAGGACCTAAGGCTGTCGACACCTTGATTCTGGCCTCCAGAACTGCGAGAAAATAATCTTCTGTTGCTTTAAGCCGCCCAGTTGTGGTACTTCGTTAAGAAAGCCCTAGGAAACTAATACAGATAGATGTCTATGAAACTTGAAAACCTATCTTCCCAGAATCTCAACTTGAACACACATTCTACAAGATGTATTAACTAATATTTTACTTTTATATAAACTTAAGCGAGAGGCTTGGGGTCTGGAAACCTTAGAAGTTACCTTTCTTTTTTTGTTTGTTCGTTTTCAAAGAATCAGGTGAGAGGAAAATGTTGTCCCTGCAGAGTTTTCCTACGGGCAACTAAAATCACTGGTGGTAGGTACCTGCCTGAAAGGTCTCTAGGTTTGAACCGCAGGAGCCAAGACCTGGTAGTTGAGACAGCAGTGGAGCTTATGTTTACTCTCCTTCACATGGGAACCTAAGGTACAGCCACTCAAAGAAGTAATGAACCTAAGTGTCTGGTCATCTTTTCAGTCACACACACCACGTCTGGGGGAAATTGAATTGGCAAAGAAAACAAAGAAATGAAATCTTCCCAATGAAGAACTGTTCACAGGCATTGATGCAGAAACATGCAGACGAAGAGCTTGATCTGGACACAAACGCAACAGAACCGCTGGAGATTGCTGACTTGATTACTACACACAGATCACCATGCCTATCACACCGCTGGCCATCAGCACCTCTGATGCTCCAATATCTTCACAGTAAATGTAGTGCTGTGGGTACACAGAGGGGCTGAATGTACAAGTCCATATTCCAGCACAACCCTAAACAAGGGCACCGTTAAACAGAGGCCTGGAGAAAAGGTGGTAAGAATCATAGATTAAATTCTATAGCGATTTATATTTGACAAAGCATTTTTACATACTTTTTTTTTGTTTCGTTCTCCTAACAGCTTTGTTAATTTCACTAACTGAGAGCTGCAGATAGTCAGAAAACTTAGTTGACTTGCCCATGGTTACACAGAAAGTGTAACTCATATGAGGTCTTCTAAGTCCACATCTTCTGCTACAAATTCAAGGTCAGAGATGGCCATTGACCCAGTGAACCAAGTGTCCATCTTTGTCAAGGTGCCTGGAGCAGACTCTGCAGGCATAAATGTGGTTTGGGCAAACAAAGTGATCAGCACCTATTCTTCTTAAAAGTTTATATGGTCCTGTTACTGTAACACCACTTCTTTTTACTTACTACATCACCAGTTTATTACAAAAGGATATAACTAAGGAACTGCCAGAGGGAAGAGATGCATGGGCCAAGCTATGTAGGGAGGGGTGCAGAGCTTCCATGCCCTCTCCAGGTGTGCCAGGCTCCCCAGATCTCCACAAGTGCACCAACCCAGAAGCTCCGTAACACCACCTTTGACCATGTCCTTTGCAGGAAACTTTTTTCATCACCATCATCATCAACAGTGTTTTACCTTGCTCAAATGAGAAAGCCTTCTATTTAATTGTCTTTTCGAAGCAAAGATCTAGAGGTCATCTCACAGAACTGTTTCTACAAGAGGGGAGTTGAGCTTTGGATGCCCCAGTCCTACCATGATGCCAGATGTCACTTGAGGCACCAGAAACACTGGCAGGAGTGGGGAACCTTTTTTCTGCCAAGTGCCATTTGGATATTTATAACATCACTAGAGGCCCAATATACGAAATTCGTGCAAGGGGCTCGACCCAGGGGCTCAGCCCTCGCAGCCCCGGTTTCATCTGGAAGGTCATCTGGAAGGAAGCCCAGAAGGCGGCCCAGGGGCTCAGCCCTCGCAGCCCCGGTTTCTTCTGGAAGGTCATCTGGAAGGAAGCCCAGAAGG
>NW_006282385.1:2319867-2331199 GCF_000327345.1 Myotis davidii
CCTAAGTTGCACAGTGGTTTGAGGGAGACCGTTGCCTATTCTCTTTGCTTCTGATCCTGGTGACAAAGATATCCTGAAGAAACTGGGCCCTTCATCACATAGGTGATCACACAAACCTGGCCCAGGTGTCAGAGAAGCTAACAGAGGATTCAGGCTCAGCTGCTGCCTCACGCCAAGATAAACCAGATCTGAAAAGGTGTGTCAGCCCCAACATGGCTACTATGTCCCTTGGATCTGCAAGTCTCCCACCCTGACCAGAAACATACAGGAAAGAGAATCCTGGGAGATGTAGTTCAGTCCAGGCAAGTGTTCGTACTACAAAGCCATCACAGCATAACCTTTGCCAGGCATGGGGGCCCATAGGCTGAATAATGAAGTCTTTTGTCTCTGACATGGGAACTTCATGTCTTCTATCAGCATCCATGAAATTGTGACAGGTTAACTTGCAAGCTTACAAGGAGAATAAAATCTCAGACTTTTTTAAATACATATTTCACAATCATTTAAAAACTTCTCTTGGAAATGAATAAATACTGCTAAAAATTAATGCGTTCAAAAGCTACCATATATAATCTTATATTAACAAGAAGTTGAAAATATTAAACATTTTATAATGTGAAGTAAGATAAAGACAAACGATACCTAGAATAAATGTTTTATAATATAATATAAAATAATTTTAATTATCTAATTGAACAGCACATCTGGAATATAAAAGAAATTGCATAAAACTTTTACCCAAGGGTTCTATGTAATATATCCTAAGAATTTCAGTAGTTTTACAAGCATTCCACTTACATTTAAAAGATTCTGCAACGCTAACCTACTGTCAGGCTGTTCAAAGGTCTCTTCTTTCCAGCTAATAAAACAGACTAAGGATGAGTTAGTTCTAAGAATAGTTGAAAAGAATTGCTTACAGTTAAATACATGAAAAGGTCATTTTTAGCATTCCATATTTCTTAAAGTGCACCTTGCTTTGCTCTCACAGAATCTTACATTCTCTGACAGAGGGAAGGAAATGGAAGAGACTAAGTCATTAAACAATAATTGCCATACTTTCCACTGTTCTATATCTGAACCAGAACATCCCAGTCCAAGTCCAAAACACTTAATTTCACCCTCAATATGGTAGTGATTAAGATAGAGAAATACAGGAATCCCTATGGGTTATTTTGAAACACCATTAATATTTAAAGGAAGCCTCCTTTTGTTGAAAGCTCAAGAGGTTTTCACACTTCCAACCCATGGGTAAGATGTAGGATGGGTTAGACATCTGCTTTTGGTTTATTAATTGGAAGAAGGACTATTGTGAACTCAGGCAAGCTCTTTAGGAATGAGTTGTAAGAAAAAGAACCTATAGAATCTAAAGATCTGAACACCGATTCCCTGAAAACTTTCCATACTCATATACCCTTTGAAAAGCACATTTCAGTTGAGACCACTGCTACAAACCACCTCAACGCTCCACCAAGAGGCCCCACTATGTGGTCCATTCCTGGAGACGGAGAATAGTGGGATGGAACAGAAGAGTAGAACTAAGCAACCATCTGAAGGGGTTAAGGGGCGACTCTCTGTTGGCCAAGGACAGCTGTGATCTGTAAGCACCAAGGCTCCTAGCAGTGGAGAGGGGGTTGTGGGGGAAGGTGCACCAGCTTGGTAAAGGCGTCTGGGCGGGGCTCCAGTGGTGCCCACTGCACACCATGCACTTGGCTCAGGGTTGAGAATGCAAACATGAGACTCTGTCCTGCTCTTTGAGAACAGGGAGCATATTGTTTACTTCATTCAATAAACATTTGTCTACCCACTGTTATCTCTACTCAGAGATAGAAAATGATTGCAAGGAAAAGCAAATACAAAATGGAATTAAAGCAGCATTCCTGTCTCAAGGAATCTTTACCATTCCCCTACAATAGTTGGCATGGTGTTCATGCCTAATCAACATTAATTAGCACTTGTATACTTGCATCCTCATTTTGTATCTGTTTTTTTTATTATTTACATTATTATGTAAAATATACATAATATCAAATTTGCCATTTTTGCCATTATAGATGTACAATTCTTGTTTATTCCATCTAAAAGCAGTGTTCTCTTCTACCAAGAGTTGGACACATAACATGGTAATGGTAGGTAGTTAGATGACCTTGCTTCTGACCTTTGGGCGGGGGGAAATCCCTTAGGCTCCAGAGCTTTACTACAAACCAAGTTTTCTGAAATGCTACCAGTTATGATATTTGGTACAAATATCTCAGGTATTTAGCATATGTGTGCTCGGGGGGAGGAGGGGGATTCAATTGCCCTTATCTGGGCTAATAATCTTGGCACTGCATTTGATCTTCCAATCTCCACACATGCTATCATCACAGTGAATGGGGGTTCTGTGTGTGGAAAGAATATAAATAATTAAAATCCTGCAGGGAGCAGGTTTTTATTTTCAGGGCTCCATTGTTGTTCTTGTACCTGATGGGAATATGGCAAAATTACATGAGCTTATTAAAAAAAAAAAAAAATGGATGGTTTCCAACGCTGTACCTCTCCCCCATGGAATGAGATCAAGTATCAGCTGCACAGAAGCAAGAACTGTCAGTCTACAAAGAGCTATCACCGTAACGAGGAGGGGAGAAAACTAACGTTCTGGGGAATGAGTTTTCAAGTGCACGAGCTCCCCATTGTGCCCAGGGCTTCCTGGGCGCCACCACATCTTGGAGTTCAGATGCTCACACTACGAAATGTTGCCAAGCCCAACCTTAGCCCTTGTTGGGTGTTCTGTTTCATCATTCCCTTTTTATTTATGATTCCCCCACATTTCTTCCGATAAAAGCTCACACTGCAGAAACAGTCTAAAGCATACCCCCTACATACAAACTGATCTCCAGATTACCAGTGAAATTGCTGCCTTTGTATACTTACGGGCTGACGTGATAACTGAAAATAACTTCCATTAGCACTATAAAAACTCCAGCTGATACCAAATGAATTTCATTTGATACCAGCAGAGAAAAATATTGGCTACTGAGATATTCTTTGTTCATGGTTATTTACAGTTAGCTAGAGTCCATGTACAATTCAGCCAGCCAGAAGGCGTCATGTGCTTTCCCTCACTCGGGCACCTTGCATGCAAAGTCTTCCACAGAAGTCCGGCTCACCTTCATTTATTGAAACATAGGGACTACTCTTGCTGCATTTGGTCCACCATAATGCATGAAAATGTCTAGTAATTAAATTCGTTGGAATAAGAAAGGAGTGAACGGAAGTTTCAGGGATGTACCATACCAGGACTCTGACATCATCTGACCCTCCCTTTCCCATCTCCACCCCATCACCATCCTATTTTACAAATTTTGGATATTGTCAATTAGGTAATCAGAACATCCCCTAAAACTCTGCTTCTGGGTATTTTTTTTAAATGTAAATACTTCAAATGTTCATGTATTACCACTAAGAATGAAGGGTCAACATTTTGTTATGTTCCCTGCAGAACATTTATTTTTTTGAGAAAGATCACAGATACCATTGAGGGCCCCAATTTTGTTCCCTTTCTGGAGAAAACATTACTTGGAGTTGGTGTGCATCCTGTCCATTCATGTTATCATACTTTGAATACATATGCATGCATCATAAACGATTTATGTCTTTAAATATTATATGTACCTAGCCTTCTATAAGTTGTTTTCATTCAACATTACATATTTCTAAATTCTTTATTGTAAATGTACATGCAATTACCATTTAACCAATATTAAATGCACAATTCAGTGGCATTAATTACATTCTCAATGTTGTATAACCATTACCGCTACTAGTTCCAGAATTTTTCATCCTGTAAAGAAACTCTGTAACCATTAAGCACTAACTCCCCATTTCTCACCACCCACCCAACCACTAACAACCACCACTCTATTCCCATCTCTATGAATTTCCCTGTTCTAGGTAGCATACATAAGTGGAATCATACAATATTTACTCTTTAGTTTGGCTTATTTCACTTGGAGTATCAACATTGTTTTTTATGTCAACCCATATTGATACATACTGATCTAGGTTATTTATCTTAAATATTGTGTAGTAAGTATTCCAGTTTATTAGAAACAATAATTTATCCATCACTCAATTGAAGTACAATTTAAAAATGAAGATGATTTTATTAAAGGACAGGGAACATAAAAATTAAATATTTGAATAAAATGTAACCATTAATTCAAAACTATAATTTAAAGGTACATATTTAGTAAGTATCTAATTATTACCCATTTATCATTTTAAAATTCTGTCATTAAGGCAAATATTTAGTTATTCACTAAATCCCCAAATAGGTGAAAAAGATAAAAAACTAAAGTTTATTATGAAAAGTTCTTAATTAAAGAAAATATATTGCATATTAAGGAGACATTTCTACCAGCTTATGCTTGCCCACAATTTTTAAGAATTCAGGAAATGATGGAAATAACAGGGACATTCAAATCAAAGAAGTTTCAGTTGCTGCAAGAAGGACTTAGTCCACTGAAAATTTCTTATCCACTTTTCTCATGGGTAACTTGAAAAACAAAAAGCTTATGTTCCATTGAGCAAGGGATTTTATGATCAAATAATGTTGGCTAAGATAAACTGGAAAATGTTTTTATAGATGGCATTTCCGTATGCTTTCTTAGGAGAGTGTGTGCTTCTTCAGCATGAAATGGAGGAAAGGAACTGACATTGGTGGACATTTAAGTTTCAAATTTTTGCAATAACAAAGCAATGCTGCAGTGAACACGGGGGCGTGGGTGGAGGGAATGCACCTGCAGTGGAAATGCTAGGTGTGTGCATCTTCAGCAAGCTGTGTGCCAAACTGCTCTCTAAGGTCATTGAACTGATTTATATTTCTTCCGGCAGCGGATCCAGTTCCTGCTTCCCCACATCCTCACGTGCACTGACAGGTTTTCATTTCATTTCTGACAATCTGATGGGTGTGAAGTGGCGTGTCAATTTTCCTAATTAGTAGTAAGGCTGGGCATCTTGTCATGTTTATGAACCTTTTTTATGTGTTTCTTTTCATATGAAATGTTTGCCCATAACCTTTGCACTCTTTTATATTATGTTCTGCTTTTTTATTAATTTCTAGATGAGATATATACATACATAGATATATAGATAGTCTGTATCATGATCATTTGACTGCTATATAAATTTCAGATTACTTTGTTAATAATTTCTATTATTTCTGTTTTCCAGTTCATTAATTTCTGAGTCTTTATTATATATCCCCTTTTATTTTGTTTACTCTGTTTTTCTTTGTCCATTTTTCTGATTTGGACACCTTTTTCCTCGTTTTTCTTATTATCTCATTCGTGCATAGAAGGCTATAAATTTCTCCCTAAATAAATGCTTTAGTTCATACCACAAGTATTGATAGTCTTTAATTTTTTTAAAGAAGGTTCTTATATCTCTTTTTTTTATCCTTCACCCACGGATATGTTTATTGATGAGAGAGAGAGAGAGAGAGAGAGAGAGAGAGAGAGAGAGAGAGAGAGATATCAATGTGAAAGAGAAACATCAATCAGTTGCCTTCCATAAGCATCCTGATCAGGGGTCAAACCTGCAACCTACATATGTGCCCTGACTGGGAATGGAACCCCCATTTTGGTGTAAGGGACAATGCTCCCATCAACTGAGCTTGTTAGTTCCTTCAATAGAGGCTTGGAGTCTATACATTTTCTTTTGTGTGTGTGTGTGTGTGTGCACTAGCAGATCTAAATGTGTGTAGATTTCGCTGTGACTTTTGACTGATCAGGATGTGTATGTTCACAGCCTCTTGAAGACAGTTTCACCACTTGTTGCTGGGGGGAAACAGCTGTCAATCTAGGTCCCATGTCTTCTAAAGTCATCAGCTTCCCTCTCAGGCAGGGTATAACGTGTTCTCTTTGTCTTTGATATTTTCTTACAATGTAATTTTGATGCACTTAGGGTGACTTTTTTTTAAAAAATGTTATTCTTTTAGGACTTGTGTGTTCCTTCAGTTTGATAATCTGTATCTTTTCTCAGTATGGAGTGTTCGCCTCTATTCTTTCTATTCTGTCATTCAGGGGTGTCTATTAGGCATATGTTGGAGCTTGTTACTTCTAAAGTCTCTATCAAATTTCCAATCTCTTGGTCTCTCTCCATTTATTTTCTAGAATTTTTACTTGTTTTTGTTTTTTCAAATCTACCTGTTCTTTATTACAATATCAAGTTTCTACTCTATGATTTCTACTTCTTCCTTTAAATCTTTGATCTTTAAAGTACATTTATTTTTAAATTCTCTTTCATATTGTTTTTGTTTTTGTTGGTCATGAAAACACTCCTTGTATTTTGCGTCTTCTCACCCTCCCTTGTTTCCTCATGCAATTCATAATTTTGACTGCAAACTCATATACACAGAGGATTCAATTCCATGGGAGTATCCAGTCCCGGGTTAGGAAGACAGCTCAGCCTAGTCCCAAACCAATTAAATCATAATCTGTGGGAGTGAGGTCCAGGAATCAGTACCATATTAAGGTCTCCATGTGATTTCAATGAGCAACTAAGGTTGAAACCACTGCTTACAACAGTATCAGCCAGTATTTGCTTTCACTGCCTGTTAGGTATTTGCACTCAGCATCCGCTCCCCGGCACCTAAACCTGTCTTTAATTTTGGCACCTGCATATTTTCCTTTCCTGCTTTCAGTTTGGCTACATTTGGGGGTGAATTATTTTTATTGTGGTAAGATATACATAACATAAATTTTTTTCATTTTAAAGATTTTAAGCACACAGTTCAGTGCATTAGCTACTTTTTCATTTTGTATAAACATCATCACAATCCATTTCCAAAACTTCCACATTATTCCAAACAGAAGCTCTTTATCTACTAAACAAAAAATTTGCAATTCCCCTCTCCTCCCAGCCCCTGGTAACCTCTATTCCACTTCCTGTTTCTTTAAGTGTGAGTGTTCTAGCTATCTCAGACAAGTGGGATCATACAGTATTTGTACTTTTATGTCTGGCTTATTTCACTTAACATAATGTTTTTAAGGTCCATCCATGTTACAGTATTTATCAGAAATTCATTCTTTTTTATGGCTGAATAATATTCCATTGTATGAATATGCCACATTTTAGTTAGCTGTCATTTGTTAATGAATGATTGGCTATTGTGAATAATATTGTCATGAACACAGGTGCACAAGTATCTGTTTGAGGCCCTGCTTTCAATTCTTTTGGTATATACCTAGAAATGGAATTGCTGTGTTGTACGGGAATTCTGTAATTAACTTTTTGAGGAACCGCCATACTGTTTTCCACAGCAGCTGTATCATTTTGCATTTCTGTCAGCAATGCATAGAGTTCCAAATCCTCACCAACACTTGTTACATCTCATTTTCTGAGCACTTACAAACCCAGGAAATGCAGTGCTTGGCTGGACCAATTCTCAGACAGTTTCTGAGAGCACATTAAGAGACATTTTATAGAAAAGCATAGTTACTATCCATGAAATTATCTCCAAAATTTAGGACTATGCCCTGCAATCACCCATAGCATGAATAAACTCTTTGTTTAGCTCTTGTGCTTTCAAAACTATGCAATAGATTTATTTTAATAGTATATAATCAAGCAATTTTTGTTGAATAAATTAATGGATAGATATTTTTAAATGTCCTGAAATTCTTATTACATTTTCTTCCAATGGATCATTCCTGATTCCCCAGAATTCTAACATGGCCATGTAAGAGTAAGCCATAGGAACCATGACAGCAGCACTCTGGATGGAATAAACCCCAAGTTTCTGCTTCCCTACTACAGTCAACAGGCTGAGCGTGAGAGAGAGCCCCATTTGCCTCAAGTGCTCACATTGCCCATCTCTACAATAACCAGCCTGCTGTAGACACCACCACAGCAGACTCCTGAGGGCTGCCTGGAGCAGATGCACTTTTACAAACAGAATACACGGGCTGGCATACAGCAGCTGTGATTAAGTTAATGACTAAGTGCTGTTTTAAGATGGCAAGTATCTGAAGCCCACATATCTTTCATGCTATTATTTGGTTCGGTAAATGTTTAGACAGCTGGTGGGAGTTTGCCCTGACACTGGCATTAAATGCATGCTCTTAGAGAGCACAGTGCATTTCCAGCAACTCAGATCCCGTCTTGTCTTTCATGTAGGAAAGACTCAGATTTGCTGTTCTGAGGCAAAGCCGTCAGAGTTTAATCCCTCTGTGCTTCATGAGCCATAGTTTATGCTGCATACAATGAAAAGAATAGAATAACTTCCCCTTCCTGGTGGCTTCATAAGAACATGGACACATTTTTCGCTGAAACAGGCTTGAATCATTTTCTAGGCCAGTGGTATTCAAACTCCCTTTAGCAGCAGAACCCTGTTTTCAAGTGAAATATTCCACAAAGCCTCAGTAATTAAATAGATAAAGTAGTGCTGCTTGGCTAAAACACAGATGCAGGCTAACCTCTCAGCCCCCCAGGAGGCCCTAAGTGCCATTGTGATGCCCTGAATCTCAAAAAAGCCTGGTTTACAAAGTATTTCTCTAGTCTGTTTTTGATATTTCTGAGCCTCTTGTGACTTCTTATACATTTGGGGTAATAGAATCAAGGACCTTCCTGTCAATGTTCAGAAACAGGACCCTCAGAGGGAAGATTAGGTAAAGGGATTTGACATGAAAAATTTCCCATTACATCTTCGCTGAAATAAGTTTGTGAGCTGTGTGTGCAAAAATGGTAGAAGGGAAAAGGAGAACCCATCTTTCCCAGGAAGGAAGTGAACAGTAAAAATAAATATACATAAACAAACAAACAAATAAAATAAAATAAAAATAGGTATGGATGGATTACTGCTTTAGATGAGGCAGGGGTGAGGCCAAGTTTGAATTCAGGGCGGTACCTTGGTTGAAAGGGGGTGGGACTAAGAGATCTGGGCCTCATTCACAGGTCATCTGTCCATCCCCACCCAATATGAGAGGAAGTCGCAGGAGCACCGCTACAGAAGGCTAAGGCTCCACACAAGATATTTTGGGCTTAAGAAATTACTAATAGGAAATAATACTGCTAAGCAGGGCGATCCAGCCTTCAGTGTTCTCCACCCCCTGCTGGTGCCCCTTGCCTACTCCCCAAAATAAAATAATCTCCTACTGAGGAGAAAAGCTACCAGATGAACTTCCTCATACTAAGGTACAGGGAAATCATGGTTCACTCTTTTCATGACAATTCTAGAGAGATCAGAGTAAAGAGAGCAAATCTGAAAATAAACAAATGAAGAACCAAAAGGGATATTGAAACACCAGGACATGAGGAAATGCACAATTCCCCTCAAATTGCAGCCTAGAGGAGAATCTTCCTTCACTTTCTGAATAGAGTTTAAGCAGTCGGTATGAAACAGCCTCAGGGAGATTCCATTCAAGTAGCTCTCCATGAATTTACAGTTTAATCCGGAACAGTCAAATAAGCATTTGCAAAGCACTTCTATCAGCATTGGGGAGCCAGAGATTAAGGACACTGGTCCCATCCTTATATGAATTTAAAAACCTAATAACATAAATAGTCAAACAAATAATTAAAGGGAAAAGAATGTGAAGACATTTTTAAAGAGAGACAATAACTCAGTTGGGGAGGGGATAAAGTGAGAGATATGGTTTCACAAAAGAGTACTATTGAAAGAGAGTTTTAATAATAAACAAAAGTTTCCCCACTGACTAAGAAAAAAACTTTTATTTCTTCCTGCCTCCTTCCCCATTCCCTCTGAGATTCCTCTGTCTGTTCCATGCGTCCATGTCTCTGGAACTATTTGGTTCATTAGACTCCACATATAAGTGAGAGCATGTGATACTTGTCTTTCTCTGACTGGCTTATTTCACTTAGCATAATACTCTCCAGGCCCCTCCATGCTGTCTCAAAAAGTAAAAGATTTTTCTTCTTTACAGCTGCATAGTATTTCATTGTGTAAATGCACCACTTTTTTTTTTTTTATCTACACATCTACTTATGGGCACTTGGGCTGTTTCCAGATCTTAGCTACTGTACCATAAATAGTGCTCCTATGAATATAGGGGTGGAAGGGCCAATGGGGGGGCGGGTAGAGGGGGACATCTGTAATTTTCAACAATAAAGATAAAGAAAATAATAAATATAAAGAAAATAAAAAGAAAGAAAGTTTATACCAGGACCAAAGACATGCGCAACTGGAAAACTTTTGAAAGCATGAGTGGCATACAGTAATTTTCTTAGAGATATTATTCCAGTAGAATGTGAAATATGTCCCTGGGGCTATGGAAGCAAACCTGAGTGCAAGGAGCCTGGTAGAAACCTTATTTAATAGAGCAGGCAACATATGATGAACGTGTGAACTAAGTCAGGAGCGCAGGAGTAGAATTTAAGATATTTTTAAGACATAAAATGGAAATAAATCAATGACCAGGAGGGTATGGCTGAAAGAGAAATTGAAAATATCCCATGTGCATCTCCTCCATCCTTCAGTCACACCAAATTGCCTTTTTCTCTGTCACTATCTTCCTTCGACACTATCACTCATCCAATTCCCAACCCATAAACGTGGGAGGCATTCTTAATTCTTCTTTTTTCCTTATCCTAACATTTAATCTATCAGCAAACCCTATGAAATCAGCTGCTGATTATTTCTTTTTTCTTTTTTTTTAAATATATTTTATTGATTTTTTACAGAGAGGACGGGAGAGGGATAGAGAGTTAGAAACATCGATGAGAGAGAAACATGGAGAAGAAATCCCCTATCCTCTTGTGCTCCTGGAAACAGGTTGCAAAGAATCCCCTTCCCCATATGGCATAAACAAGATTCACGGGTGACCCCTTGCTTACCTATGACAAGGCCAAGCACAGATCCTCCAAATTATTATTTTTTGCCTCATAAACAATTATATGAATTATTTGTCCCCACTGATCAATCAGAATAAAGTGCTCATTGATCTGATTGACCACATTTTCTTTAAGCTTCTTTCCTTCCTCTGGGTCCTTGCCCTTAGACTCACAGCATACAGCTCCTCCATAAAGGCTCCTCCCTGAAATAGGCTGACCTCAGGATAAGACGTTCTTAATCCACTGTCCTATCATACCACTCTCCTCGTTCAGTCTTCTTTCTCAAACCCAGCTCTCTTCTGCCTTGTTCTCTCCTTTCTGTAAAAGAGAAGCCTTTTTCTGTCTGACCTTGGAGATGCTGACAGAACTCATGGCCAGAAAATTCTCCCTATTGCAATAGCTCCCTTTTGCCACTGGTTACAATACTGCTTTTCAAAACAATTTCTCCTTCCATAATTTGAATTTGTTTTATTTGGCACACTGCATCACCCTTGGCCAAGTC
>NW_006282385.1:2331483-2352759 GCF_000327345.1 Myotis davidii
TACACATTATTGCCTTCTGGAATAGCTGAAAGCATTTCCCCAAACCTGAAGATCTACATGTTATTGCCTGCTGCCAGACAGGTGAGGGCATTTCCCCCAACCTGACACTGCCTGCTGTATACCAAACCTTCCTTTTGATATACTTTAGGGCAAAATGTGTTAATAAAAAGCTAGGGGTCCAGAGACTCAGAGAACTTACTTACTAAAGCTAAGCTCCATCTGGCTCCCCACCAAAATGCCTTCCAAATTTATACTTTATGTCTAGTTTATTAATTTACTCGCAGCCCCTTCTCCAAATTCCTGAACCCTTCTAAATGCAGAATAACATCCTGGCATATCTCAATCTATATGTGGTTAAAAGATGGAGACAGAAACGGGAGAATTAAAAAAGGCCATTCAGAAGGGATGGAAGTACTTCCATGAGATAAGATGGCCATAGAGATAGGAGAAAAACAGGAAGCTAAGGTATATGAGAATTTCAAGGAGAAGGAATTGTTCAATAGCACCCAATGATGAGAGGCCAAATAGGATGAGAATTGGAAAGAAGTAAATCTGAATAGACTAAGAGATTATTTATGAACTGAGTTAAAGCTGCTTCAGGAGAGTGGTATGGGATAGATGTCAGATGGAATTGGGTTGAAAAATGAATGGGTGGAGAATTAGTAGAGGAAGCTACCAAAGGGAGACTGGTCAACCAACAAGTATGGATAACGAGGGCAGTGGAGTGATAGGACAGTCACTGGAAGAAAAAGCAACTTTTTTAGCCCCTGCCCATCTTCACATACTACTGTCCTGGTATGTATAGTGTCTGGATAGAGAACAGGGTTTAAGTAGAACATGTCAGAATGCTTATTTCAGCCTTTCTACGTGTAGGAAAGGAGTCCACACAGCTCCTAGCTGAAATCTTTGTTGTGTGGCCCCCAACTCAATAAAATATCCATCACCAGGAAACTGCAAAACCTGTGTTTGTCCAGGATTATTAAACATGTATCTTCCACTCTTTTCCACTATCCCCTCAACCTAAACTAATAATATGCTGATAACCACAACAAAAGGAGTATTTTAGTACTGTCTTAGTACTCCTGATCCAGGTGAGCTGGTGACTTCTAGGAAACCAATGATAAGGACCCTCCTCTAATCAATAAAATATGAACCTAGACTATTAATTCTGATGGAATGGATAAGTAGGTAAAGTGAATTCTCCCCCCCCCCCAAAAAAAAAGATAAAACTTGAGACATATCTTTTTAGTTAGTTGACACGAGGGAAATAATCCACAATATATAAAAATAAAGTAAAAGCAAGAACCATGACAGTCAAAAAGTGTTAAGCTAGTTTCTATAACCTAAGGGTTTCTGATGAACCCTGATCTATTGAGTTTACACTCTAATGATTGCAGGTGTTAGGAGATTGAAGAGGAGATGAAACCTTAGTCTCACCAAAAAGTGGAGAGGCCAAGAGGAGGCTCACCACATAAACTGAGATACCAAAAACTATTCCTTGCTGGTAAAGGTGAGGAGAAATAAACTGGCCAATCAGAAGAAGACATCAAGGAAACTTGTATGTCGTGATATTGGTGCTTGACAGAAGAGGGGAAAAATTTCCCCTGAGAATTTATAACCAAAAAATACTCTCTAGTAAATCTGTGATCTAATCTATATTAACTAAGAGTACAAAAATAAGTTTTAGTTGGTTTTCAAGTTGATAGTTCCAGGTTGTCAGTATCTGCAAGAAATAATTTCAAATCCACTCTGAATAAACAAGGGCTCCTTGGGGAAAATGGCAGGGACAAGAATCTCACAGGACAAGACTAGAGCATCTTATATTGCTAAAAGATAAAGAAGTGCTTAAATAAATAAATACATAAAAACATGTATACATACATACATACTAGAATGAAAAGGTGATGTCAAAGGAAGACAGGACCCAACATGAGAGAACACCCAATAGCCAAATCTGGAATAATTTGAGCAACAAATTAAGTAATGTAGTATTGGATTATAAGCTCAGTGTATAAAATAAATATTCATGAATCCAAACTTATGTAAACGATTGAGTAAATAAATAAATGGGAAGTGGAGACTGCCTACTCACTCCTTAAGTATGAGCTACACATAGTGACTTCCTTCCAAAGAAGATACTGTGGGGGGAAAAGAGATAAAAAAGATAAACTTTAGAGTGGAGAAACCTGACAAACACTACCTGAGCCAGGTGATCAAAGCTAACATCAACAGTGGTAATTTATGTTGATTTGTACCCTGATATGATATGATATGATGAGAGTGGCATTTTTATTCTCTGTGACCTTCCTCCTAGAAGCCCAGGACCCAAGTAAAATCATAAGAAAAATATTAAACAATTCCAATTGAAGGATATTTCAAAAAATATCTAATCAAAATTCCCGAAAAGAGGAAAAATATAAAAAACTCTCAGGCAAAAGGAGATTGAGAGACATCACAACTAAATGTAATGTGGTATCCTGGATGGGATCCTGGGACAGGGAAAGGCCATTAGGAACAAGTTAAAGAAATCTGAATAAAGGATGCCCTTTATTGATAATGTATCAACATGAGTTCGTTAATGTAATAAATGTACCATACTAATGTAAGATGTTAATAATAGGGGAAACTGTGTGAGATATGTAGGAATTTAACTTTTTGTGAACTATTTTAAAATTAAGTTTATTGAAGTTGAAAAAAACTAACTAAAATTATTTAGAATATAAGGAATACACTCCAGGCAAATAAAAGTAATACCAGATGAAAAA
Organism: Myotis davidii; assembly: GCF_000327345.1. Taxonomy (NCBI): domain Eukaryota; kingdom Metazoa; phylum Chordata; class Mammalia; order Chiroptera; family Vespertilionidae; genus Myotis; species Myotis davidii. The sequence continues at coordinate 2,334,249 of NW_006282385.1, forward strand.
TCTAAGATGGAAGAAATAACAATAAACAAAAATATAGGTAAATATCTATAAATATAGATAATAACAAAATAATAATTAATATGTATGAATGCATGAGGTACCAAATATGAAATAATAGATAGCAATAACAGAAATTTAGAAGACTAACAAAATTAAAGCATCATAAGACCTTTAATTGTAGAGTACAGTAAGTATGTTGATAGCTTTAGATTTTATAAGTTAAGTAGACAAGTTAAAATAGCTACTGTGAGCATTAAGAGAATACTGGTAAAAGAATAGACAGAATTATAACCCTGTCAGCTTTTCAACATTTATCCAGAATCTGACCATTTCTCATCACCTCTCCTGTTACCTACTCAGGTCCAGGGCATTTCAATCTCTCACCTGGATCACTGCAGCAGTCTCTTACTGGTCTATGAGCTTCTTCTCTCGTCCTTCTTGTGGCTACTCTCAACACAGCCACTCAAGTGGTTCTGTCAAACCACTAACCACTCTCGCTCTTCTGGGATACTCTTCCCCATGACATCAATGTGGCTCATTCCTTTGCTGCCTTCACATCGTTATTCAAATGTGATGATTTACCTGACTACACAATTTTAAATGAAGCCTCCTCACCACAATTTACTACCCCTCCTCCCTGCTTAATTTTGCTGCATCACCAATGAACTTACCACATAATTTAGAGAAATTTCATATTCTAAAATCATAGACTATCAGAGACTTCGCTGTTTGACATTTTATCCATAGGAATGAAACTCTTGCCTAAGACCCTAAGTCACTTTGACAGAGAAGCATTTTTGATTCACAGTTGATGCAGAGTTTCATATAAGGAGCTTCTGGACTCAGTATTCTGTGTATATATCAACTGCGTAGGTGCCAATGAAACAGGAACCTTGGGTTTCCTTAACAGGCCTGAGTTTGCTTTGACACTAAACTCCATCCTTCCTTCCAATGCTATAATTCCTCTATTTGTTTGGTGAGACACCTAATGATATTTCATCTGTGGTTTCCCTCATTGCAGTGGGCCAACAAAACAGATTTTGTCAGACTACAAATCTCACAGGGAAGCTTCTAAGGTGCTAGTACCAATGTTTTTACATTATGATTATTCTACATGCACATCTATTATTATCTGTACATGTATGTTCGATAACATCCGCATGGAGATCTATTGATTGTGTAAGTATGCTAGGTTTTCTTTAATTACTGAGAGAAGATTAGCATGTCTCTGAAGTAGGTATTCAAATATACTGTGACATATCAAAAGCTTTGAATGATTTCACATTTTATTCTCAATTCACAGAATGCCTGACTCGCCCAAAGAGTCATGTCTCTTCCTTTGCTGACATCATCTGACTGTGAGTGGCTAAGTCAAGCCATTCAGTTCAGCTGCAAGTATGCCAATATTTTCAAATACTGAGTTCTCTCCTCAATAGAGCTGGTAATGAGGCTGTGAAAACTTGGCCACCCCCACCTCACTCCTGTTCCATCATGTCCTTGCCAGATGTTCCTGCCAAATTGATAGGGTTCCCATTTCTCTTTATGTCTCATATTCCGTTAGTAGTTATTACAGCAACCTGTCTACTTTTTGAGGGCAAATATCTCTACCATTAAGGACCCAGACATTGTGTACTTATTAGACACAAAGGTGTCTCAAAGATAAATTACACACATTAAACCTGTATTCTGTGACTAGTTTATTAAGTCTAGATGAACAATAGTGCCAACATAATAGGACAGTCTTTTCAATGAATCACTGATTTGTTGAACATCTGGTGGCTTTTAGTTAGAATTCATCATTTGATGCCATAGTGTAGTCTCTAATCTTTCTTCATGTATTCATTGAAACTTGTTGACATGTTTCAACTAAAAAATTCCAATGAGTTTTTGCCCCATAAATTAAAAAGTTATTCTCCTTCAAGAAAGATTTAATAAATTTTACTAAATATTTTAATATTGTGATTCTTTATGAAAACCTTCCATGGGTCCCTGCTCCCTGGATGGGATTATTTAGAAACCCTATTTAGAAACCTTACTAAGAAGGTGGTGTTAGGTTTCTAAGTTCTTTTCAGCAGTCATGAGTTATTATTATGATAATAGTGATAATGGGAATACCTAATATTAGCTGTGTATTTACTATGTGACAGTTAATTTACAAATCTGCATGGATGGTCTCATTTAATCCTTATGACAATCCTGAAAATGTAGTACCCTATCAACATCTGAGGGTAAGGAAATGGCTGAAAGAGACGAGGTGACCTGCTCAAAGCTGAGTCAGGATTTGAACCAAAGCCTGTCTGACCCAAAGTTCACATACCTTCCACTATGCTCAAACTACTACTTTAATGTTTTAGCTAATTAGCTTATAGCTAATCCTTTGTCTCTCTATGAAGAACAGGACTTAATTCTCATTTTTCATATTCACCAGTCATTAGGACATTCTCAAGCATGAGGCATGCTAGGACTTCTGAAGTAAGAGTTAAAGTGAAGAGAAAACCAGGACCAAGCTAGATAGAGGTGAACAAACTGCCCAGGTGCAAAGAAGACTAACTCTAATCTAGTGCTCAGTGTCTTACAAAGAGGGTGAGGGGAAAGGCCAAACTCAGATTAGAACAGAAAGTTATCAATATGTGAAATCCCAAAGAGCCATTATGTGTAGTTGGCATCACAAGGCTTTAAATCAGATGGTAACACTGGAGTTCAGGACTGGAGCCAGAAGTTGAGAGGCAGGAAAGTCAGGAGCCGGCCCCCCAGTGGTGCCAACAAGAAACGGGAGAACTAGCAGAGAAAGTGAAGGGTCCCAGTGTTATGATTGGATCTGGCCAGCATAAAGCTCTCAACGGATGTCTCGCTCCCACTGGTGAAGTGAGGCTTCTGCTGGTCAGAACTGGCTCAGGCGGTAGGCAAGACCAATGTCACAGCTGAAGGACACCTGAGAGTTGAACTGGGAGGGTGAGGAAGACTAGTAATTGGCCTTTCACTGGGTGATGGTCAATTATTTTATTGTTTACCATCTTGGAGGAGAAGTTTTTGAAATAGTGCATTTAAAAAAGCATTTTTGAAGACAATGGAGTGGGTTTAACTCCCCCTTCCTCCCAAGTACAGGAAGTAATGAAGGCTCCTCCAACATCAGCCCTAACTGCCTGCAAATTGGGAAAACATTGCATCAATTCCAAAGTAAGCAACAGCTCTCTGAATGATTTTAAATCCATAGGAAAGCCCATAACAGTGAAAGTCTCTATTGACTCCCTCAGTCTTTCCCATCTCCACTTTCTACCCCCACCAAAAAACATAGAAGTATTAATGAAAACACGTTTTCTCCTTTTGATGTGATAAAAGTTTTAAGTCTAAGAACAAAAAAAAAAAAAAACAAGTATTGTTATGTTCCAAATATTAATACTTCAAAAGATCAACCCAAAGGCCATCTGGAGGATGCCCCCTGAATGCTCTGTTAATAACAACTACTGCGAACATCACACCTGTGCCTTTTTGTGTTTTTACATCTATGGGGTAGGTTTAATTATTGTTCTCTGTTTACAGAAAGAGCAAGGCTGGGTCTAAATCCCATTCTCTGCCCCGATAGCTATGCCTTGCTCTTCTCCACCATCCCCTGTTACATCCACTCTTCAAGAATCCCTCCTGCAAAGAAATGGAGGACAAGCTCTGTGCCTACTGCAAGCCTACTCTCCAAGATGGATTTTTTTTAGGTCCATTGAGAAAAAACTGACAAAGCCTATGGCATGGCTAAGACACAAATATGATGTGTTTACACCATAGGGATTTCTATGGAGCCTCAGAAAGAAAGAAGCATTTTCGATTTCAATTGTAGCACAGTCATTCTGTGACCATGCTCTTCTGGCCTGATATGTCATCCCTTTTTAATATCCACATAAATCAGAATGGCACAAGGCACAAAAACTGTGAAATTCTGAGCCTGCCATGGAAATTCGACCCCTGATGCATGTCAAAAGAAATTGGCCAAATCCAGCAGAACTTTTTCCAAGGGAAGCTTTGCATATTTCAGCCCATTGTTTTCCCCTCCGTGACTGCATTGCACACAACATTATGGGTGAAATAGTTACTTTTTTGAATTCATTAAATAAGTACCATTTAAGCTATCTGTGCATAAAAGAAATTACTCTATTAAAGAATCTCTACCCAAAAGTCTGTTTCCATTATATGAGATAAACTGTAAAATTTGTCATTTTGCCATGTCCATAGCATAAAAAATCTATTGTTTTCTCCACAGTTTCCATCTTTCCTTCCAACTTTATAAACAAGATGGACTTTTCCTAGAAATATCAATGGAGTTAGATCAGTCATGCAATATATAATTTCATACCTTTGGCTAAGGAGAAAGGTTAAGATGGGCATGTGAGGGTCTTTTCCCCCTTGGTAAGGCATGCTGGCTCAGGGTGAGGGAAAGAGATCTTTTACTTACAAGATATATATCCAAATTCAACCTCAGAGATCTCCAGGAAATTCTAGAAGCTACTGACCAATTAAAATAAAATGGTTCAGAGAACTGGTCCTCATGTCATCAGAGAGTAGTTTCTCCTCAATGCTACAATCTATATTATTATTGTCTAGTTAGTTATGATGGTTTACTCACATGATGCTTTTGCCTTTTCAGGGCCAGTTCTGGCATAAGACAAGGTCCTGAGCCTAAAAAGCAACCCCACAGCTTTCAGTGATTAATCATTAAAAGGTATTGATATTGAGAGGAGAATCTTGGTCTCTTTGATGAATCTTGGTCTCTTGTGATGAATTCTGAAGGTGAACAATTATCTACACTAATAAAAGAAAAACATGCAAATTGGTGTCACTCTGCTACGCCCACCAGCCAATCGGAGCAACTATGCAAATTAACCCAACAGAGATGGCAGTTAATTTTGCATACGCAGGCCAGAGCAAAGACTGAAGGCTCCAGCCGGAGTGAAGACTGAAGACTGAAGAGGCTTGGCTTCTCCGCTACGGCCAGACCAAAGGCCTGGGTCCCAGGTGCCAGAGGAAAACCGGTGCCAGCAGCCAGGGGAGGGAAGGCCTATTGCATGAATCTTAGTGCAATGGGCTTCTAGTTTAATCTATATCTTTTATTTACAAAATATATAAAGCCAGTTAGAACCTTGAATGTCATCACTCTAGAAGATGAACTCTTTACTTTCATTTGCAGAAAGAGGAGATTTCCTTCGAATTTTACAGGGAAAAGAAAAAGGAGAGTCAGTTGGTACAGTGGTTTTCAAAGTCAGAATTTGAGTTTGGATTAGAACAGTTGTTCATCCACACAATCACTTATTGACTGACATTCCAGTTACCCACTGTACCCAGGAGACCACCAAAATTACATTAATCTCCAGAGTGCTGGAAAAGATAATGGTCAATTCCCAGGTGAAAAAGGGACATTGATTGTCTCACTCTTTCTGATTCTAAAAATAAGGTAACTGGACCAGAAGGGAGGAAGAGGATCCTCTCGGCAGCTTCTCTGGCCCAGGATTCCTAGGTCTTCCCCAGAGCACTGCCCCGGGTCTGTGGATGCTATGTAAAGGACTATGAGGGAATTTGGGAAACAGCTAGGATGACTACATATCCAAGTTTCCTGGGAGACCTTAGTGTACACCTGTTGACCTTGCCATTAATAGCACCCCCTTTCACTCTCAAAAGTAAATATTGGCAAAATCTATGTACAATATATATAGTCACCCTTCCAATGACATAAACACTGATTCTATCTGGTTTTACTGTATAAGAAATTCAAATTCTTTCAAGTACCATATGATTTCACTCATATGTGGAATTTAATGAACAAACTGAACTACCAAGCAAAATAGAGACCGACTCATAGATAGATAGCAGGCAGGCAGCTTGGGGGCGGGGGCTGTTGTGTGGAGGGAGTGAGCAAAAAAAAGAAAAAAAAAGAGAGAGAGAACTCATGGACATGAACCATACTGTGGGGATTTCCAGGGCAAAGGAGGGTGGTGGGAGGGCGGGAAGGGGGGCAGTGCAGGGGAGGAGAGGATGGACAGGTAGAGGTGGCAGAGGGTGTAGAGAGGATAAATGGTGATGAAAAAATAAATTAAAATAATTCAAATTCTTTAAACCATTGTAAGAACCAGAAAGATCAATCACTATAACTAAGAAAAGGTATGAAATGCTCTGTTTCGTGCACTCAACAAATATTTATAAGACATAGTGCTTGCTTAGCCTTCTTGTAAATATAAAGATGTGTAAGACCATGTCTTTGCCCTTTGTCTGAGTTTAGTATAATTTATTCTAGCTCATAATGTCTCATTGTCTCATGTCTTTCCTTCCTAGCTGTCTGTTTTGAAGCTCAAACTCCTATAAGTTAGCTTTTCATTATTAGGCTGTGCATTCTCCACCTTTCTGTTCATGTGACCTCGTCTTTTCTATACCCATCTTGTTCTGCCTTGATATGGTGAGAATCCTCTAAAGTGCCCCTTCATGATCCTTGAGTCTTGGCTAGACTTACAACTTCACTTTAAAAAACAAAGAAAGAAACAATATGGTAGAAGTGATAGAATATTATTTTGTGAGACCAGGTTAGAAAAACACTTGCTTCCACCTTGGACACCCTCTCTTGTCCTCTCATTTGCTCATGAGAAAGCCACCTGCTCTCTGGAGAGGCTCATGTGGCAAGAAACAGGGAAATCTTCAGCCAGCAATCAGCACGAAACAGACCTCAGTGCAACAGCGAGTGAGAAACTGAGAAACCCTGCGAACAATCAATCCCATGAGTGAGCTTGGAAGCAGATGCCTCTTCAGTCAAGCCTTCTCATGAGACTGCAGGCCCAGCCGACACCTACATTGCAACTTTAGGAGAGACCTAGAGACACAGTTACCCAGCTAAGCTGCACCAAGATTCCTGATGCACAGAACTTGTGAAATAGCAACTATTTGTGGATTTAAGAAACTCAATTTTGATATAGCTTTTTACATAGCAATAGACAGTGAATATACTCAGTCCTTGTCTTGTCCTATATCAAAGACACAGGCTTCTCACTCTCCCAGCACTGACCTTATTCTAGCTCTCAGGCTAGTAAATAGTTAGCCCCAGTGCTACCCTGTCCTCTGTCCTTCCAAAAGCGTGCAGATGAGCAAAGGAAGCTTCCATCGCACAGCAGGCTGGGGACCATAGCCCTTCGTGTTTCCTGCAGACCCAAGGCTCTGGTGTCAGTTCCTGGGCTCAGTCCTGTCTCCAAGGCTGGTGGAAACCTCTCTTTGGGTCCTTTTCTTTCCTAATTTTCTTTCAGAAAGAACTGGATATTAATCTCGTCTTCTCTGTTCTTTTTAGCATTTCTAAGGCAGATGGATGGCTAATTATCTTGCACAATCAATCCACAGAGTTTCAAACTCAATTCCAGCAGCTTTTTAAATACTTTTTCCTGAAGGTTAATAAGTAGTCAGGATGCTTGTCCATTGCTACCACACTGTCGAAAAATACAAATCCAAGTAGGTTAGAAAGATACCATTGTTTCCATTCGGGAGTTACCGTTCTTTTAAAAAAGAAATAAATAAATAAACCCCAGGGCATCCATAACCAGGAAAAAACAGTGAACTGCAAAGAGATAGCACCTCAGGGAGAATGCAAGTTAGAAAGGTGTACATGGGGACACTGTGAGAAGCTTAGTGTTGGCAGGTTTCATACTAAAGACTAGACTGGCTTCTACAGGAACATTACATCTTGTCCTTTTGTGAAAACAATCCTCCAACCATGTAAAGTGTCTCTGTATCCATTAGTGCATCATTCTGAAAAGCCCATGACAGAGGAAAAGGCTGAAATCTCATCTCACCCTGAACTCAGCTGACATAGAGATCAGACAATAGAGATTTCTCTTTATAAGAGTGTAGCTTTTATGCTCTTAGGTAAGAGCAGAATTGCACAGAGGCAGAATAAGATTTTCTTTAGGGATATGGATGTCTTTTACCTGACAATCATAAACAATTCTAGATACCTATCAGGTTCCATGTCCCATGTAAGGCTCAAACAAGAGCCATTGTGAGCCATCCACAAGAGCAAGAAGTTTTAAACTCTAAAAATAGGATAAAGCAGAATTTTTCTCCCTGTGCACTGTGTCCCTATGGGATAACTAAGACAGTTGTGTCCTCAACAAACAGCTGTGATGATTATCTGACTATCAGACACAATCTGCTTGTGTTTTGAGAATTTAATAGGTGATTGAGTGAGTTGCATGATACTCAGCTGACTCCTCTAGAACTCAAGTCCTGTGGGAAGGGCAAAGGTGAGACAGCCACTATTGAGATGTATGTCCATTTCTAAAACAGATATAGATGGACCCTTCGTCACAATATTTTGCAAGACCTGAGACTGGAAAGAGGCATTGGCAAAATAAAATTGAGACTTAGAATGTTCCAAAGGTCTATCCTTAAGAAAATGAGGAAAGAAGCCAAGTTAAAACATCCGTTCTCTGAGAGCCTGTCACTGTTCTCAGATATTTAAATGTAGAGTTCTGTGTCTGAAAACGTCAGTATGGCCAACAAAGATGGTCTTCGATGTTCCTATAATGCAGCGGTTCTCAACCTGTGGGTCACGACCCCTTTGGGGGTTGAACGACCCTTTCACAGGGATCACCTAAGACCATCGGAAAACACATATATAATTACATATTGTTTTTGTGATTAATCACTATGCTTTAATTATGTTCCATTTGTAACAATGAAATTGGGGGTCACCACAACATGAGGAACTGCATTAAAGGGTCGCGACATTAGGAAGGTTGAGAACCACTGCAATGGGTTTTCTCCCACATCCTCCACCCGAACTAAAGCTTGATCTCCCTCTTTTGTCACCCATTACCTTTGTGTTCTCAACTTACCCATCTCAAACACATTCTCCCTGTGCCACAAACACCCATACTCACACACAAACACCATAACCTGTTCCAGGTCCTTCGTTGTTTTCATTCAAATCCAATCAAAATAAAATGTTCCCTCCACATAGAGATGCAAAAGCATCAAATTACTGGCCACCATTTACAATTTATACCAGGTACTGGGAAGAATATGAGTCACTGCCTCCAGTTCCAAATGACCCGATCATGTTGCAGTCTTTATTCAATGAATCTCTAAATAGGTCTTTGAGGCAGGAAGGAGCAGTGAGTCAAAGAGTCGATGAACTAAACTACCTAAGTCTATCTTAGACTTAGTCAGTGTATCCCTTTGCACACTAATGCAAAAGGCAGCCATCATCCCATACTACAGCCTTCACTGTCAGGTGGCACTTCCAAGTTCGGCCTCAAAGAGGATAAAGACAATCAGACACAGCTCAAACTCTGACTCAGCTACTGAAATTCCAGTCAGAAGGACTCGGAGGCCACATCCCTAAAGTAAATAGTAGTGCAATCTCAAAACAAACTGACTGCATATCTTTAAGGGCTGAATTGTGTCCTCTCTGGAATTCATATATTGAACTTCTAGCCTCCATACTTTAGAATGTGATCTATTTAGAGTTAGGGTCTTTATAGAGGTTCTTAGGGTCTAATAAATATGGCTGGTGTCCTTATGAGAAGAGAAAATTTGGACGCAGACATTGTGCCGAGGGAAAATGATGTGAAGGCATAAGGAGAGGATGGCCACCTACAAGCCAAGAAGAGAGTCCTGAAATTGATCCTTCCTTTATAGTCAGAAGGAACCAACCCCGCCAATACCTTAATTTTGGGCTTCTGACCTCCAGAGCTGTGAGACAATAAATTTCTGTTGTTTAAATACCTTGTCAGTGGTATTTTGTAATGGTAGCCTTAGCAAACTAATATAATACCAATTTCCTCATTAGGGAGAAGTATGGTTTCCTGGATAGAAGCATGTGTTGAGAGTCAGATAAAGCTTGGTTGGAGTTGCAATGCCATCACTTCTTCATGGTGTGAAATTAGGCAAGGTGCTTCCCCTTTCTGAAACCAGTTTTTTCATCTGTAAAATGTGAATAATAATGCCTATCTCATAAAGCTGCTATGAGGATTAAAAGAGATAAGGACATGAAATTCCGGGCATATGCTAAGTGCTCAATAACAGTGTCTCAGCATCGATGGCTTCACAAGTCTTTGAACTTGATAGAACATAAATATATAAACAACAATGACATTAAGAAAATAATCTCTCTGCATGCTAGAAATGTCAATCTTTGTAGTTTATGAGTAGTTCAACATCAAGGGAAAGCTAGTCATCATGACTTGAACGTATCTTGGATGAATTATGAATGGTTCTGCTGGCAGGCTCCTAAGTTAAATATGATACTTCCAGAAATAAATTGATGCAATGGACTCAATAAATTTTTACAACTTTCCCAAGAGATGTTGATAACTGAAAGATAGTGAGCCCTTAATTGCAAAACCATTTAGGTCCTGGGCCCCTACACCCTAATCCAGTCATTGTGCATTATTGGATTATGGTTTAGGGTTTATTGAATGAAATCAGATTTCTCTTCAACTTCCTCTACCAAAAACTGGGAATTATTCTGCTCACCAGAGGAGAAGTTCTTATCCAAGACCTTTTTTTTATCTTATGGATTTTCTGATGATGCCCTCATTGTACACTTTATTCAGGGCAGCAAATGGAATAATCAAAACACAGGCGTAAATGTTGCTACAAGGAAAGAAAATGTCAGGACACATTTTTGGTTTTTTTGACCTTTTTAAAAAACTTTCTTCAAGTGAGACTACCAGTGGTAAGTGTCCGGTGGCCTGCTGTTCTGATCTTGGATTGCTTGATTACATCCAACAGAGAGGAAAGCACCAGCCCTAGCACAGTCTGTAATCACTTCAAATCTCTGGGTTAAGGTGGTCTTAGCTGGTTGTTCCAAACTTCCCCCGTTCTTCTGGTCCCTATTTTTCTAGAGGAATATGGTTCTTCTTCTCTAGGTCCCTTCACTCACTCATTCATTCACCAAATTCTGTGATCACTCCATGACTGGGCTCTGCTATCCATGGGACAGATCCCTATCCCAAAATGGCTCCCAGACAGAATCTAAATCAGATCTGGGAATGTCTTAAGTAACAACGCCTTTCTTCCCTTCCCCTGAAGTCATATCCAATTCTAATTTTCACCTTTGGACCTGACTCTAGAGCAGTGATGGCGAACCTTTTGAGTTCGGCATGTCAGCATTTTGAAAAACCCTAACAACTCTGGTGCCGTGTCACATATAGACATTTTTTGATATTTGCAACCATAGTAAAACAAAGATTTATATTTTTGATATTTATTTTATATATTTAAATGCCATTTAACAAAGAAAAATGAGTTCGCATGTCACCTCTGACACGCATGTCATAGGTTCACCATCACTGCTCTAGAGTAATGGTGATTTCTTAACTATGTATATTTTTTTTGTTGTTTTTGACTTTTTAAAAACTTTTCAAAATATTCTTTATTGTCATAACCTCTTATTGAATGTGAGGTAGGTGGGGCAGAGAAATTACGGAAAACTGACCTACAGTAAGTAAGGTTGTACAGCTTGCTCAAGGTTACATCACCAGGGCCTGGGCTTTCCCACAAGGCTCTCTCGTTGTCCCTCAAAATCACACAGCACCTTCCCAAGGCAAAAACACAGGACACTAATGTATTCACATTGCCAACCCATATTTTGTTCATGGGTCTTCCTACCTGCAAAGAAAGCATTCATTATTCTCATTACCTGCTCACCTGGTTCCTTGGGAAGCCTGGAATAAGTTTCTCTCACAACTTCTTAATGACACAATGGGATTTGAGGAGGGCATTGTTGAGTCATTTGCAGCCAAAGGAAAGTGCTATTTATAGCAATCTGCACAAACCAACTTTTGTGTTAACTAAAATGACTTCCTTCTGGCACAAAATAAGTACCAGGCTAATTGCCTATTAAATATACATAGACTGTTAATTGCCTCCTTCAAGTTTAGCCATCTCTCTACCTTGGTCATAATCTATTCTCTGGCCTCTCCCAAATAGGTTGCATTTTATTCAATTTCAGAGGGTTCTCTTTCCAATACAGTTTAAGCTAATATTTTACATTTTGGCCAAGGGTGACTTTGAGGAAAAAGAAAATTTTTCAGTATTTCCATCATTGCATGGTCTCTATATATTGAGTTTATAATTATCATTTGAACCTCCCCCCTGGAGTTTCTATCATTCAGCTTTTGCACGGCTTCCTTTCCCTTGTACATCATCCTCACTGTTCTCACCAGGTCTCATTTTTCCAATACACCAAACTGATGTTGCCATCCTGAAAGGCAGGACTCGTTTCTTGTTCTGGAGCTTCACACCAAGTGCCTCATTGAGGATTATGCACCATAGCACAGGTTAAAATTAGCAACAATAGATGCTAATTTTAATGTATGTTGAGTGAATTCTACTTGCACATTGCCTTGCATTTTACCTTTTTACCCTGGTATGATTGGATACCCAGAGAAACCATAAACCAAGACACTATCTTATCTTCAATTTATCTTACAGTCCTGTTAACCATCGCCAAGTCAGTGCCCAAAGAATTAGATAGAATCACTGTCTTTCTTAGTTGATACACCACGTTCCCAGTATACAGAAAATGAACCTGCATAATTTTTTTCAGTTTTGAATACAATCTCTTATCACATACATGTCCATTTTCTAATTTTGCTTGTCCCTAGGTCCTGGAGTCAATAGCAACTTCAAATTTTCTCTCACATTTAACTATTACTAATAAAAAATATTATCGAAATTCTTATCTTTGAAATTAGGAGTTCATATATATGTATATATATATATATATTTAAAACTTTACTAGAGACTTCAAACTTAGGCAAATGTTTGAAACTCTCATTTCTAAATTTGAGCACAAATACTGCAAAAATTATTCAGTGAGTAAGAAAGTAAAAAAAATCATTGAAATGAGTTTTAACTTTGAAAGTTATATAGATTAATGTTGGAGATCTTTAAAATGTCAAGACAAGGCATTAAATGGAGGTAACATGAAATTTGTAGGATACTACATATGGAATGATATTGTTTTGTAAAATAAACACACATATAGATGCATGGAAAATGACTTTTACTTTTCACTGTTTTTTCTGAAATTTTCCCGTGACTATGAACTATATTTTACAGGGAAAAAAAATACTAATTAAGAAATCACCAGTCTTGCCGAAGCCGGTTTGGCTCAGTGGATAGAGCGTCGGCCTGCGGACTGAAGGGTCCCAGGTTCGATTCCGGTCAGGGGCATGTACCTGGGTTGCGGGCACATCCCCAGTAGGAGATGTGCAGGAGGCAGCTGATCGATGTTTCTCTCTCATCGATGTTTCCGACTCTCTATCTCTCTCCCTTCCTCTCTGTAAAAAATCAATAAAATATATTAAAAAAAAAAAAGAAATCACCAGTCTCATAATATAATTTTCAAGACCTCAGTTTTATCTTTGTGCACAAGGTTAGGTATCTCTGGGTTGGCGTAACCGCTTTTTTTATGCTGTATGGATTGTATTCCATTGGATACTGTTCTAGACCGGAGTAAAAAAAAAACCTTTTTCCAATAAAGAGCTAGATTGTAAATATTTTAGACTCTGTGGACTCATCTCTTTTGCACCCACACAATTCTGCTGATGTAGTTCAAAATCAGCTAAAAACAACATTTAAATGAGTGGGCATAGTTATGTTCCAATAAACCTTTCTTTACAGTCCTGGCCAGTGTGGTTCAGTTGGTTGGGCATTGTCCTATGCACCAAAAGGTTGCCAAATCAATTCCTGTTCAGGGCACATACCTATGTGGTGGGCTCAATCCCTGATAGAAGGCATGCAGAAGGGAGCTAATTGATGTTTCACTCTCACATCAATGTTCTTCTCTCTCTCTTCCTTCCTCTCTTTCTAAAAATCAGTACGAAATCTTTTCAAAAATACAACTTTCTCTACAAAAATAAGCTGGAGGCTGTATTTGGCCCATGGATCATAATTTATCAACCCCTGGTCTAGATTAATATTGTAGCCACTAGCCACATGTGGCTATTTAAAATTACATTAATTAAAATGAAATAAAATTTAGAAATCAGTTTCTCAGTTGCACTAGCCACCATTCAAGTGCTCAATGACCACAGGCAGCCAGTGGCTGCCGCACTGGACAACACAAATGTAGGACATTTCTATCATCACAGAACATTTAAACTCATCTCTCAAGATGTACAAACTGCACTAGAATTCTTTGGATAAGAGTGAAAAAATAACATATTATTCCATAAGCTACTAAATTCTAGTCATTTTAACACTTACTCCATGAGAATGATTTATAATAGCATCAAGTAGTGTGAAATCTTCATATTCTGCACAAAATTGTCATTGTGTGATTTTAAGCAGCATTTTAATTTTCACCAGAGATGAGGTGTTAAAAAGCATGTTGAAATTTTATTTAGAAGATTTAAGAATGGAAAACTGATACTACCTATACAATAAGAATTACGGGATTGGCTTCCAATTATCTTTTTTCGAAAATAGCTTAGAAAACTGAAGTTTAAAATGCAATAATTTAAAATATACCCAAAATTTATGATTAGAGGGGGAACAGGTAAATGGAAAGAAATCTGACATAATCGGGTGTAGGAAATGTATCATTCAAAGCTGCCATCTGGGCCAGAAGTGTTGGAAAGGGAATTTGTCCAAGTATTACTTCCCATTGCTTCTACCGCAAAAGCTCATGCTTGTTTCTTTAAGAATCAGAGATGGATGCAAAATGGGACAGGGTCACTTCCTTTTTTAAAATCATAAGCTATACGAGTCTCCAAATGATGACAAGATAGCTTGCAAAACGACACAGCACATGAAGAAGAAGGGGAAGGGGCTCAGGTTCATCTGCTCACCTAGTGGCCAAATGTTTTTCTCCTCGGCAGCCCATTTGAAAGTGAGTGGATAAGCAGCTGGCCCTAGCAGCAGCAATAAAGGTTTGTCTTCAAGAAATCATAACAGCAATTTCAGAAGGGAGGCTCAAGGGTCCGAGAGCAAGGCAGTTTGTTCTTGACGTTAAAGCCCTCACCACAACAAGAGATGAGAGCGAATCATATTCAGTTAAACTTGGCACAAGTGGGGCCAACAACTTCATTCCATGCTGTTTAATTTTATAATTAAAGAACAGAAATGCCCCAAATAAATAGAACAACATTAATCAGCTCTTTAAAATACTAGTATACAAATTGATCCCTCTCATTTCAAAGAAACTGCAACAACTCCCAAGGGCATCATCCTGTGCAGGTGACACACTGTTTTCTAACTGTTTGACCAGCTCAGGTGTCAAAAGGCTGACGAGGCTTCACTGGGAATCCCAGTCTTAAGTATAACAAGCTGGGAAACCGCCCCAGCAGTCCAATCGCATTCTCTATGTGGCGTCGTCATCCCCGAACCCCCTTTATTCTCTGACTCAGTTTCCCTTTATAAAAATGGTCAAAGTGTGAGCCTTCTCACAGAAATTTTATGGGATCTGCTGTGGTTTCTAAAGACATACTTTGGAGATCAAGGCAGTGAATTTCATATGGCCAAATAAAAGGAGTTGTGTTTCTCTAAATCAGTGCTTCTCAAGTGTTAAGGGCATATACATCACCTGAAAATGCTGTTAAAATTCTGATCCATGAGGCCTGGGTGAGGCCTGAGATTCAGCATTTCTAAGTAAGTTCCCAGATGATGAGAACGGTGATGATGACGGTCTAGAAACCACACTTTGAGTAGCAAGCTAAGTTGTACACCAAGCATGTCAAACTCAAAAGCTAACACAGGCCAAATAAAAAAGGTTTAAGTTTATGTGGCCTGCAAAAAAACAAAAGCTTCAATTTTCATAGAAACATAGGTTTATTTCAATAGAGACATGCTGAATACAAAGGACTGAAATAAATGACTAATCGTTAACATAAAATAATAGAACATTTTAATAAAAATTAATATTTTTCTTGAACATTAACTTACCAGACTCTGAATAACTGCACAAATTAATAAGCGTAATGCGAATAAGCCTATTTTTCTTATTTTCCGAAAGTGAAATATTTCCTGTTGCACACACCAAACAAGTCAGTCCAAGACTAATGATGTGGCAGTCAGCTGCTAAAATATTTGCTGCTGGTATTAGTGGAGAGAAATGGTGCACCTGCGTGTAAGGCACCTAAGGGAAATGAATACATGATTATTGTAATCATTCATTAATGAACAATGTAGTTCCTTATTCATAATTATGTATAACAGGATATTGTAAAAATTAAGTTATGAAATTTTTATTAAAACATTTCTTACATACCGTTACATTGGCTGGGCCACAAAAATATTCATTGTGGGCTGCATGTGGCCTATGGGCCGTGAGTTTGACATGCTTGTAATGTACACTAATTGCTATGCTCAAAGAATGGTTTTTAGGCTTGCAATTGATAGAGGGTACTATTCTTTAAAATTCAGGGGTGGGCAAACTTTTTGACTCGAGGGCCACAATAGGTTCTTAAACTGGACCGGAGGGCCAGAACAAAAGCATGGATGGAGTGTTTGTGTGAACTAATATAAATTCAAAGTAAACATCATTACATAAAAGGGTATGGTCTTTTTTTTTCAATAGTTTTATTCATTTCAAACGGGCCGGATCTGGCCTGCGGGCCGTAGTTTGCCCACGGCTGCTTTAAATGCATACTTGGAAAATGTTAGAGTGTGATTGGATGTAGGAGATTATCTAGAATAAACTCTTCATTTTTAAAGAATCTTTAAGGGACACACCCACAGTCACACCACAGAGTAGTGACAGATGCTGGTCTGGCTTCCTTTAAACAGTTCCAATAGCACAGATCCCAAATGCTGCACAGCAGAGCAAGCCTGTGTGCTGTGACAGAGGGGGAGCAGAGGAGGCCAAGAGGGGAAGGGAAAGAAAGAAGGGGAGATTTTACTCTTCACACAGCTGCATAACTGAGTTAGACAAAGAGCATAGTCCATGACTTTAAGAACCACTGAAGAGAACCAAGATGGTGGTGTAGCCAAATGCCTGTACTCGCTGCCTCCCACAGCCACATCAGAATTACAACTAAAATATAGAACAACCATCATCCAGATCTGCCAGAAAACTGTCCGAATGGAAGTTCTTAAAGTAGAGAAATAAAGAAGAAAGTGCACTGAGACTGGTAGGAGGTGCAGAATGGGCTGGCCAGCACCCACGTGTGCTGCTGTTTTGTTTTGTTTTTCATTGATTTCAGAGAGGAAGGGAGAGGGAGGAAAAGATAGAAACGTAGATGATGAGAGAGACTCACTGATGGGTTGCCTCCTGCACGCCCCCTACTGGGGATTGAGCACACAACCCAGGCATGTGCCCTTGCTGGAATAGAACCTGGGACCCTTCAGTCCACAGGCCAACACTTTATCCACTGAGCCAATCCAGCTAGGGCACGTGCTGCTTTTTTAATCGGGAGGGAGATCATCTCTGTGGAGGCTTCCAGGAGGAGGAAGGGGTCCCACCCCACACCAGGGCCCCAGAGCTGGGAAAAGAAGTCCCTACAGGCAGTAAGAACTATGGGCTGTAAAAACCAGTGCAGACTGGGTCTCAGTGACACAGGGGCTGCTGAAGACCCAGCTGCTCCTCTTAAAAGGCTGGCACCATGAACTGAATTTACAAGCTCCTATTTCCTGTGAGCTCCAATGCGGGGCTCTGGGGGACCCAAACACATACAAGGAGGAACTGGATGGCCTGGCTTCAGGGAAGGAACTCAGAAAGCAGTTTTCTTCCAAACTGTGGTGCTCACAGGGATCATTGTTCCTACACTGGGGCCTTCCTGGTCCCAGGGCTGACTGGCAATCATTTCTGTTTGCTCCACCCTGGAGATTCCCTGAGACCCTGCCCCATTCAATTTACAATCCCACCAAGCTGCTCACAGTGGCTTTTGCATATGAATGATCTGTCCTTTCTCAGGCTAAACCCTGTCAAACAAGCTGCAGCTGGGTCGGGGAGCCCCAAAACTATCAATAAAGGGCCCAAGACCCAGCACCAGCCTGCCTTGCTTCACAGCTATGCCTCGGCTGGGCACTGCCAAACCCAATACAAAGAGGAGGAATCTGCAGATCTCTCTGTAGCTCCTGCTTAGGGGGGAAGGAGGGGCAGGAAGCAGCTAACTTTACACCTCCCTGGAGACCCAAGAGCCAGTGTACCCGGTGGTCATGCCATTACAGATTACAACTCTACACATCCATAAGTGGCACACTCAACGGGCAGACTCTGTGAGCACCAAAGCTCCACTGAAGCAATTCCTGCTCCACAAGGGTGCCTCCTGCACAGTAGCTCTCCCACTATAGTCACAGCTGGTCCTCACAGCCAATTGTCCTGAAGGTCAATTCCTCCCAGTGACACCAACAGCAATCAAGGCTCAACTACAACAAGACTATACACACAGCCCACAGAGGGGTGCAACTAGAGTGTCCACCTCAGGTGATTGGGGAGGCTGAGACACTGGGCCCTATAGGACACCTGCTACACAGAGCCATCCTATCAACTCAAGGAGCCTTAGCAGCTCTATCCAGTACATTGAAACAAACACAGGGAAGC
>NW_006282385.1:2353513-2369894 GCF_000327345.1 Myotis davidii
GAGGAGGAGGAGGAGGAGCTATGAACAACAAAATGGCAACAAATACATATCTATCAACAATTGAATCTAAAAATCAAACAAATAAGAAATCTAATGAACAGAATAAACTGGTGAATAAAATAGAATCAGAGGCATGGAAATGGAACAGACTGGCGATTCTCAGAGGGAAGGGCAGGGGCAGGAAGAGATTAAACAAAGATCTTATAGGCATGTATGCATTATCTATGGACACAGACAATGGGTGGTGAAGGTCTGGGGTGGGGCAGGAACTAGGTGGAGGGGAGCTATGGGGTTGGGAGAAGAGGGACATCTGTAATAATCTCAACAATAAAGATTCTTTTTTAATTAAAAAATAAAAGAACCACTGAAAAAAAGTTGTTGGGTAGCTAGGTTAGGTAAGGTGCTGTGCTTCCTGTCTAGTGAAAGTCTTATTTCTCTCCACTACAGAGGAAAGAAACAGGCTTGTGATAGCCGCTACCACTCTTCTATGCAATGTCAGGATCCAGATGTGTTGAAAGATTAGAAAGTGGGCTGGAATTCTCAATTGAATATGTTTAGACAGTGCATATACAGCATAGGGTTGTTTTTATCATCCCTACATAGGTGTCCTTGCTTTTTAAATCCTTATGATCCTCTATATATTCGGAACATAATTTTCACCCAGTGCCCAAGAAACCCTATAATGGTGCATTCCAATACTGTGTCCTCGTTTTTTGTCTACTTGATATGCCAGTTTCTGAGAAAGCGATGTTAAAAAACTTTCACTATGAAAGTAGATTTTCAGTGTATTCTTTGGCTTTATTTATATTTCAAAGCTATGATGAAAATTGTAAATTGTTTTATGATTCTTCTATCTGCTTGGTAGGTGTTTTATTAATGTAATGCATCTTTTCTTTTCCCTTTCCATGCTTTTACCCTTGCATTATACTTTGTCATTTTAACATTGTTACTTCTGTTTTCGCTTTATTAACATCTGCTTGGCATATAATTTTCCTTCGCTTTATTTTCAAACGTTCTGTATCATTTGGTTTTATATTTGCCTCTTGTAAACAGCTCATAACTGGATTTTTAAATTCAATTCTGAAACTCTGTGTCAGTCACATAGATTGTGATTCTTGACACATTTTTCCTTTCTGTTATCCTGTTTAGTGTGCATCTTTTCTCCCCCGATCTCTTGTTGCTAAAATTTTCTTTATTCCATCTTTCTCCTCTAATTACTTGGAAGTTACATAGATTGCTACTCTTCTTTAAATAGCTACCTTTAAATTTTAAAATGCATCTTTAAGCATATTTTAAGCCAAAAATTAATTTATTTTTTTTTACTCAAGAAATAGCCAATGCCTGCCTACCCTATGTGATTCGCTGTCCAGGGGCTCTGCAAAATAAGAAATGGGCAGTAATGTCATGGAATTTTATTCTGGTGGGAGTAGAAAGACAATAAAAACAATAAACGCTATCTATGGGTTTTTAAAGGACAGCAAAGAGGCCAGTGTGGTTGGAGTGGTGTGGGAGAGAAGGAAGGCAGTGGGAGAGGAGGTCAGTGAGGTTATAGGGTCAAGTCACAAAGGGCTTCATGGCTCAGAGTGAGAAACTTGGCATTTGCGCTGAGCAGGTTGGGAACCAGTGGAGGGTTTTATCAGAGGAGAGAAACACTCTGACTTGGGTTTAAGCAGGTTCACTCTGGCTCAGTGGGATTATTTTCATGTGAAGAAAAGCATAGACAGAAGCAAGAGGCTAAAAATCAGGTGAAATATAATGGTGGCTTACATCTGTGTAGTGGCAGGAGTTGGTGAATAGTGGTCAAATTCTGGAAGTATTTTGGAGTCAGAGTCAAAACTAAGTTTGCGGGAAAACCAGATTGTGGTATGAACAAAAGAAAAGATGAAATCAATAAAAATAATTTTTTTAAAAAAAGAAAAGATGCCAAAGATGCTCTCTGTGACCTACCTCTAGTCATGCTCCTCTAAGCCCTCAAGACTCCAACCTTCGGCTCGGTCCTGGCCCATTTAGTCAAGTTCTAGCAAGACACCTGCTGGGTCTGACCGAAGTCCTCATCCCCTATCTTTGATATCTGTTATAGACTAAATGTTGGTATTCCTCCCAATATTCATATGTTGAAATCTAATCCCAAAGGGATGGTATTAGGAGATGGGGCCTTTAGTATATTATGAAGATGTGAAGGTGGACTCTCATGAATGGGATTCATGACTTTATAAGCCTCTCTCTCTCTCTCTCTCTCTCTCTCTCTCTCTCTCTCTCTCTCTCTCTCCCTCTCTCTCCTCTTTCCACCATGTGAGAATACAAGAAGTTGGCAATCTGCAACCCCAAAGAGGATTCTCAGCAATAACTGACCATGATACCACCCTGATCCCAGACTTCCAGCCTCCAGGACTGTCAGAAATAAATTTCAGTTGTTTGTAAGCCACCCAGTCTGTGGTACTTTGCTATAGTAGCCTGAACTAAGACAGCATCTTATCACCCTGGCCTGACTGGAGCAGGAATCCAGTTGAGTTAGTCTAGCATGAATCCCCCTAGCCTGGATGTTTCTTCTTGTAATTTCCTATCCACTGACATCCCACCCTGCTGTTTGGCTATAACTTCCTACTTGTATAGCCCCAACATTTCCACTCACATGAGACCCTCTCCTGCCACACAAGGATGTTTCCCCTATGGCAAACCCCACTGCAGCAGTTCCCCTGAATGAAGTCTGCTTTACCACCTTTTAAAAATGTCTGAATAATTTGTTTGCTTTTTGTTGTTGTTGTTCTTTGGTTAATCTCTTTCCATCCCCACCACCCCCACCCTCTCTGAAATCTGTCATTCTGTTCCATAAATCCATGTCTCTGGGCCTATTTTGTCTTTTAATACATGGCTTTTGTTGCATCTTTAAGATATCACAAATAAGTCTATTTCTGGAGCTGGACAACTTAGATCTGATTCATCAGCCTGATGAACCATTCCTTTGGCAGAAACATAGATACCACCCAAAAACTTTCTGATATCCTTGTTTTAACTGTTGTGACTTGCTGAATCAAAGCAGTAGAGTTTGATACAAGTTTAATGTCATTTCCTTCAAGAATTAACTCATCTTTCTGGGCTTGAGACATTGAACAAACAACCCCCGACCTCATTCAAACCCTGTGGATTTGTTTTTCACCCAAGAAATTTTTTATTTCAACAAAAGAACCATTCTCCTGAACAGCAACGCTGACGAGGAAGTGAGCGTACTCAGACCTCATTTTGTAACGGAAGCCCAGTGTAACACCCTTGGTCAGGCTCTGTACGTAACTGTAGGTAGTGCAACGGTAGCCAATTCCTTTTTATTTCACAACTATTTGTCAACCTGGAACCTCTTCTTTTTCTTTCCAAAGAGACTGAGTTTTACATTGACATGATTTGAGTCCCTCTGCAGGATACCCCTGGGGCCCTTCACAATAGCTGTCCCTTCAGAGTGATGTCGACATTTTCTGGAATGTTGACAGTCTGATTGCTGAAAATGGCCTTCGTCCTTGCAATAGATGTGGCAAAGAGAGAATGTCTCAGAAATGTCTTTTCTTTAACAAGAATAACACCAGGATGTTTCATTTGAATGACTGAGTGGCAGCATTTGTCATTAATGGCAGGAATAACTGGTTATTGAAGAGCAGGTTGGGAAATAAGCTATGTTCGGAACATGTTGAATTTGAGATACCTATTCCACACCTCAGGGAGATGGAAAGTGTGCAGTCATAGAGAAGGGTCTGCAAGTCATGGGAGGCAATAGTGCTAGAGATTAAGATTTAGGAGTTCCTGGGGATTAAATAGGATAGTATTTGATGACACAAACTGGGATGCACTCATCAAGGCAGTTAGTAGAGAGAGAAAGGAGCAGGTGCCATTTTCCTATTGGAGTTAAGGGGGTTGGAAGAGTCCAAACATTTACACTCACAGGAGACCTTCTCCTGCCACGCCATAGTTGCTATGAGTCCCTGGTTCTAAACAGCTCTGGGGCGGAGAATTAGTAGGTAAGCATGGATTTCTGTTCAGGGGAGCTTTAGAACACCTCCACTTGCCTATAGCATTGAGTTGGAATGAGATCAAAATATTATTTCTTGAAATAAGTAGAATGCATATTTTTCCATATAAAGCTATTGCCATGACAAGAGATTATTGTCCAAAAATAGGAAACATAGTTATTAGTCCTGTTTGGGCTTTGTATCACTCTTTGCATTTTGAGAGTTTTCACAGATTATTATTAAATCCTGATGCCCAACTGTTGATAAGAAAGCTGGGGTTCTGAATGGTCCAAGCTGAGGTTCTAGAAGGTCATTATCACCCAGATAAGTGAGATTCTCTCCTTATGATGTTCTCCTTTTTGGCTATTGATGTAATGTCAGTGGCCCAGACATCCACAGGGCTGGCACCGAATGTCATTTAGCCCGAAGTGCGGATGCATTCACAACCAGACATTCCGTTTCCTTAATGATTAAGGGGACGTGCTCTCTAGATAACTGTGGAGCCAGAGACACATACTGTGGCTACTGAACTAAGCAAAATTAACTGGCCTGTGGGAGGGTCAGAGCGTGGCCTCTGCGGGGTGCACTCTCCAACTGAGCTAATCAGCCTGGGGAGCCTTCTAATTCTAATTAAATTGAGAGAGGGGGGTGTTTTTCTTGCTTGTTGTCCATCCCACGCAGAATGTAGAAACCATTTCACCGTGGGTCCTGTCGTCTCTGATTAGAGAGCGTACTGGTTCTGTTGAAACACAGCTTCGGGGTTTGTTAGAACAGTAATGAAACAGAAGGGAGTCAAGCATGTCCAAAAGGAGAGGCAACGCAACAGGAATATTTCTGTGCAGACACAGAGACTTTATTTGGGACTGTGTTTTTTTTTGTCTCTAGACTTATAACAAATGTTAATATGCAATCAGGAGTTTAGTTATTTTTCACACTCTCGCATTAAGAAGCAGAAAATTCATAAATATTTACCAGGTTGTTGCATGGGACGTGTAATTTCTTCTCTCCCCATAAATTATAAAATGTGTTTACATTTTATTCATCACTAGGGGGGAAATAAGTGTGGGAAGACAGCCCTGGTGAACTCTAAGTCTCCTTCAGATCTCAGCTTACATGTGACCTACCCAATACTGTTCCTAATCCCTAAATTGGGTTCTCTCTTTGTTACTTCTCCTCGCATCTTTCTTTTTATTCCCAGCCATTAATTATGTCACTGTTTCTATTTGGTAAACTCTTTAAAGTCTATTTTCCTAACTACACTAAACTCCATGAGGACAGATACCATGTCTATATTGGTCTCCATGGCATTCCCAATATCTTGAAGATAGTTGATGCACAATAAATAGTTTTCGAGCCCTGGCCAGTATGGCCCAGTTGGTTGAGCACCATTCAGTGCACTGAGAGGTCACCAGTTCAATTCCCAGTCAGGGCACATGCCAGTGTTGCAGATTCAATCCCTGCTCAATGTTTGTACAGGAGGCAGTGGATCAATGTTTCTCTCCCCTTCCCTCTCTCTCTAAAATCAATAAAAATATATTAAAATAATAAATAAATCGTTTTGGAGGGGATGATGGAGGAAAATGGAAGCGAAAGAGAAGGAGAGAGAAGGAAGAAAGGATGGAGATGCATGGTGATAGACCAAGGATCACAGGATGAGGAAAATCAGACTCACAGAGGACTTTTAGGGCACTGTAAATACTCTGTAAGATACTATAATGGTAGACATACCTTATTATACATTAGTCAAAACATATAGAATATCACCATCAAGAGTCCTAATAGAACTATAGACTTTGAGTGATAACAACGTATCAATACATTCTTCTATAACAAACATACAAGTCTAGTGGGAGCTGTTGATAATGGGAAAGGCTGTGCTGTGTGAGGACAGTGGGTATATGGGAACTCTCTATTTTTTCTCTCCATTTTTCTGTGAATATAAAACTGCTGTAGAAAATAAAGTCCATTAAAAAAAACACACCTTTTAAAATATAAAATATATGTTTCATAAGATTTATACAAATAAACATACACACTTAACATTTGCACACATGTATATTTCCATGTACACACAAAACATTTTACACATACATGTAAAACAGGTACAAAACCTCCTTTGCAAAAGGTCCCCACTGGACAGGATTCATTTTGCTTCTTTGTTTTGGCTTTCTTTTGTTTACATTTTCCCCTCTGAAAACTGCGAATGCCAGGTCCAATGCTCTGATGGAATGATACTTCGCCTGAAAAGCAATCTTTTATTTCAAAGCATGCCTATCTTTGAATAGGTTGCCAATCACCTTACATATTTTCCATGTGCCTTTAAATCCATAGTTTGTACCACCTTGCAATTAAATCCTCAGCAGATACAGCTCAACAACATCCAGGCGCAGGGAGGGACGCACTGACTCGGAGGCGATAAAAATTCACAGTAAAGCCACAGATGTAGCAGAGTGAGAATTACCACACCAGCAGGAACTGGAGATAAAAGAGGATTACACATGATGAAAATGATGAAATGTAGTAATTGACTAGAAGTCACCGAAAATACCAGATGGATGTCACTGCTCTGTGCAATTCTAATGCACCTGTAGATTTTATTGAGCATCACTGGAGGTTCACTTTTAGTATTTTCTTGAGTGTAATTGAAGTTTATTGATATGCTATTATTGCCCAGTTTAGATGTGACCATAAAAAATATAGTTTGATATACTTGTGTCTCCATAGAAATCTTGGGCTTTGCTGCTTAAAATAGAAGTTCATAGTAATAATTGCCATAATATTTATTTCTCTTCCTCCATTAGACCTTTACAGAGAATATGGGCAGTAACTGCTCCAGATAGCATTGAAATTGCAGGGATATTTTCCGACATGCAATTTTGGATACTACCAAGGGAGACTTACAAGGGATTTTTTTGTTGAAGGTAAAAGAAAACAAATTTATGTGCTGAAATGAGTTGCCATAGGTGGTGCAGTTCTCTATTAGTTATCATAGATTTATTTCCCATTTAGTTTTCAACATAGGAAGGGGACCAAAATGACTGTCTGTCCGAGCTGGAATACACATTCTGTGAGCACAGGAGCCTCAGATCGCAACAAAAGTCTTCCCAGTATCCTGAGCGAAGGCCATTTCCCTGCACAACAAGCATTTTAGATTAAGGTGGGAAGAATGGGTGTGGAAACGATTGCCGCTCAGAGCAGCAAAGAAAACTCTCTGTGAGAATTCCAGCTGCAGCTCGAATCTTATCACTGACAAGTCAGTATAAACCGACAAGAAGCTGCTCTAAGGCCCAAGTCAAGGGGCCATGCAACTTGATTATGTTTTCAGAAGCTGAAGATCAAATTCCATTGTAACCATTTAATTTTGAACTCTAGTGAGCCGCATGGGTGAAGCAATGCCAAAGAAGGGATGTGCGGCCTGGCCATCGGAACCAGAGCCTTCTCAGAGGGAACAGAGGCAGGGAGGTAAATCCAGGATGAAGGGGGCCCCTGTTGTTTCCCCCACCCCTCTCCTCTCTCCAACTCACAGACACACACTCCATCCCGCCAGGCACACCCTACAGGTCCATCCCCAAACACACTTTTTTCCCATGAGCTGCAACTTCAATGTTGAGAGCAAGTGGCTCAAGTCAGGACGGTACCCTCAACCTATACTTCTAACCCTGGAGCAGTGCTTCTCAGAGGGCATTGGTCCACACACCACCTGTATGGGTTTGTTAAAAATTCAGAATCCTAGGACATACAAGAGACCCACTGAGTCAGAATTTCAGGAATCTGCAGAATCTCTGCATTTGTAATAAGCTCCCATGGAATCTCATTCACAGGAAAGGGTAAGTGTTGACTTAGAGTTTATGAACACCTGCTTCTAGGCAGAAAAGGAAACCAAGTGAAGAGAAGAGTGTGCACAACTTTAAAGAAGGAAAACTCTTCTAGACGTATAGTGCCGAACCCTATTTGGCAGAGAAGTAGGCTTTCCCTGTGTCGCATTCATGCATGAGTAAATGAATGAAAAAAAGTCAAAGGAATGAGAGATTCACTTCTTCTTGTCGTTTTCAATGTATTTTCACAAACTGTATCAAACATATTGTACCATCCAGGGACAGAGGGAGTAAAATGGTATGCCCGACCAAAATGCACATTTTCTGGAAATATTGTATAGAAATCCTAAATACATATTTAGAAATGATGAAACATCCTGGAAAAGCACAAAGGAAGAGTCATCCTGTTTTTAAGAAGCTGCACGAACAACTGAAATGGTCTTCAATCACATCTTCAGTTCACAACATTAGTGCCAATTAATTGTATCAACTTCCCTCCTAGTCAAGATAAGTTAGAATCCATGTTGGACACTTGGAGCCAAGATTAATTGTCCCCAGACGTCAGCAGCTATGGCATCAGCCTTTGGATAGCAAGTGGTTGGTTGGTTAGGAACTGGGGGTGGGAAGGGAATAAAAGCAAAGTGAGCCCACTCTTTTCTGGAATGGGACTGACTCAAAAAGCTGCACCATTTCAGCAGTGTGCAATGCTTCTGATCCTGATGGGTCATCCGCATGACCCCCACATACCAACAACAGGACCCACAGTCACAAAAATCAGAATCTGGGAGACCAAACTCCACATTTCTGGTCCTGACTGCATGGCTTTGCTGGTGTCCTTTCTCAAGAATTGTCAAACCATGCAGGCCAGAAGAGAGTGGCAAGAAATATTCAAAGTGATGAATAGCAAGAACCTACAACCAAGATTACTTTATCCAGCAAAGCTATCATTCAGAATAGAAGGTCAGATAAAGAGCATCACAGATAAGAAAAAGCTAAAGGAGTTCATTACCACCAAACCAGCATTATATGAAACGCTGAAAGGTATCCTTTAAGAAGAGGAAGAAGAAGAAAAAGGTAAAGATAAAAATTGTGAACAGCAAATACATATCTATGAACAAGTGAATCTAAAAATCAAGTGAATAAAAAATCTGATGAACAGAATAACCTGGTGAATATATTAGACATCAAATTACTATTAACATAAAAATGATCTCTGTGGCATAGATGAGTGTGTCAGTGCACTATCCTATATAATAAAAGAGCAATATGCAAATAGACCGAATGGCAGAATTTCTGTTAAACCAATCAAAATGTAATATGCTAATGATATGCTAAGGCAGCTCAACTGCTTGCTATGACGTGCACTGACCACCAGGGCGCAGTCAACCAGTCAACCAATCGCTATAATGTGCACTGACCACCAGGGGGAAGACGCTCCAACCAGTAGGTTAGCTTGCTGCTGGGGTCCTGCCGGGACTGAGTGAGATGGGTCAGACATGCCCTGGAGCCTTCCCACCGTCTCTCCCTGGCTGGCCAACCCCGTGTTCCTCCAGGGTCCCGATCGTGCACCGGTGGGGTCCCTCAGCCTAATCCACTGTCTCTCCCTGGTTAGCCAATCCCGTGTTCCTCCAGGGTCCCGATCGTGTACCGGTGGGGTCCCTCAGCCTAGCCTGTGTCATCTCGCAATCTGGGACCCCTTGGGGGATGTTGGAGAGCTGGTTTCAGCCAGATCCTGCAGGCCAGGCTGAGGGACTCCAGTGGTGCACAAATTTGTGCACCAAGCCTCTAGTTATTTATAATTCTCTCCAAGACCAAAAAAGCATTTAAGCATTTATTTATTCAATGAGAGTTTATGGGACACCAGCTATTTTTCATGGACTGGCATTTGCAAGTTTCCCCATTCATCCTTTTGGCAGTATTTATGGAGCGCTCAGTGCCAGGCACCGTGATCTGTGCTGCATGTAATTTGGGGATTCAAAGGCATGGCTTTTGTACCTGTGGGGCTCACAGCCTGTGGGGGAAAGAGACTTTCCTGCTTCTGATTTCCATGAGGAAACACTACCATAAACACCCTGGACTCCTGCCCTACTACTAACCCCTCCTCACATAGGTGGAATGACTTACCTGGTTGGTTTGATCTAAATTCTCCATTGTGTGGAGCTAAATTTTCAAACAATGCAGGCAGAGAATGGTAGTATCTGCTCTCTTTCTTCGTCGCCTACACCAGCCATCTGGTCAAGTGTGGATGCTGTGAAGACTTCCTCCCAAGAGGACTTCCCAAGGGCTAAACAGGGAAAAGAAAGGTGAGTACCCATCTGCGTTCAGACATTAACCTACACCTTCCATTCCTACACCCTGGCCTCCGTCAGTGACAGGATGATACTTCCATTTCCCCTCCTTGATTCTTTTTATCTTATTTTCCACCCAACCTGAAATGTAGATAAAGAAGAGTGTTGTATACCAGGTTCCCTCAAAGATACCCACAGACTCGTAACAGAGGAGACTAAAGGAGGAAAAGGTAAAGCAACACCTAATTATATATAGTTGGCCCTTGAAAAACACAGGTTTGAATGGCACCAGTCCACTTATATGCTGATTTTTCTTTTTTTCAAAAAATACAGTCAGCCCTTTGGGTCAGGGGCTTCACAGCAGCAGATTAAACCAACTGCACATGGAAAACAGTATTTTCCCATTCCCAACCACAGATTCCCAACCGCGGATGGAAAATACTGTTTTTCATCAGGGGTGAGTTGAATCTGTGGATGCAAAGGGCAGACCGTAGTAGAGTCAAATCTTGTATGCGTAGCCCTGGCTGGGTAACTCAGTTTGTTACAGCATCTTCCTGATAGGCCAAGTTCACATGTTTAATCCCTGGTCGGAGCACATACAAGAAGCAATCGATGAATGCACAAATAAGTGGGACAAGACACTGATGTTTCTTTCTCTCTTGCTCTCTCTCTTTCACTCTCTCCCACTCTCTCCCTCTCTTTCTCTCTAAAATCAATCAATCTTTTTTTTTTTAAGTTATATGCAGAGTCTCAGTTCCTAACCCCCAGGCTGTTCAAGGGCCAACTGTAGTCACAAATTGTATAAAGAAAGCCAGACATGAACTTTACATGGAAAGCAAGTTACACTATCTGCTCACTTTTGGTGGCCTAGACACCTTTTGTGATGTCACTCAAGGTTTATAAGGATGGAGATGAGAGAATGACTCCAAGTTCCCGAATGAATCCTGGCATCGTCTTATTTTATCTTGTTTCTTGGGTTAGACAGAAATTTGTTTTGATTATTCCCTGATAATTCATGTCATAATAGTAATCATTAAAACTTCACAGTTACAGCTTTTTCCTTCATCAGCTTTTAATTTCACAGCTTAAAAAACACATTTGCAGCTTTTGAGAATGGCAGGGAAATATGGTGCAAAAGCCATAAACATGCAACTTCATGTCAACAAACGGGGGCCCTGAAAAAGAGAGAGAAGAGAGCGTAAAGCTATGGACAAAGCAGGAACTGAAATTTAGGAGGTTGCTGGGAGTCGCAGGTGAAATCCGCGACCCTTCCTTCAAAACGTTGATCAATGCTGTAGTAAGAATTGCCTTTAGGTGGACCACTCGGTGCATGATGGGCATAATTCCAGAGCGCCCTCTGCCCAGATCCTTCTTTCCTGAAGGGAAATGTGCTGCCGTAGTTCTCAGAAGCACCTCAGGCTCAGTCTAAGAGGTCACAACCCTTTCCTGCTCCCCCCTGGCTTGTTAGTTCTGAGCATCATATGGTGGTTACATTGTTATTATCCCTAGTGACTCCTGTAATGTATTTAGAGCTCCCTTAGTTTAAAAAAAAATCACTGAAGCTCACCATCATGGACCTGCTTTTCATGACCTTCTAAGGAAAATTCCTAGATGGGATCAATGAGCATGTCGCACTAAAAAGAGGTAGAGGCAGAGACAAGGGCATGTGATGTAGGTGTCATTAACTGTACTCACCAGTCCACAAGTCAGCTTCGTCAGCCTGGCCTGCTTCCACATGCAAATAAGCACACAGGCTCACACCAGGTGACCCTCCCCCAGGCCAGAGTTGATGGATTGGGGTAGGCCAGTGGTCGGCAAACTCATTAGTCTGGCTTGTTAGTTCTGAGCATCATATGGTGGTTACATTGTTATTATCCCTAGTGACTCCTGTAATGTATTTAGAGCTCCCTTAGTTTAAAAAAAAATCACTGAAGCTCACCATCATGGACCTGCTTTTCATGACCTTCTAAGGAAAATTCCTAGATGGGATCAATGAGCATGTCGCACTAAAAAGAGGTAGAGGCAGAGACAAGGGCATGTGATGTAGGTGTCATTAACTGTACTCACCAGTCCACAAGTCAGCTTCGTCAGCCTGGCCTGCTTCCACATGCAAATAAGCACACAGGCTCACACCAGGTGACCCTCCCCCAGGCCAGAGTTGATGGATTGGGGTAGGCCAGTGGTCGGCAAACTCATTAGTCAACAGAACCAAATATCAACAGTATAACGATTGAAATTTCTTTTGAGAGCCACATTTTTTAAACTGAAACTATATAGGTAGGTTTTTTTAATATATTTTATTGATTTTTTACAGAGAGGAAGGGAGAGGGATAGAGAGTTAGAAACATCGATGAGAGAGAAACATCGATCAGCTGCCTCCTGCACATCCCCCCACTGGAGATGTGCCTGCAACCAAGGTACATGCCCTTGACCAGAATCGAACCTGGGACCCTTCAGTCCACAGGCCTATACTCCATCCACTGAGCCAAAGCAGTCAGGGCATGAGAGCCAAATTTTTTACTTAAACTATGTGGGTAGGTACATTGTTATTAACTTAATTAGGGTACTCCTAAGCTGGCCCTTGCTAAAAACGTCCTCAATCTGATTGAGGTACGTTCGCTGAGGTCGACCCCTTCCAACTCTCCCATCCACACTCGTCTTGTATACTTGTTTCGTCTATCTCCTTTCCGAAAACCGACTTCTGCGCACGGGCCACGAAGTTTCAATAGCAGCGTACGTGCGCGCCCGCACGTGGTATTTCGTGGAAGAGCCACCCTCAAGGGGCCAAAGAGCCGCATGTGGCTCGCGAGCCGCGGTTTGCCGACCACTGGGGTAGGCGAATGATCCAGGCTGGGCCAGGGTCCCAATTTGGAATTGAGGGAACAAAAAGGTGACAGAAACAGAGACATGCTTTGAGGCTGGCTCGCTACTTGGGAGGCCTCAGGGTCTCTGCTTGCCCTGCAGACAGAGCAGCCGGGATGCCAGTCTGCCAAGAGAAAAGAATAAAGAACAAATAACAGTGAGAAACAGAGATCAAGAAATGAGCAGAATATCCCTGGGTTTTGGCCAAATTCCCAGTTTCTGTAATGAATTTTTTTAAATCCCAGCCCCAGCCCTGACCTTAGGGTCTATGAAACACACCTACCTGTTGTTAAAAGAGAAACTGAGGCATATTAAAATTTTAAGGGTTTATGCTAGCAGAACTCTACTAGAATCAGGCAGTGCCAAACCAAAAGCGGGCAGAAGCATTCCATCAACAGGAGCTGGGAAGAGACTTTTACCGGGAAAAGGCAAAAGCAAACAAGAAATGATTGACTGGTGGGAGCTTAAAGCCTGGTTGGCTGTGATGAACTGTCCTTAGGTTTCAGGTTAGTAACCTTGAGGCATTTCAAGCTTAATCTTGATTTTCTTAAGTAGCTACTAAGGGACTACAGCCACCTCAGCTTAATGACCTCCTTGTTTAATTAACTTAACACCATGCTCTTAAAATTAATTCCTTCTTTTTAACTTAAGTTGGTTTTGTTCCTTGAAACCAAGAGGCCGATGTAACGCAGAGCTGCTGTAAACGGTCCCTGGGATTTAATTGTAGCAAAAGTCCTAATGAACAATACAACCTTGCAGATGTACATGTGATGTCACTCCCGCTGTGAATTTCCTTGGACGTACGAATAGTGCATGCTTACTACTCATGTACAGACATTCTCCAGCCCCAACCCGAATGCCCCGGAGCTCCTCCTGGAGACTGAGGCTGGTTGTCACTGCCTTAGATGCGCCCAGTGTCTTCTGTTGCCATTAAAATAATGGATTGGAACAGTGCAGCAGGTAAAAAAAAACAAACAAAAAAAAAAAACAGAAGTCCAGGAGTGCCCAGCCCAGATCATCAAAACACAATGCCAACCGTCTCCATCAGTCACAAGTGGCTCCACTTAACAGCCTTTTAGAAGAAAAGGAAAAAAAGGGAGTGGGGGTGGAGGAGCATTCTTGTAGAATGGAGATGGAAATAGCTAGCACTGACAAACGACGAATGCCAAAGTGTCTCAAGAACACCCAGGGTTTCATTTCTGATTTATTTAAAAGGCTCGCAGATTGCAAGCAGCTTTCCTTTCTCATTTCCAAAGCCGGGGTTTGTCGTGCGTGTCCCGTGCCCCTGGGACTGAGCTGGGTCTCCGGTGCCCTCCTTTAAAGCGTGCATAAAGCAGAGGTGCCCAGAGCTTGCCCAGAGCATGGGACCCAGCTGCCAGAGTCTTGGCATGCAAGCCACTGCAGGGCCACAGAGCGAAGAAAGCCCAGGATCAGGCATCTCCGAAGCTTTGATTTGCAAGAACAGCTTGACACCCATAGCAACATGGCTAACGTGAAAAACGCCAGATAAAAACATCCCATTTAATTAAAAGCCCACAGTTCAATAGTAGTATATAATTATTACAAGTGCATTTTATGGCTGTCTGCATTCATTTGGGGTACATAAATTAATATGCAAATTGCCAGCTCCTCTTGTGTTCTTAAGAAGTTCCCCTATCAATCTTTTCTCCAACATGTCAATTGCATAAAGCATGGCTTTTTAAATGCAAAACAAAATGCACATTTATGGTTCTTCTGAAATCTCCCTGTGCTGGCAAGCTTTGTTTTAGATGAAGAGTGTTTAATTAACAGAGCTCACCTCTCTCTGAGGGCCTTTGGACCACAGAGAGGAGGCCGAGGCACTCCAGGGTCTTCTGGCTAATCAGGATTAGAGATGAGTTTCTCATCTGAAGGACCACCTATCAAGGTATTTGTGATTCTCCATCCAGCCCATCGAGAACTTTATTATGGGAAAATATTGTTCTGATTCACAAATATGCAAATTCTCAAACCGTAGACAGATGAACCTAATATTATTCACTGGGAGATTCTATAATGAATTTCTTGACAGATGGCTTGTAGGTAGTTAGAAAATACTCTACACACAGGCAGCAGACCCTAGGAAGTGATGTGGGCTCTCTAAGAACAAGATGTGCCCAACCGACCTCATTTTCCTTTGAGAAAGTTGCTAAACTGGCTTAAAAGGAGATTTTCATAAATATAATATATCTCATTGTCATTAAGCCTTTGGGGAAATCTTTCATGACTTCCTAGTATATGAACCACCTGTTTGAACAACCACACCCAAAGTTTAATGAGAGTCCCAGGGACTCCAAGGTATGACCTGTAGGTAAACTCTGACTCCATACTTTGGACTGTTCCATCAATATCTCTCGTGGCCTGAATTAAGTAAACAAAATCTGAATATGTCACCCCTATAATATGTGCCTCTCTGACATAGAATTACTTTGAGCTGAAGACAAGAAATGAAGAAAAAGTTTCCTATCTTACTCCCATTTGCTAAAAACAGGACATAAATCTGGAAAAGCATCCACCCTGCCCTTTCTATCAGGAAGGACAAAGATTAATCCCTAGAGACAACATTAGGCGCTCATCAGCTTGGAGGTGGCACCAGAGGAAACCACATCACAAACTTCCCACTAGACTTCCTCCATTTGTTTCCCATGGATTTGCTGTCACACAATTTGCTGCCCCTAGAGACACACGGTCCTTTTCTTTATTCTTGTCGTTTCCCTAAAAATGTGTTTTTCCTCTGCTAAGATGCTATGCAAACTCAAGTCCTAATCAAACCTTTGAGCCTTTGAGTGACCCACCCCTGGGTGCTCCCAAGTGTTACGTGCAGGGTGTACAAGTTAACAAACCTCTCTGTTCCTTTTTCTCTTGCTAACCTATCACATGTCAGTCTAATTTAAAGGGTCCCAACTGGAGAACCTAAGACAGAGGAAGAGATTTTTCCTCCTTTACAAAAGTCAGATAAAATATGCTTGAATAATATATAAATGTTTCAGTGCTTGAAGGGACAACTAATACACTCTTTGTCAGAATTAAAACTCCTGAAGTAAAAGCATCTTAAGTGACTGAGACTATCCAATGAAAAAAAATCAACTTTCCAAGGACAAAAATGACAACAGTTCATTAAACAAATACTAGAGTTTGGTTGCTGAAGAATCCAATAGTGCCTATAAGTTTGACATGAATGCCTAAGTAATGATAACAGATTTCATTAAAATAAGAATTATAGACTACTAGAGGCCCGGTGCACAAAAATTTCTGCACTGAGGGGGGGCGGGGCGTCCCTCAGCCCTGCCTGTGCCCTCTCGCAGTCTGGGACCCCTTGGGAGATAACGACCTGCTGGCTTAGGCCTGCTCCCAGGTGGCAGAGGGCAGGCCCAATCCCTAGGTGCAGCCCCTGGTCGGGCTC
>NW_006282385.1:2370667-2380807 GCF_000327345.1 Myotis davidii
ACGTTGGTTTCCTCCGTCACTGAAGCAAGCAAGCCTCATGTTAGTTTCAAGTTGCCTGGCTGCCGGCCACCATTTTGGCTGGCAGTTAATTTGCATATCTCCCTGAGTAGCCAATGGGAAGGGTAGTGGTCATACGCCAATTACCATGTTTCTCTTTTATTAGATAGGATAAGCTAAATGAGGAGGAGGACTTTGTCTTATATACTGCCAATGCTAAGAACAGTGCCAAGCACATAGTAGGTGCTCAATTAATATTAATTGGATAAGTAACACAATATACTACATCTTAAAATTACAAATAGAATTTGCATTGATTGCAGAAAGTTTGGAAAGCACAGAAAAGCACAACAAAGAAATCTAAATTCCCTTAATCCTGAGATAATCTCTATTAATATTTCAGCATATTTCCTTCAAGTCTTTTCCCTATGCACTTTTCACATGGTCTAAATAAACAATTTTGTATCATAATTTATTTCCATTATAAAATATTTTATCATTAAAATCATCATAAATTCCATTTACACAGTTATTGTCTAATTAATAAAGGAAGGAAACCATTAGATTGAAGTAGCTCTAATGCCTGGGTGACCTATATAAGCAAAACTCAGCCTATCAGTGCTTCAAGGTTTCAAAATCAAAATGTTCAGGGTAACCAGTCACAAATAGCCAACTAGGTCAGTCAATAATTTCCTTGTTTTGCTTCCACCTTTTCTCTATAAAAGCCTTTCCCCAAGCTATTGTTGGTAGAGCTCTCCTAACCACTTCTGATTTGGTGCTGTCCGATTGAAATCTATTTTTTCTCAAATAAACTTTTAAAAAGTTTAATACACCCCAGATTATCTTTTAACACTATATTTAGCAATCCACTTTGTGGCTGCACCGCCATATACTTTTGGCTATTAAGACTGTTTCAAAATGTTTTATATATTTAAGTGATGCTGCAAGAAGTATTTCTGTGTACAAAGCTTTTCCTACATGTCAGAATGAATAAGAACTGTCTTGTAGCTGGAGACATCCAAAAGTAAAGTGAGTTCCCTTATGAAAACGGCCAAGAAGGCAGCTCTCCCTCCTAAAATGCAATGCCTGCCAGGGAAGTGACAGAGAAGACAGTTAATTGTGATGAAGCATGAGCTTTGAAGTCACCGATTCCTGTCTGATTTTCGGCTCTGCTGCATCCTAGCTCTGAAACGGTCTGGGCAGGTTTTCTTGCTGCCAAGACTCAGTTTCCTGTTCTGTAAAATGGGAGCAATAACATGTGGTGAGGGAAAAGGGAAATAGTGCCTACAGTGCCTGGTGTAATAGCTTAGGACATGGTGACTGTTGTCATTGCTATTTCTATTGTTCTTATGACATGATTTTCAGGTGCATGTTTTGTTTTGTTTATTAATTTGGACAGGTTTGACCATACAAAGGTAAGTGACATAAACACTGGTTGAGGTTGTGCAAGCAGGACGAGTTCCGTAATCTGCAAGGCCCAGTACCAAATGAAAACGCAGGCCCCTTTGTTACAATGATGAAGATTTTTCGAGACAGCAACAGCAGGACCCTTCTAAGCATGGGGGCCCTGCGTGATCATTCTGCACCCACATGAGGCTGGCCCTGCCACTGTGCGCGCAGCCTACAGTGTGCACACAGCATCCCTGACGGGGACCTGTATCCCGGGAGGCTGCATGACAAAGGAGGAACCTCAGCAATTCCACCTCATCGTGTCATTGTAAGCATGGACGGAACAGCTTCAAGAGGCTGTTAACAAAGCTTTGTAACTTGGCTCCCTGGAACACATAACCAATCACTGTTGGCCAGAAAGTTCTGCCAGGTCAGCCGAACAACCAGAAAGGCTTGAGAACCAGCTCGTGTTTTGGAGGCCGTGACCCAAGGGCCAGCTTTGACTCATTGCATTCAAACACTTCTAAATTTTTCTCACACTGTGACTCTTCTAACAGTCTCCCACTGCCTTCCACGGTATAGTGTCCTATCTTCATCTTAACATTTTCCAGAAGATTCCAAAGCATCTGTTAGCAATCTATTCCAGTAGCGAATAATTTCATTTGATAAAAAAACTAGTGGGGCTCTCCTCCTTTCTCTAGAATCTAAACCAATATTGCTGTTGTTTATGTGGAGTAGAGAAAATGACTTCGCCTTTATCCTTCTGAGTTGCTGGCTGAAACCCACTGTAATAAAAGACAGGTTAACAAGGAAAACACAAACAGAAGCTCATTAACATGTATGCTTCAGGAAAACTGACTGACTACCGGAGATGGCCCAAGACATCACCTTAAATGCGGTCTTCAGCTAAAGACAAAAGAAAGGGGAGTGGGGAGCTCACCAGAAAAGCACAGTAAACAAAGATGTGGTTGTTCACAAAGATTTACGTCTAAGCCTTCTCCATTGATAATATTTTCCTGTGAGATTTGGAGCCATCCTCCTCTTCCTGGAACAGAGAGGTATACACCCTTGCACTAGAAGATTTCCTTTAGAAACATAAACTTCTCTTGCTAAAGGGTAACTTCTACCCTCTCTTAAGAGCTCCTCCTATATCTATTCTTTCTCAAAAATAATTAGCTTAAAATGATCCTTATGCCAGAGAGCCAAATTTTGGAGCGACATATTCTGCTATTTTTAGAACAATCAATGCTTACTAACATCCAGTAGCTGCTGATAAGAATGGCTGATTGCTAGCATTCCTATCCCCTTCTATAGTCCAAAAAATATAGATTTTACAATGTCCTTTTACTTTCTTCTCCAAAAATTTTACTTTCCACATCTTTCCTTGTGTTCAATGTTTCTTTTTTAAGAGACTACCTCTAAATATTGCTTCGCCCACCACATGGTTAAGTTAAATACTGGGTACATTATTCCATGAAGGATCCACCTCCCCAGCCCAACCCTATTTCACATTCCCTCTTCTGAGGTGGGTCTTAATATAGCTGTCCCTATGTGATGAGCTGAATAACGATCCCCAAAGAGGTCCACATAGGAACCCCTGGAAACTTTGAATATTACCTCATATGGCAAAAGGGACTGTGCAAATGTGATTAGATTAAGAATCTTGAGATGGGGGTTATCCGGGATGATGCAGGTGGACCCTAACTGTAATCAGAAGGGTCCTTTAACAGGGAGGAAGGGGAGATGTGACAACAGAACAGAGGAGCAGTGTGAGGAGGGGTCATGCATCAAGGGATGCAACTGGCCTCCAGAAGCTGGGAAAGGTGAAGAAATAGATTCTCCTCCAGAGCCTGGCCTTGACTTTCACCCAGTGTGACTGATTTTGGATGTCTGGCCTCCAGAACTGTAAGAGAATATTTTGTGTTTCTTTATAACATTAAGTTTGTAGTAATTTTTAATATATGTATTTTTTTCTTTCAGAGAGGAAGGGAGAGGAAGAGAGAGAGAAACATCAATGATGAGAGAGAATCATTGATCGGCTGCCTCCTTCAAGCCCCACACTGGGGATTGAGCCCACAAACCACATGTGCTCCAACAGGGAATTGAACTATGACCTTCTGGTTCATAGGTCGAGACTCAACCACCAAACCACACCAGCCAGGCTAAGTTTGCGGTAATATTTTTTTACAGCAGCAATTGGAATAGAATATATCCTCTTTTGACTATCATTATCCTCCTTCTAGAAAATCTTTATTTAATTGCCTATCTCCTATCATCACATTCTCAAATATCACTGGTAATAATTTAAATAATTTTATTGTAATGTTTTTAAAACATGAAAATAAACATTTATTGTTGGATTGATTCTTTGACTTTGAGCAAGATGGATCATCGTTGAAGCTTTCACTATTACCTCTATTTTTATTTTTCCTTCCTAGCACTAAACTAAAATGTAACCCTGATCCATTTTATTGATGGGTCAGTCATAGTACATCTAAAAACAAAACACTGGGAGCTTTTATGATGTTATTTAAAGAAAAAAATGTTGTACTTAATACCATGATTTTTGTTCATAAATTATTGCAAAGAAGTATGTACACATTCAGGATCAGGGCAACATCAATCAATAATTTATTGGTTCCTCCATGTTTAGCAGTTACATGTCATGGGTTACTTAATCTAACCTCCACATTTTTATATTTGAACTACTATGAATCATTTTTTCATCCAGTGTCTTAGCACATTTTTTTTTGGTTTATGTTTTAGCACAAATATCATGGTAAATAGAAAAGCAATTACAGGCCTGAAATTTCTGGACAAATGCCTAGTTAAATAATAGCCATGCAGGTCACCAAGCTTGCCATCAAATTAAGAGGAGTGAAAATATAAAGATCATCAAGTTTAATAAAACTCATGAACCCTGGAGAATGTAAACATTAGCTCCAAGGGCCAGAAATGCCATTCTGGAAGATTTTAATCTAATCCTTCTTTTCTCAGATCTTTTTCTTTCTTGTCTACTTCAGTTGTAATTATTTAGTTCCTGTGCATTTCCTTTCATTCCCTAAGGTGGCCCAATCTGCTTTACTTCTCTCTCTTGTCTAATAGCAAATCCCACAGATATTAATTTCCCACCTAGAAATCCTTCTCTCTTTATCTCTGGTGGAGCCCACGCCACCTGGACGAGCTGCGGTGTATAATAAGCCAAGGGTACCTACTAGGTAACTACAAGAGGCACCATTCCATTTTTCTCTTTCTGCAAATGCATTAATGATACTTCCTTTTTTCACAGTGTTTCTTCCCCTTGGGCTGCTTACAGGGTATTTAAATGACTTTAGCATCACATTATCAGCTAATCCCGTTGTTCTCAATAGACTGGCCCTTCCACAGGGACAGCCACTTTGAAATATTTTCACAGTCATGACAAGGAATGTTCGCTGGTCCCACTACATCAGACGGAGTACCTTCTGAGAGAATCCATGGCTGTGAACAGCAGTCTGGGCACATCCACTCTGGGACATCCGCCTCATTGCTCTCTATTCAGGTAGATGGTGCTCTATCTACTGTGTGAACAACTGGATGTGAGGCTGTGATCATTTTTACTCAATGAATATGATTGCTAATATAGTGGTTTCCGAGAAGAATTTTGAAATCGCCCAAATAGTACAAGAAGACTGTCACACATTTTAGAATCTGAACAAAGCTACTCAATGCTAAATACTCAGAAGCAAAGTGAGTATTCCGTTTACATCAGGTGGAGAAAACTCCAGACTGAATTAATGCATTTCACTGTGGGGATGGACCGCATTATTGTTCCCAACGCTTTACCCCTCCCTGTGTTCTCACACTTTGTCTTGTGACTCTGCAGTGCCTTCTCCGGGAGGCAGGTTTATTCCCCATCCCAGTAAAGTTAGGTTTGGCTATGGAATCTGTTTTGGCCAATGGAATGTAGATGAAAGTCATGGTGTGCAAGTCCTAAGCCAAGGCCTTAGGAGGCTTTGCATGTCCCTGCTCACCCTCAGGAAGCTTCTGATGTCTGCCGTGAGACAAACATGCCCCAGCAAGTCCTCTTCTCCAGAGGACTGAGATGCATGAGACACGCCAAGCCCATCAAGCTCAGCGTAGACCATCCATGCACCATGTCGAGAGCATAGTTCTGTGAGAAAGGAGAAGGAATGGATGACAGTGAATGCTCACTCAAGCAATGCATATGGCTGCTGTCCTTTAATAACTGAGACTGAATCTTTCTGAGTTCAAGTTTCATAATCCTATATAATAAAGAGCTAATATGCAAATGGTCATCACGCCCTCACGCCCTCATGCCCTAGATTTTCACATACATTTTACTAATTTTCTTTCATCTCTAACACCTCTATTATAGAGAAAGGGCAAATAGCAATATTAAAATATTTCCTCTAATTAATTCCCTTTTAATGTGCACAAATTTCGTGCACTAGTCCACTAGTGATTTCATAAGATTCACAGTATTCATCTCTGATATGGTTCTGTTAACTCATTATTACATGCTATGGACTGAGTTTTCATGGCCCCCAAATTTCTATGTTGAAGCTCTAGCCCCAATTATGATGGTATTTGGAGGAGATGCCTCTGGGAGGTAATTAGGTTTAGATGGAGTCATGAGGGTGGAGCCTCCTCCATGGAATTAATGCCTTTAAAAAAAAAGAGGATGCACCCAGGAGAGGCCATGCAAGGATGTAACCAGGAAGAGGGCCCTCATTAGGAATCTGGTCATGCTGGCACCCCAATTTCAGTCTTCAAGCCTCCAGATTGTGAGAAATAAATGTTTGTTTTTAAGCCAGTTAATACCCAGCCTGTTAATACTATTAATACCCAATCTATGGTATTCTGTTGTAGGAGCCCAAACTGACTAAGACATCATGTATGTTAATGAGTGATGAGCACAGACTAACAGATAGTTTCTATTATAGCTTCTATGTGAACTGTTCAGTGGGCAGTTCGGCATAGCAGAAAGTACACAAAATTAAAACACATCTATGTTTGAGTCACATTGCTATCATTTACTAGTTATGTGACTTTAAAAGTTATTTTGCCTCTCTGCACTTTAGTTGCATATCTCAAAATGAGTGTAGTAATGCCTACGTTATCTGGTATTATGCCTGGCCTGGTAAGGACTTAAATCAAAGCTTTTATTATTACCCTTGTTATTATTGTTTGGCTTTGCTCTATAACAGAACCACACGGCTCAAAACATTTACATGTCTACTTCCCTGACAGACTAAAATCTCCTCAAAGTCAGGGACCACTACTCATTCAGTGTATTTTTACTGGACATACATATACACCTGCATTTCCCATAGAAAAGAGGAAAATGAGCTGCCACCACTAGGGAAAATAGACAATTCAAAGAATACACTCACAGAAGAAATTCCAATGGTGGTGGGGGAAAAACAAACAAACATAAAAAGCTAATCTCAGAGAACCATCCAGAAAGGATATTTTGCAAGCACTGGGTAACTAATTCATTTGGAATGAAAAAATGAGTTATGCATTGATTTTAGCTAAATAGCTTAGTGACATAGTTCTGAAATTTTTGTTCCCAGGTCACATTCTCATTCTGGCTAGATGATTATATTTTCACTGGCTTTGCCATGTTCTCAGATTAAAACTAAAAGCTGTGATTAAACTTAAATTTGCTCCATTTTCTTCATGGCAGAACAAATCAACATATCTCCCATCTCTACCGAGATTGTTTTATAAGATTTTTATTACAGTGTGGATTCTAAAATTTGTATTTAACATAAGCAATAGCAGTGATTAGATGCTTGGAAAGGGTATAGTGGATTTAATCAGACCATTCCCTGCCTGCTAATTTGCACTTATACCTTTCTAAGATATGGGGAGGATGGGGAAGACTTCTGCTAAACCTTTCAGTGTCATCTGAAAAATAAATAAGTTTCTTTTATTTCCCTGTAGCAATTAACAATATTTTATATGATGATGCTTTGCTTTCTTATTTATTTATGTTTGTTTCTTGAGGGTGTTTATGAAGTTTTTAATATTTTTACATTATTTTAGAATTATAGAAATGATAGATGCATATTGCACTCCCCAAATCAGAAAATATAGGAATTTGGAGGGCAGGAAGTAGGGGGAAAAGGAGACATATGTAATACCTTAATCAATAAAGAATCAAAATAAAAATAAAGTTTAAAATACATTTTGGGATTCATGAATTAATGAGATCCAAATTTATGAGTTTTCTGACTCCCCAAATCAGAAAATA
This sequence comes from Myotis davidii, assembly GCF_000327345.1. Taxonomy (NCBI): domain Eukaryota; kingdom Metazoa; phylum Chordata; class Mammalia; order Chiroptera; family Vespertilionidae; genus Myotis; species Myotis davidii. Next base: position 2,378,316 of record NW_006282385.1, read on the forward strand.
TAGGAATTTGGAGGGCAGGAAGTAGGGGGAAAAGGAGACATATGTAATACCTTAATCAATAAAGAATCAAATAAATAAATAAATAAATAAAGTGGGGGAAAATAAATACAGGAATTTTTAAAGAAGAAAATAAGGATCACCCCAATCCTCAACCCAGAGTTAACTACAGTTAATAATTTGGTTTGTAGCCTTTTAGACTTTGTATGTATATATATTCATACACAAAAACCGATTGATTTTTACAAAAATATAGTCACACTGTACATGCTGCTTTGTCTGTATACACACTTGCTATGGTGTATAGTCATGACATACATGCCTTTCCCCCCTTAATAATTTATCATAGATATCTTTCCATAACTGTAAATAAAGATCTATGTCATTATTTTCAGTAGTTTCATGATATTCCACTATATAGACCAGAGATTGGCAAACTAAGGCCTGCAAGCCAAACCTGGCTCACTGGTTGCTTTCGTATGATCCACAGCTAACGATTATTTTTATATTTTAAAATTATTACATTTTAAATTACTATCTTAGCACCTACATAATATCCTCAATTTTGCCTTTTGACTCTAAAGCCTGAAATGTTTTTATCTGGTCCTTTAAGAAAAAATGCTGACCCCTGGTATAGGTATATCATAATTTTCTTAGTTTATCCCAGATTGATGGGCACATTCACCATTTCCAACATCTCTAAGATGAGCACCACTGCAGTGAGCAACCTGCAGACACACATTTGAACACTGGTCCAAGTTTTCCCTTAGGATAAATTCCTACTACTGGAGTAGCTGGAGCAAAGTAGCCTTTTTGTTAAAGTTTTGATACATATTATGTAATTTTCCTCCAAAAAGTTATCCAATGTAAGCTCTATTATGGACTACATGTTTCCCCCAAAATTCATATGTTAAAGCCTCAATTTCCAAAGTTATGGAATTGGGAGGTACAGCTTTTGGGAGGTGATTAGGCCATGAATGTAGGGCCCTGGTCTGATGGGATCAATGCCCTTAGAAGAAGAGGGAGGCGGAGAGAGAGAGAGAGAGACAGAGACAGAGAGACAGAGAGACAGAGAGACAGAGAGACAGAGACTACCATGTGAAGACTCAGGTAACCATCTGAAAGCCAAGAAAAGAGCTCTCACACCTAGAACTCAATTGTCCAGCACCCTCATCTTGGACTTGCCAGCCTCCAGAACTATGAGAAAAACAATTCCTGCTTAAGATAAACTCTCACCAACCTGTGCAAGGCATTGGAATGAGGGAGTTCCCTTCTCCGTCACCCTAGCCTACTGGGAGGGAGCAGACCTTTGCAATCTTTGTCAAAGTGACACGAGAAAAACAATTCCACATTTTCTCTTTCATGTTCATCTTCTATTACTCATATTGTTGACCACCTTTTATTAAGGTAGCGTAACCATTAGTCCTTTTGAGAAAAATCCTATCCTTTGTCCATTTAACTGTGTGCAAAATGACTCTCCATATGTTTTACTAGCATTATTTTATCCCCTTAGTCTGGTCTTATGAATAATTAGAGATATTTACTAATAAACCCTTTTTCCAAGATTCTAACCATTTTGTGATTCTTTACTGAGCCCTGTCCAACTACTCTCTCTGCTCTCATAAGTTTGCAGGCAGATGTTTTTAAAATAGCTCCTGTCATGTTAACTATTCCCAGCTGACAGTAAGCCCGCGCAGGCAGTTCTTGAACATAACCCGGTAGAAAGCTCAAGGTAAGGTTATTTCCCTTCTGAAACCAAGCCCAACGGCTTGAACAGCCACTCTTCCTACTATGAGGATGAAGTGAAACTCCCCTCCTATAGCAGACTTAGAAATCTTAGCAAAAAGAAACTCAAGGGAGTTTAGCTGGTATCAGCTAAGTTTCATTCTTAGGAAAGATGGTGCTTCTTTTCTGAGTTTTCTTCAATTTCCAAGACAATGAAGCTCTCGCTCTCTCTAGCTACTAAAGGTTCTGTATACTTTCCAACTCTCGGAGTTCATTTGAAAACAAATTTCCATATCAAACTACAGTATGTGACTATCTAGCTCACTTGGGTGACTATGGTGCTTGTCTGATGGGAAATTCAGTAGCAAGAACAATTATCAGATTCTATTGGGAACTGTTCGTGACACCCCTCAAGTGTCATGTATTCATAGAAATATTTCCATGTTAAATAGCTAATCCTGCATACACTGTAAGTAATGGCAAGAAAGAAATTTCCAATTAAACACACCTATAATATTAAAATGTTGAATACTGAAAGATCTTGAAAAAAAGCTTATGGAAATCAAAGTAAGCATCACCCTCCCCAGCCTCACAGAGATTTTCATTTACTCACACTGGGAAAGCAAAACCTGAAAAATCAATAGCTAACTAATTAGTAGTCATTACCTGCCTGCTGTACGTGAAAGAATAACCGGAATTTGGAGGAGAAACACTAGGAGATGTCACACTGATACTCTATTTTCAAATGAGGCCACTTTCTTTTTTTTTTT
>NW_006282385.1:2382252-2392654 GCF_000327345.1 Myotis davidii
TCCCTCCGCGCCGCCGTCGCGCCGCGCCGCCAGCCCCGCTCCGCGCGCACTCGTACCTCAGAATTTCACTTCAGCACTACGCCGCCTCTGAGTCTGGAAATAATATTCTCTTTACTCCTAGTTGTAGAATTTCCACTCAGCCAGCCCTCCTGTGGCTCTGGACGTTGTCCTTTCCCTGGATCAAGCTTAATTTGAATTGGTTGTTCAAGGCAGCAATCTCTGGTGTTAACCTATGCCGCCATCTTCGGTTCTCTCTCAATGAGGCCACTTTCAAGGCTGAGCTATTTCCAGAGTGCTAAAGGAAGCTGTACCAGGTTATTTATGTTTTTTTATTTGTTTAGTTGATTGGTTTGGTTTGTTTTTACCCAGGAAATATGTTATTCATTTATTAATTCATCGAACAGACATTTTTTGAGTAACAAGACATGAGTAAAAGCCTCCATCTGCCTGCATATGAGCCCCCTGGAACATTTGTAATTGGTCCCTTCTGCTTCAACAGTCACCTCCCCACATTTCTCTCTAGAAATTCCATAGCAGAAGTGAATCTTCCTGAAAGATAAAGACAACTTGACAAATTTCTGGAAATGTAGATGGAAGAAATAGCAGAAAAGACTAGGAAACTGAGATTTCCTATCTGTAAACTGGGAATATTTCTCAGATGTACCGAGAGGATAAAATAAATTATTATATGTGAAGTGCATAGAACAGTGGCATGTGGTAAGTGCTCCGTAAGTGTTAGCCATTCTTTATTTGTCAAATCTTGAGTCAGGCACTGTACATGGTACTGGGAAATACAAATACAAGAAGCCATGATTACTGACTCCAAGTTGTTTACAGTCTAGGCTCTAGAGCAAGGAGACAGTCAAGTAAATCACATATTACAGCCCTGTGTGATACCATTCAATAAGAGCACTACTATGTCTCAGACTCCACATTAAATGCTTTTACGAATTCTCTTACTCAATCCTAGTCAATTCAATTATTATCCCTATTTTACAGATAAGGATGCCGTGCTTCTAGCTATATCATATCATGTCAGAGATAAACCAACATGAGGACTCAGGTCTGTCTGGATTCAGTGCCCACACCTGCTCTCTTTTTCTTTTCCAGGCCAAAATTATGACTGCTTTTAATATTTTATAGATATAGATACATAGATATACATATACATATATAGATACATATACATATACATATACATATACATATATAGATACATATCCATATACATATACATATACAGATACACTAGAGGCCCAATGCATGAAATTCGTGCACTCAGGGGGATCCCTCAGCCCAGCCTGCACCCTCTCACAGTACGGGAGCCCTCAGGGGATGTCCTACTGCTGCAAAGACAGAAGAGGCTCCCACCACTGCCACTGTGCTCACCAGCAGTGAGCCTGGCTCAGGGCTTCTGGCTGAGCAGCCCTCCGCCAGTGGGAGCACACTGACCACCAAGGGGCAGCTCCTGTGTTGAATGTCTTCTCCCTGGTGGTCCGTGCGCATCATAATGACCAGTTGTTCCGCTGTTCGGTCGATTTGCATATTACCCTTTTATTATATAGGATTTCTGAGACCAAGGTTAGTCTAGTCCAACTCTAAAATGTCCTAGGGACATTGCCCTGGCTTTGCAAAATTTTAGTATTGAGTAGAATTTGTATTTATTTGTGTGGTAGTTAAAGCAGCATTTTAGTTTAGTTATACTTCTATTTTTAATGACATGTTCAAAAATATTTTAAAGAAAGGAATCCTTTTATTACCATTTGTAAATATTGTTTCCACATGTATTGACAACTGAGCACTCTGTTTTGATGATGGGTAGCATAAGCCTATATCTTGCATATGATGTGTGAAGCAATGCAGTAAACGGAGAAATACTCTTGTACAAGCAAATTCCTTCATTACAGCTTAATACATTGTGAAAATCTAAATCCAACTGACGTTAACTAACAAGTTGGAGTTCTTTTTATATTTCTTATCTAGTTTCACAAGGAAAACTACACTTTTGTGTTTACTGTTCTACATGTTGTTTGCCAATTCATTCTAAGATGGTACAATGTAGGAATATCTAGATCATGATACCATAGAATTATGCATAATTTTTTTTGATAAAGCCCTTATCAATGATGACAAGAGCTGGGGAGAGGAGTCTCTCTGTGGATTACTGGGGATTGAACACTAGATCCAAGTTAGGTGTGAAGGGAGTATATGTCCTAGGGCAGTGGTCAGCAAACTCATTAGTCAACAGAGCCAAATATCAAGAGTACAACGATTGAAATTTCTTTTGAGAGCCAAATTTTTTAAACTTAAACTATATATAGGTAGGTACATTGTTATTAACTTAATTAGGGTACTCCTAAGGCTTAGGAAGAGCCACACTCAAGGGGCCAAAGAGTCACACATGGCTCGCGAGCCGCAGTTTGCCAACCATGGTCCTAGGGAAGAACAGCTGAGCTGTGAGCTCTGACAGATTTCCTTAGGGGACATTACTAATTCCTTGAGGCTCTTGCAACATCTCAAGAAAGCTCCTCCATCCACCGCTCACAACATGACTGAGACTTGATTTCCATCCCACTGTAGAAGCTTGTAGCTAAGTCATATTCTATTTAATTCCCAGAGAAAAGAAGACATTCTGTCCTATACTTTGAATGTTGCAAAGAAAAATTATAGTGGGTTTTTAGCAAATTAAGCAGCCACCTTGGTTTTATATATTCAGGGGGTTTTAAATCAACCTTCAATTTGTCTTATAAGATTCCTGGTTACTTACCTTGAGGACATTTTTTCAATTGGTGAGAGTTTTCTTTTACTGCAAAAAAATAACATAAAATTTACCCATTTAATAATTTTAAGTGTACAATTTAATGGCATTAAGTACATTCGCAATATTATGCAGTCATCACACTATTCATTTCCAGAACTTTTTCATTATCCTGAACTGAAACTCCATACCCACTAACCAATAACTTCCCATTCCCCGCCCCCTCCTCCTTTCTACTTTTTATCTCTATAAATCTGACTATTCTAGTTACCCCATGTATGTGGAGTCATATCATACTTATCCTTTCGTGTCTGGCTTATTTCATTTACCATATTTTCAAGGTTCATCCATGTTGTAGTACTTATTAAAATTTCATTCTTTTTTAATGCCAAATAAATATTTCATTGCATGTATATACAAAATTTATTTTTATCCATGATATTACATTCTATTTTTGTTCCAATTCTCTTCTAGGCTATACGACCCTGGAGGACAGAGATAGTGTACGCTGTATAATGTACGCATAGACACACCGTATAGTGTATCTCTGTACTCCCAGCACCTAGTGGGGTTGAAGGAAAGAAGGGATGAATGGTCTCTATTGGTAACTAAATGATAGTCAAGGAGTAATAGCTCATTCATCACTTGGAGGCACTTGAACTTGTCAGCAGATCTTGATCTGTAGTCCTGAAAGATACAAACTGTCATTTCCAGCTGTGTCCTAATAGGTCAGCCTTCTGGAGACCAAATGCTTACCCATCCCTGTGTCTTGGGGGAAGACCATGACATTCAGTAGCTGTCCTTAGTCTGAGTTATGACTCAGGGAGAGGCGAGCAGGAGAGGCTGGTGGGGGTGCACATGGCAGAACCAGACAGGATTCAGGTAGGGGAGCCTGTGACTCACTGCTTCACAGTGTTAGACAGGATGTAAGTGCAGAAATAGATTCTGGAGGGAAATCTAATTTTTGCCTTATCTTGCATTTTGCAATACCTTCCTTTAGTTCAGATAATCAAATGTAGCCTTTGGAGCAGATCCAATATTGAATGGGATTAAGTAAAAGTTCACCCTGTCAACCCAGCCAAGATGTCCCGGTAAATGATATGCCTCAGATTTTCAAAGCAGCTGAGGGAATTTCTGCCAGTACAGAAATAGCTAAGCCATTGTGCTGTGTGACAACAGAAGATAGTCGCTTCAGTCCTATAGCACAGTTGTGCTTCTCATCTTTTCCTGTCTGGGGCCTATGCATACATTACTTCAAGTTTGACAACAGTCAAATATGGCTTTATTAATGTCAGAGAAAGAAAGTCTCGGTAAAGAAACTTGAAATGTATGGATGGCAAAACCACGGAAATGTGCGAAGGAGCAGAGGCCATGGCTCCCAGCGAGAGACGATGTTAGTGTCGGAGGCAGACAGACTTGGGTTTGAATTCTCAGCCTACATTTTAGTAGCTGGGTGACCAAGGGCAGGTTACTCTCTGAGACTGAATTTCCTCCTTGTAGGACCAATTGGAGGATTATAATACATTTGTGGTGACAATGCATGAACAACGATTGTCATACAGTAGCTTTTAAAATTACTAGTCATGCTGCTTTAAATACCACACAAGTAGCCTGGCCAAGTATTGCTCAGTGGTTGAGCTGAGCACTGACCTATGAACCAGGAGGTCACAGTTCGATTCCAGGTTAGGGCACTTGCCCATGTTGCAGGCTTGATCCCCAGCATGGGGCATGCAGAAGGCAGCCGATCAATGATTCTCTCTCATCATTAATGTTTCTATCTCTCCTCCCCTTCCCTCTCTGTGAAATCAATAAAAATATATTTTAAAATATATCTCACAAATAAATACAAATTCTATTCAATACTAAAATTTTGCAAAGTTACGTCAATGTTCCTAAGGCATTTGAGGGTTGGACAAGGCTGACCCGGACCTCCGTAATTTACGGACACAGAAAAAACAAAAAGTAGGGCCTCTGGGCAGATGCTGCCTGCCTTTTCAGGAATCCACAATGTTGGATTTCATTTTGTCAACTTGCCTAACATAATTTCCTTATCCGTAATATGTGTTAAAAATACTGTGCTATGAAGGCTGACTTTATTAAATGTCAGCGAAAGGGATATAAAGTGATTGATAAAACTGATGATAAATTGCTTTGCAAAGTATCATAGATTTTTCCAAGTAATTAATTCAAAACGTTTTACTGAAATACTAAATGGCATGGAAGACACAGCATTTTACTAATCGATAGCTATATACCTTAATCTGAGTTTCACGGAGAGCATTTTATTTCCCCATGGGATAGGTATGTTCATGAGCATTTGTGTACATGCTCAGCGCAGCCAAAATTAGAGTCGGCCAACATGCACATTCCCAGCTAAGACAGCACAAGGTGGCATTCTCTCTCTGTTTCAGCTCTCAATCTGGAAACAGTTTCCTTTTCATGATATCTTCAGCATCACATTTTTTACAGTTTTGTGCTTTTCCTTGATGATCTCGCCATTTAAAATGTCTCAACACTAAAGTGCTGCCTACAGAGAAAATATGAATGTTTGGTAAGCTTTGTTCAGGCATGAGTTGCAGTCTTTACACAGAAACACACATAAAACAAGGGTATGTATTGATCAGTCGATGAAAGTTGTGAGCAGAGGCTCACAGGAGCCTAACCCTGTGTTTCCCCTACTCGTGGTTGGCAAACCATGGCTCACGAGCCACATGCGGCTCTTTGGCCCCTTGAGTGTGGCTCTTCCACAAAATAACACGTGCGGTCGCGCACATACAGTGCGATTGAAACTTTGTGGCCCATGCGCAGAAGTCGGTATTTTGTGGAAGTGAGTCTATTTTGAAGAAGTGGAGTTAGAAGAAGTGGGGGGTGTCAGTTGTTCGGGAGACGGGAGATGCGCAGGCAGGCCACGGGATATGCACAGGGTTCAGTATTCACTCACTCCCTGGGCGGTGACTCTAGAACAAAACTGCTCCGGCTACCAAGAATTGACTGTGTCCTTCTTTACCAGCTGATTGGAAAGGACCACATCAGTCAAGTTCACCTGTGTCTCCTCAGTGTCAAGCACAACATCTGCTATACAGTAAGGATGCAGTAAATATCTGTGGAATGAAAGAATACACAAAATGAATTTATTCACCGAAGATCCAAACAACCAGCAGCTTGTGTCGGAAATAGCCCTCATTCTCGAGAATTAGTTTTGAAGCAACGGCTCTTACTGTCACCTACATAAGGGCGACAGCACTGGGTTTTTTAATTACTTCCTATTCATTGCTGCTGCAGCACACAAAAAAGTTCCTAATCTGTACCCAGACCTTGCATTTTTAGAGTTTGTCTGCCAATGTTCACAGCCAGTGCAGGAGCCCCAGAGCAGGGCTGGCTGGTAAGTATCGGTGCCTCCAGAGGGAGAAACAGACATGGGGAGTCTAATTTGCTTGTCTGAGGTCAGCAGTAACACCAGAGGGCGGATTTGAAGCCCTAGGGTGTGTGTCATAACCCTTAGCCAGCGTTCATTTCCTCAAAGTGAAGTCATTTTCCAACGAGAATTACTTCACGTTTCAGTAATTGGAGGTGTCACTATAACCAGAATTGCAATTTTAGCGCTTCCGTGTTAGGGCAATTTGGGGCTTACATTTTACCTTGTTATGTTTCATTATAAATATTTCCACTTTCAAAACAAGAATGCAGTTGGCAGCCTTTGCCCAGGAGCCTCTCAGGACCAATCCAGCATGCGGCACGCCAAGCTGTCTTCCTCCAGCCCTGTTTTCTAGGTCGCCCTGGGAGCACACGGACCCGGGGGATGAGGCAGGTGGGCGGGCGGAGTGACACTGCCTTCAAAGCTCTTCGCCTGCACCTCAAGCTTCTCCCCAGTGCAATTATCTTACTAGGCATTGAAAAATCTATTATCCCACTTCGTGGCAGCTCTGGAGTCGTAAAAAAAAAAAAAGCACAAACTGTTCCCACTTTGACTGGGAAGGATAAATTACAATGGCTTCAGGAGGAAGCTCCACATTGGAGGCCCTTATCAACCACAGAGACCTTCCTTGGGAAAGAAAGAGCTGGCCACCGAGAATGGCTGAGGAGGGAACTCTGTTTCTCAGGCATTGTCGTTCCCATTACAGGTGAGCCTGTGCGTATTCACTTGTGCAGGCTTCCAGGAACATGAACCAAATGTAAATTTAGGGAGATTGTCATGAATGACTCCCCTACTGTAGGTCATGTTCATTTTAGCCAGAGGGAGACAGATGGCAAACATTGAGCAAGGTGATCAGCACAGTATTTCCCAGGCCCAAAGATGACAGAAATAATGTTACAGTTCTCTCCGCATTTTTAAATTTGAGCATTAAGTCAGAATATATGCTAAAATTTTAAGCACACTTTAGCCTCTCCCAGAGCACGTGGCTTGGGGGAAGGGGAAAAATAACTAGAGAAGCGTTCAGTGCCTGTGGTCTTATAGAAAGACACATTTTAGAGCAGCGGTTCTCAACCTGTGGGTCGCGACCCCTTTGGGGGTCGAACAACCCTTTCACAGGGGTCGCCTAAGACCATCGGAAAACACACATATAATTACACATTGTTTTTGTGATTAATCACTATGCTTTAATGATGTTCAATTTGTAACAATGAAAATACATCCTGCATATCAGATATTTACATTATGATTCATAACAGTAGCAAAATGACAGTTATGAAGTAGCAACGGAAATAATTTTATGGTTGGGGGTCACCACAACATGAGGAACTGTATTAAAGGGTCGCGGCATTAGGAAGGTTGAGAACCACTGTTTTAGAGTGAGCAATGCATGCTGCGTACAACAGGAGCCCTGAACTAAGAGCATAAAGACCTGCACGGGGGTATTATCTGTCTATCATAAATGACTGCCATTTTGAGACAAGGCACTTCGCTTTTCTGGGTCTCAATTTTGTCATCAGTGGTGGGGGGACAATTAAAAACTTTGCTCTCTATGAAACAGAGTTGTTGGAGAATGTCATAAAACCACAGGCAAGGTTTTCAGATGCCCGTACATTAGCTGCATGACATTTAAGGGTTGGAGGAATGTTGCCTGATGTAAATTTAGATTCTTATCAATGCAAATGTTCGTAAAGGGATTGTTGACTCTGAGGTTACTGTGGAGGCAGAAAACCCAGTGAGGGGAAAAAAACTGGGTTCAGAGTCCAAGACACTCAATTTCTGACACTCACTCTAGTTCTACAATTTTATGGAGGATTTTTTCTGTCTGCTGTTCTCCTAACCCCCTCCCACATTCAGGGATCCTATCCATTCTAACTTCGCTGGAAATGGCACTGCCCTGAATACTTTCAGAGCAAGGAAGGTCACTGAAAGCAAAAGAATGAATATCTTCTTCTTTTCTGAGGTTCCATTATAATTCATAGAAACTAGAAATGGGGACAATTAAGGGCAGTATTCTCAATGTCTTCCTAGGGAGAGAGGATGTGGGAGGAAAGTTGACCTTGCCAAGTGTCACAAACTCCTGAGAGTGATTCTATTTGAGTTGAGTGTTTACATGAACCTGTGTTCAATAGAAGCAAAGTAGTCCTCTAGGGCTGAGAAAAGAGAATGCAGCAATGAGAGAACCAAGGCGCCCCAGCCTTCAATAATATATTGTTAACTGGTGTAATCTTCTGAGCAAGTGCGAGACCTCAAATTAACAGCACTGAATTGAGCCTAATAACTACATTGCGGAACATCATATCTACTCCCCCAATCAATACTTAATTTTCTCACACAGTCCTCAGCCTCCTGCAAGCGCTTTTATTGTGTTTTGCAAGGAACAGCGTTGACCTTGAGGATTGCCAGTCACCTTCAACCTTAATATATCCCCAAAAGCCAAATGTGTCTTGAAATATTCCTAAGACAAATAGAGGCCAAAATCCATAAGTGGGGGGGGGGGGAATCTATGATAGTAACTTCATATTATATCAAGATTTTTGTCAGTCCTTCACGATATGGTAGGCCTAAAGTGATTAAGATTTGGAAATCTACCTATGCTTTTAGGAGAGGTAACTTTCAGAGATTTTGCTCAAGGTCATACAAGTCAAACCAGCAATTTCATCCTCTGAGGCTGCATTTTGCTGCCTAAATTTCATATTCCATAATCCTGAAGCTTTGGTCACTGAAGTTCAGCAAGTCTAAAGGAAAAGTCACTTTTTTCCATTTCAATTGACAAAGGTTACTCTGGAGAGTGACAATAGGATTAATTTTGAATCTTTTCGCCCTTCTTTAAGATTTTGTTTCAGCATCTCAGTGTTGTATACTACCACAGTAAAACTGGGATTTTTTTTATAAGGAAGGAGAATTTCCCAAAATAAATGATCTTTTCTCTATTCACTCATTTAATTTATTAATGAGGTGCTGAGTTGACATTTCTTCAAAAGGCAAATAATCTTAAAGAGGCAGCCCAAGTCTCATCGTGTCTTTCAATGTGTTCTTTATTTAACTCTATAATAAAATGTTGCCATTCCTAGCATCTGGTTAAAGACTGCTTTAACTTTTCTATTTGTATTACATTTCTATTGTTAACATAACAGATTACCACAAACTTGTCCATATCCAGCAGGAAAATTGGTGCGTTTTTATCCCAGCATTTCCAGAATAATTCTTGAGATTCACTAGGATTAAGTTGGCTTAGGTTTCATTATTTCCCTTGAACTGGTCTCTGAGACCAGAGCCAATGGAACATGCTGATTAGTTTGACCTAGGTCCAGACAGAAAGCAAAGCTTTTTTACCAAAATAAGTATGAATGCATGTCAGGCAGCAAAAAATATCATGCAATTGTTCACTATGTCCTCATAGCTAAAGCTTTTCATCAGCTTCAACATGAACGGATGAGAATACATTATATTTTTAACTATTATTCCATTGTTGGACATTTTAGGTTATTTCCAGTATCTTGCTATTAAAAAATAGCCACCCAAACAACAACTTTGCCCGGAAATACTCTCTTTTTTTAGATAATTTTCCTAAAATATATTTGCAGAAGCAGAACTTTGGCTGACAAACAGAATGAGCATTTTTAAAGGTTTGAATACATATTGGCAAAGTTTTTTCCAGCAAGCATATATAACTTCATGCTTTTGGTAACATTTCCAAAGAATTTCCACTTCAAGGCCTTCTCTGCAACATGGAGCATGTTCATCTTCCTTCGTCTTTGCCAATTAAATAGGCTCAAAGAAGATACAGAGTCATCGTTTGAATGAGCAGATCTGATCATGTGGTTTTCCTGCATACAAGATATCCATGACTTCCCAAAGCCTAGAGAACCAAAGTCAAACTCCCTAAAATGGCTCACAAGGCTTTGGTGATGGGATCCTAATGGTCTCTCCACCTTTCTCTTCTGTTGCTTCTCAATCCACTCCTAGCAAACAGCTATTTAGAGTTCCCCAGAGCGCATCTTGGTTCATCTTTCTGTCTTTATACTTTTCCCTCTCTGCTTATCATTCTTTTCCAGTTCAAGAATTCCCTCTCATAATACCATCTATACCTGTATAAAAAGCCAGCGACCATAACGCCATAACGACTGGAACGACGGGTCACTATGATGCCCACTGCAGCCAGCAAACCCAGCCTGCAGGGGGGTGGGGCCAGTAGCCAACTTCCCATGGCCCCTCCCTTAGCTGACCCC
>NW_006282385.1:2392720-2402129 GCF_000327345.1 Myotis davidii
CCCCCCCCAGTCAGCCCTGCCCCCCTCAGCCCACCCTAACCCATCAGCCGGCAGCTCCTTCCCCTTGCTGGCCCCACCCCTGATCACCCCCCCAATTGGGGGTGGGGCTAGCCGGCCAACCTCCTGCAGCCCCTCCCCCAGCCGCTGACCCCCAATGGGTCCCCCCACGCACTCATTCAAGGAAGGGGCAGCCAGCCCACCACCCACAGTCCCTCCCCATGGCTGACCCCACCCCCAATTAGCCCCCACCCCAATTGGGCGCAGGGCCCACTGGCCAATCGCCTTTGGCCCCTCCCCTTAGCTGGCCGGGCCCTGATGGGGCCTAATCAGGGTGGGCTGGCTGGCCAACCTCCCATTGTCTCCCCCTCCCAACAGGCCCGCCCCAATCTGCCCTGATTGAACCTCTAGTAGGATTATAACCTCAATCACACAGTATTGCACCAATCCTTCACATGATCCTTTCCCATATAAAATATATTTTGTTTTTCTTTTGCCGGACACTGTGCTAGGGCCTAGATATATGAGAAACAATATCTAGGCCCTAGCATAGTGTCCGGCACCAAAAAAAAAGACATAATAAATAACAGGTAGTAACAGAAAGAGAATGGATACTGACAGATGAGAGTGGCAAGAAAATTGATATTATAAAAAGCATATCTGAATTTGACCTCTGTGATCTTCATAACAGTACTTAATCTCTCTGAGCTTAATTTCATTATGTGCCACGAGATTAATGCTTACCATCATATCTTCTTTACACTATTATTTAAAGATCATATTGAGAATATCAAAGTACTGACTATCAGATGGTATAATAAATAAGAAAATTAAATTATTCTTTAGGATTTAATGAAGCCCTGGCTCTGTTACCCTTCATTGGAAGCCTGTCCCAATGTCTTTTCATTGCTGTTAATCCTCACCCAAGGGTATATTTTTCCACCGACTTTTAGAGAGAGCCTAAGGGAGGAGGAGAGACACAGAGAGAGAGACATTGATGTGAGAGAGACACATTGACTGGTTACCTCTGGCATGTGCCCCAACCAGGCCTGCAACCGAGGTATGTGCCCTTAACTAGAATCGAACCCAGAACACTTCAGTCCTCAGGTCAATGCACTACCTACTGAGCCAAACTGTCTAGGGCTATCCCAACGTCTTATCACCTTCATAGATCTCAATGATATAGGTGAGGGGGGAAAATGACTGAAAATGAAAAGTATATAGGAGTGAATTAATCAAACTATTTATGAGATTCCTCCAAAATCCACTTATTAGATGCTCATACTTAATACAGGCAGACAACATTCTAGAGTTTCTAAGAAGAACTCCAATTACCCCATCTAGAGAGCAAATGCAGAGTTGCAATGGACAGTGCTGCTGGAAACCACTAGCCCAACACAGGTTGAAATGGCCAAGAAAATGTTTAACACTATCAAGAGCAGAATTGCACAGAAAACAACACTTTAATAACCATCAACACAGCCAACACATTAATGCGTCTCCCACCTCACAAAAGATAAAACTGGAAAGGAAGCAAAAAACAAACAAACAAACAAGCAAGGAAGTTATAAGAGCTGACCAATGTCTAAAGCCAAAACAGACTCATTTAGGAAGATAAACTTGCTATAAGTCAAACATGCCCCTTCCCAGCCACAGGCTTGGATCCAGCCACAGTTGAGGCATCAGAGCATTATGCAGAAGAATGAATGGGCAGATTATGCATATAGTGGCTGACTGACGGCTTTGGGGCCCTTCAGCTGACACCCACTGGCCCTGGCACTGAAGAGAGCCTGTATTCACAGCTTCTAGGACAGAGAGGCTGGTTTCGACAGCCGCTGTCACTTTTCGTAAGCTACTCAAGAAGAGCCGCCTACACGGGGCTGCCTGGCTCTCCCAGCAAGAAGGGCCTGGAGTCTGTGGACATTACAGGCAAGTGAGGAGGATTAATTAGACCATGTCTCCAAGCAAGTTGAGCTCCTTGGAGAGAGGCTTTTAATTATAGCATTGGCCAGAAGCAAGTAGGAAAAGAGACAGGGAAATAGCATCAATTTTGTCAGGGGCAACAAAGCATCATCTCTCCTTTTCGGAGCATTTTCCTGCCTCAAGTCATGCATCTGGGTCTTCCCACCTCCTATTCTAGGGCCTAGATATTGAATAACAAACAGTAATCTTATGTCTCCTTTGCTTCGGGGGTGTGCTGTGGCTTTTAATTGATATTGTTATTCACACATATCATTCAACTCAATCCATTTTAAAACTTGCCTTTTAAGAGTGAAAGATGCCTCTATTGTCTGCCTATTTTGAACTGAATATAAAATATATATCAAGAGTATATTTAGTTGTAAGATTTGCTTAGAGATGTAATTTGTTTGCTCATAAATTTATTCCATATTGAGAGATAAATACCAGCTCCTAACAACCTGGAAAAGGCACACAACAGTTTAAATTTCTAGGAAATTTAGCTGTACTTCAAAATTCAGATAAGAAAGCCAGGCAGGGCTTTTCAGTGGTGACACCTTGAGCAGGTCTAATTCCATCTGCACAAAAGTCGGTTTAAGGTTTCATAGTTATGCACCATCCACAAAATTGAAATGATCAGTATTTTGGCTCAGGCAGCAGTTGGCTGCATTTAAGCATTTGTGTTAGGGACATGGAAAGTTTGACTTTGTTTCCATTATAATGTTAGGTTTAATCACCTAGGATTAATCGGTTCATTTATAATACGAAGGAGTTAGATTCAGTGAATTAGGAATAGATGAAAGATTTTCTATCATCTACAGCAAGGGTCCTCAAACTACGGCCCGCGGGCCACATGCAAATATAAATATTGTATTTGTTCCCGTTTTGTTTTTTTACTTCAAAATAAGATATGTGCAGTGTGCATAGGAATTTGTTCATAGTTGTTTTTTTTTTAAACTATAGTCCGGCTCTCCAACGGTCTGAGGGACAGTGAACTGGCCCCCTGTTTAAAAGTTTGAGGACCCCTGATCTACAGACTTGTGTTCTAATTTTAATAAGTAGAAAAAGGATTTGGCCCTACCTGGTTTGGCTCAGTGGATAGAGCATCAGCCTACAGACTAAGGGGTCCCGGGTTCAATTCCGGTCAAGGGCACATGCCCGGGTAGTGGGCTTGGTCCCCTGTGTGTGTGTGTGGGGGGAGGGTGGGGGGCAGCCGATCAATGATTCTCTTTCATCAGTGATGTTTCTGTCTCTCCCTCCCCATTCCTCTCTGAAATCAATAACAATATTTTTTTAAAGAATTTAGATTGGTGGCATGATTAGCCTTAGAATGCAGAAAGCAGCATAGAGTTTCTCTAGGTCAATCTACTGAAAGATTAGGGTTGGAATGACAGGTGCTCACTGCATTTACAGGTTTGCAGAGTGCTTGGCACAGACATGCCCCTCATTCCTTGTAATCTGTGAAGGAGGGAGAACGAATATGGGCTTCTCCTACCCTGCCCTCCTCCAGGAGCTGAAAGTGGAGAAATAAAAGTGAAGTTTGGAAGGAGAGAGAAGCCCAGGATACAGTTACTTCCTTTAGCCTTCCAGTTCAAAAGGCTGTGAGTCTGAAAACTTGAGTAGGGGATGATCTTCCTGGCAATTAAATTGGAGCCAGCTGCCTCCAGGCACCAAATGCCCTTTCCTATGGTGCCCATAAGGCCCTGACTTGCATCCAGCAGGCATCTCTTACCAGGATGCCAGGTAAGAGCATCCTACCAAGATGGTCTTCCAATGTAAGGTCTGCGTAATGGGCTATTTTCCCACTACTCTGCAGTACAACATAGAAATGTGCTTATCCTTGAGAGAGAAGAAGCAACCCTAGCTAGGGAATTTAACCATTTGGCCAATCAAAACAGAGGACTGATTTGCATTTCCCTTAAAATGAGTGACGTTGAGCATCTTTTCATACATCCGTTGGCTATCTGGATGCCTTCCTTGGAAAAAAGCTCATTCAGGTCTTCTGCCCATTCTTCAATTTGTTTGTTTTAGTTGTTGTTGAGTTATATGAGTTCTTTATATATTTTATTATCCTTTCCTTATCAGAGGTATTGTTCTCAATTATCTTCTCCCATTAGGTTTGGTTGCCTTTCTTGTTGTTGGTGATTTCTTTTGCTCAGCAGAAGATGTAGTCCCATTTATTTACTTTTGTTTTTACTTCACTAGCCTTTGGGAACCAGTTCACAAAACACTTCTGAGACTAAGGTCTGCAAGTTTAGTGCCTATATTTTCTTCTGTGTATTTTATTGTTTCCGGTCTTATATTATTTACCAGAGCGGGAAAGTGTGAGGGCAGGAGGAAGACGGCAAAGGTAGTCAAATATATGGTGATAGAAGCAGACTACATTTCAGATGGTGGGCACAATAGAGTATATAGATGTCATATTCTAAAGTCATGCACCTGAAATTTATATAATGTTATTAACCAATTAACCTAAATACATTTAATTTTTTAAAAACGGGGGAGAGGTGGGAAGAGAACCGAAATCTCCACAGGTCAAGGATTTGACTGCTTTTGCCTTAATTTTTTCAGTATCAGTCCTTCTTGGCAGCTTCCCAGAGTCATTGGCAGGCCTTCCCAGTTACCCCTCTCGCCTGGTTCCCTGTGTCAAGGGCATATAAGACTGGTCTAATGATTCCCAACTATGGATCATATTTTTCATTTGTATTATGATTTCTCCCTTGATCTGTTGGGCTATTTAGACATATAATTTAACTTCTAAATATATTGAGATTTTTTTTTCAATTTAATCTTCTTACTATTGATTTTTAATCCAATTGCATTGTGGAAAGAGAATGTGGTCTGAATATTACCAGTTCTTTGAAAGTAGTTGATATTTGCCTAGAGCCTACTATACCATCAATTTTTGTAAATGTTCCATGTGTGCTTGCAAAGAATGCCCACTGGAGCAGAATCCTACATATGTTCAACAAATCAAGCATAGTAATTGCTATGTAAATCTTCTTTACCATTTTTAAGTCTGCTTGGTATATTAATAATAGAGAGATCTGTTGAAATCTCTCACTACGATGATGTGTTTGTCAATTAGCTCTTCAATTTAGTTCTATTTTAGTTTTTATTTTAAAGATATCTTATTATGTGCATGCATGTTGGAAATATTAACTGTTCCTGGTGAATTGAACATTTCTCATTGAGAAGTGACCCTCTCATTTCCTAATAATGCCTATTGTCTTAAAACCTACTTTTTAAAAATAATAATCTGGCTGTCCCAGCATTCTTTTTAATTGTATTTGATAAGTATATATTTTTCCATCCTCTTTCAACCTTTCTGTTCTTATAAGTGTATTTCATGAAAACATCATAATGCTGAATTTATTTTGTTAGCTGACTGTTTTTCTGATCATCTCTTTTAAGGTGTAAGTCTAGCTTTTTTATTGCTTTGGAGATTAATGATATATTTGAACTTGCTTCTCCCATCCTACTTTTTAGTTCTTTCTGTCTCTCCTTTTCCTTTATTCTCCTTTCTTAACCTTCAATGCCTTTTATTTCTTCATTCTTGGTCTTCTTTTCAAGTTGACTATGGGTTTTGTTTGTTTTCATACTAATTTTTCATTTATTCCCTTTACTGGCTTAAAGTTAAAGCACCCAAAACCTGTACTTTTAGTGATTCCTTTGAAATTGTACAATGCATATATTTAATTTAACAAAATCTAAAAATAGATGATATCTTAACCTGTTCACTACAGTACAAGAACTTCAGAGCACTTTTACATAGCTACCATCCTTTCCCAATTAGAGTTGACAATGCCTTTATTCTGTTTTTTTAATTAAAATCAATTATTATTCTTTTATCTAGAATCTCTTTGTTTTTTATATTTCTACCATTTTATTGGTTCACCATTTCTTTTTGCCTCTTCCTTCTGTGATCATTTTTCTTCTTCCTGCAGTACTCTCATTAGAGGGTGATTTAATGATAATTTGGTGGTAGTAGATCCTATCCATTTTTCATCTGAAAATGTCTTTACTTCTCTCTTACTTAAAAAAATAATTTTTCTAGGTACAGAATTCTAAGATAACATTTATTTTCGCTCATGAAGATATTATTCTACTGTCTTTCATCTTTTATTGTTGCTACTGAGAAGTCTACCCTCTAATTGTCTTTCTTCATTGGTGATCTGTCTTTTTCTCTGACAACATTAAAAGCTTCTCTTTGGCTTTGGTATTCTGAAGTTTCACTATGCTGTGTCTAAACCTGTAATCTTTATTCATGTCTTTCAACATTCTGGAAAATTCTCAGCAATTATCTCTTCAAATATTTCTTCACTCAATTTACTCTATCCTCTCTAGAATCACTTAGAACTTTTTGTTTTTGTTGTTAATCCTCACCTGAGGATATCTTTAGAGAAAGTGGAAGGGAGGGAAGAAAGAGAGAGAGAGAGAGAGAGAGAGAGAGAGAGAAACATTGATGTGAGAGAGATGCATCAATTGGTTGCCCCTGGACGTGCCCTGACCAGGGCCAGGGAGTGAACCCACAACCCAGGTATGTGCCCTTGACCAAGAATCAAACCCAAGACCCTTCAGTCAGTGAGCCAACACTCTCCCCTTTTATTGTTAATGATTATATCGCTCCCATCGGCTATTGAGCCTGCAAATAATGGGCTCTCCTCTGACCTATACTTTCCTTTTATCCCTGGGAATTTAAAGATTAAAGGACCAACTGTGTTGGCTGTCTAAACACAAAACATGAACTGCCTTGGGGCGATGTTATTATGAATCCATGCTTCAGGGAATTGACTTTAGAACCTGAGTGTTTGTGAATTTATTTTTGGACTTTTGCCTATTCAAAGACCTATGAGCAACTAATGTGAGCAACACCAGCCAGGGCAGAATCACTTAGAATTTCTGTCTAACTTATTATTTTATGCTTTCTCTTAAATTTTCTGCCATATTTTCCATCTCCTTTATCTATCTGTACTCTGAGTAATTTCTTCAACCACATCTTCCAGTAATTATCTCTTTAGGGATGACTAATTTACTGGGGGTTTTTTTTTTACCCCAATGAGGTTTTTCTTTTTTTATTTCAACAATTATAGCTTTCATTTTTAGAAGTTCTATCTTAATATTTTCTGACTCTTCTTGGTGATTCCTGATGTTTCCTATTGCTTATTTACCTCTGTGACTCCATCCTCTACGAGTGGTAAGGGTTAACTTGTCCAAGACAGAGTCCCTAAAGGTTGGCCTCCTAGGAAAGCACTTGGCTGCCTGCAAAACTCCATGGAAGCCAGCCACAACTCAGCGTTTAAGATAATCAATCCTAGTCAACCTCCAAGCTTGGCCTGCAGCCCTCTCTAACCATGCCAGGGGATGGCCTGTACTTTCTCATCCAGGAACACTGAGTTGACAGACCGTCATGGAGCCAGAGTTCTGCCACATCATATTGCTATCGTACCTCCCCAAACCATGCAGTTTCAAGCCCTCCAGCCCAAGGTCAGGGCCCTCCTTGTGATGCCTGGCTCTCTGCTGCCTTAAATCTATATATTCTACCCAGTGAACACTTCTCTAATGCGTCAATGCCAAGTTTCTAGGCCAGATTCCCTCCAGATGCTGGACCTCAGTTGAATGCCCAATCATAAATTAAGATGATGCTGTTGGCACTTGCTCCCAGGATAACCCTTTTGATCCTGCTAGTTTAGGGTCACTCACAGCTTGCTTCCCCAGGGAAGGCAGGATGGAAAAATTTCCTCCATCCTTCAAGCTAAGCAAGTCATCAAAAAGGAGGTTTTACTTACAATCTAATTGTTTCTCTGTAGGAGGCTTCCCACCTCCTTTGCCCCCAGAGTATCTTAGCCCCATGCATCCAGAACAGAAGTCTTATCTAGGGATCATTGTGAGGCCTAAAATGCAATGATGTCCCAGTATGGCACCCGTAGGATTTTAGGTCTCTACTTAGCAAACCCACTTTCTCCCTGACATAAACTCTGACTTTAAAGCCAAACTAAAGCTAAGGGTTGGTTTCAGCATCCTCCCCTCCATCACTGACATCCCTTGAAAGTTTCTCTATACCTTGGGAGAATGCTAGGGAAATACTGGGATCTAAAGAATCGTCAGAAGCAGTTGTTCCCAACCTGCATGCAGGTTAGAATCACTTAGGGAGTTGTTAACTATCTCAGTGCCTGGGCAGCACCCCAAATCAATGAAATTATGGGTATGGGACCCAAGCATAATCACTTAGATACAAGAATCAATAATTCACAACCTTGGTCCTGGATGAGCTCTGGATGACCAGAGGAAGAAACAGATAAACAGACTATCAAAATAAGGTGATATAGGTCATATTAGAGAGTTGAAGGGGATCAGAAAATGTCATCTCAAAATAGGCCACTTTGTATTATTTTGAGCTGAAGTCAATTGAGAATAAACAGATGCAGAAAGAAACCTCTTCAGAACTTCCTTATCTGCCTAAAAGCAGAAATTTCTGAGAAATTAGGACTGTTATGAAGCCCATCTCTCTGGGAAGGTTTATGGCCATGAAGAAGATGGAAAGTTGACACCAAGATAAGTCTGTACAAACCAACCTTAGCAAAATAACCCTTCTCCTCCTTCAGTTTTCCTATATGTTTACGTTTCCACAATTTACCAACTCTGGAAGCCTAAATTCCCCTTTCCTTGGGGCAGTCACTTCTTCACCATTTACTGCCCTTTGTTAAAATGATATATAAGCTTCTGAGTCTTACCACTTTTGGGGGCTTTCACTTCTTTCCTGTGGAGCCTTCAGGCATGGAAAAATATTAATGCCAACAAAGGAACATATGCTTTTCCTCCTGTTTTTCTGTTCTTTGTCAGTTTAATTCACAAGCCCCCAATCACTGAACTTGAAAATGTAGAGGAAAAGTTTTTTTCTTTTCCTACAGAGCTATATACACTGAGTGGACAGATTATTATGATCGGCCAGATTATTATGATCACCCCATCAGTACTTCATTGACACTTCCAAAATTACTGAATATTGAAAGCTTCCTAAGCAAATACTCTCAAGGTTTTATTATTATTATTAAAATTTGCATAACTAATTCACTTCATTAGACGGATGGGGTGGTCATAATAATCTGGCCACTCAGTGTATATATATAGTGATAGAGAAAAGGGGGTGATTATCTCTATAAAGGAATGAGGGGAGAAAGGTCAGGGACAGATGAACAGAGGAGGGAGGGGATGCCTGTGCAGGTTCTTGAAGATAAAAGGAGAAGTCTGAATGTCAGAGTTTATAAAAATAGTGTGGAGATCAAAATAGACCACAATGCAGAGCCCCATCTCAACTGAAACCAATACAAAATAAAAATGAGAGAAAAAAATAGATTAACTTTTACCCCTAAAGAAAAAAAGAAATATCCTCTCCACTCCTGAGACCAGATGGAGGAAGCATCTATAAATAATAATAATAATAATAATAATA
>NW_006282386.1:0-338 GCF_000327345.1 Myotis davidii
AGGTCCTCAAAAATTAAATATAGATTTGTCCTAAGATCGAGCAATTCCACCTTTAGGTATATATCCAAAAGAATTGAAAGAAAAATCTTGTTTTGATGTTTGTAGCAGCATCTATATATATAAAAGGCTAAGTGACTGACCATTTGCCCATTCAACCATCCAACGAACTGACCATCCAGTATATATGATGTGCACTGGCAATTTAAAAATAAACGTTGACTCATGCATGCAAGATACATATAAAGCTCTCATTGGCGCCAATCGCATGCATGTGTTTCAATCTTTTATTACTGACCATGAAGTTAGTTGTTTCTGTTGACATTCTGAAGCTGAAAGCA
>NW_006282387.1:0-907 GCF_000327345.1 Myotis davidii
TGACAAACGTACAGCCAACATCATACTCAATGGCCAGAAAATAAACTCATTTCCCCTAAGGACAGGAACAAGACAACATGCCCACTTTCTCCACTCCCGTTCGATATAGTACTGGAAGTGCTAGTCATAGTGATCAGACAAGAAGAAGATATAAAAGGCATCCAAATTGGAAAAGAAGAAATAAAACTGTCCTTATTTGCAGAGAGATGATACTATACATAGAAAACCCCAAAGACTCCATAAAAAAAATACTAGATCTAATAAATGAATTTGGCAATGTAGCAGGATACAAAATTAACACTCAGAAATCTATGGACTTTTTATACACCAATAATGAACCCACAGAAAGACAACCAAAAAAACAATCCCATTTACTATAACACCAAAAAAAAAAAAATTAAGATACCTAGGAATAAACTAAGGTCGTAAAAGACCTGTACTCAGGAAACTTCAGAACATCGAAAAAAGAGATAGAGAAAGACAAACAAATGGAAGAACATATCATTTCGTGGATTGATAGAATCAACATCATTAAAATTTCCATACTACCCAAAGCAATCTACAGATTCAATGCAATCGCCATTAAAATACCAACAGCATATTTCAAAGATCTAGAACAAACTCTCCAAAAATTAATCTGGAATAAAAAAAGACCCCAAATAACCACAGTGATCGTGAGTAAGAACAAATTGGAGGGATCATAATACCAGATATCGAGCTATATTTCAAAGCCACAGTTCTCAAAGTTGCCTGTAGTTGCACGAGAGCAGACACAAAGACTTTAAAGTGTGAACAGAGAACCAAGGAATCAACCCAAGCCATTATGCTCAATTAATATTTGACAAAGGAGGCAAAAGCATACAATGGAGTCCAGACAGTCTCTTTAATAAATGGTGTTGGGAAGCAT
>NW_006282387.1:1103-5482 GCF_000327345.1 Myotis davidii
GGGGAAACAAAAAAAATCCTACAAGCCTCTATAGGCAACACAATAGCAGACATATGTTGTAGCAATATCTTTACCGACACAGTTCCTAGGGCAATGGAGACTAAGGAGAAAATAAACACAGGGGACTACATCAAAATAAAAAGCTTCTGCACAGCAAAGGAAACCATCAACAAAGTAACAAGAAAGCCCACTGCATGAGAACATAGTTACCAATGTTATCTCCGATAAGGGTTTAATCTCCTAAATTTACAGAGAACTCATACAACTTAACAAAAGGAAGAGAAACGATCCTATCGAAAAATTGTCAAAGGATCTAAATAGACATTTTTTGAAAGAGGACATACAGAAAGCCCAGAGACATATGAAAATATGCTCAAAGTCACTAATCATCCGAGAGATGCAAATTAAAACAACAGTGAGATACCATCTCATACCTGTCAGAATGGCTATCATCAACAAATCAACAAACGACAAGTGCTGGTGAGGATGTGGAGAAAAAGGAACCCTCCTTCACTGCTGGTGGAAATGCAGACTGGTGCAGCCACTGTGGAGAACAGTATGGCATTTCCTGAAAAAGTTAAAAATGAAACTCCCATTTGACCCAGTGATGCCACTTCTAAGACTACATACCAAGAAAGCAGAAACACCAATCAGAAAGGATATATGCACCCATATGTTCATAGCAGCACAATTTACAATAGCTAAGATTTGGAAACAGCCTAAGTGCCCATCAGCAGATGAGTGGATTAAAAAACTGTGGTACAATCTACACAATGGAATACTATGCAGCATTTAAAAAGAAGGGACTGTTACCATTTGCAACAGCATGGATGGAACTGGAGAGCATTATGCTAAGCGAAATAAGCCAGTTGGAGAAAGATAAATATCATATGCTCTCACTCATATGTGGGATATAATTAATGATCAACATAATTTGATGAACAAGAATAGATTGATCCAGAGACAAATAGTAGGGGAGAGAGGGGTTAGAGAGCAGCCAAAGGACTTGTATGCATGCATATTAGCATAACCAATGGACACAGACACTGGGGCAGTGGGGGCATGCCCGAGCTGAAAAAGGATGGGGGAGGGGGTCAATTGGGGAAAAAGGAGACATATGTAAAACTTTAGACAATAAAAAACAAACAAACGAAAAACCTTCTCATAAGCTGTTTTGTTTATGTCATATACTGTTTTTTATCCTTCTATTAATGCTGGGAGAGAATGTCATTGTCCTCATCTTACATAGGAGGACACTCATGTCCCCAGAGGTGAACTGGGAGTGAGGAGCAGCGCCAACAAGCAATTCCAGGCCTGCGTTCAAAGTCCAACTTTTTCCCTCCAGATGATTTCCCACAGTCTGGGCCCAGGGACAGAATTCCTGGTCAGTCACATTTTTGTGCACTGGCTGTTCATAGCTGGTCTACAATCCTTACAGACTTATGAATGGAGCCATGATTATCTTCTTCATCAAGTGGGGAAACTGAGGACTTGGGGGAGACAGAGACTTGCCCAGAGCACACAGCCGTGGGATGACAATGCCGTGGCTCAGTGAGGGTCTGTCCTCTCAACGGGCTCACCTGGAAACATTCTAAAAAGGCAGATTTGATTATATCATCAGTATTTGATTAATCAGAGATTTTATTAGTATTATGTTATTCTACACAACTTCTGCAGGTGAGAAGCCGAGGCCCAGCTAAGTTAACTAGGTCATGACACTGAAATAACACCTTGATTTGGGCGTGCAACTCTGTGCTGGGTGATTCAGACAGAGCACCTCAAATCCTTTCAACTCTCCTAAAAGGAGCCCATGATCATCACCATTTAAGAGATGAGAAAATTAAAACTGAGAGAAATGAAGGGACTGTGCCCTCACCCGCTACTGTCCCCAGAAGTATTTCCTGTGGCCTCCCAGGTATTCACATCCATCAGCAGCGCCAGTGCCCACCTTCAGGAGCCT
The DNA here is from genome assembly GCF_000327345.1 of Myotis davidii. Taxonomy (NCBI): domain Eukaryota; kingdom Metazoa; phylum Chordata; class Mammalia; order Chiroptera; family Vespertilionidae; genus Myotis; species Myotis davidii. Next base: position 3,064 of record NW_006282387.1, read on the forward strand.
GACCCTGACCGCCACCTGCTCCAGGGAGGAGTGCCCTCCAGTGCCCAGGCCGGGCCTGCTCCTAGGAATAGTTTCAGGCCTTATCATGGGACATTTGAGGATCTGTCTCATCTCAGTTGGAAAGCTAGACCTGCCTCCCCTGAGGACCTTTTTTAAAATGTTTTTTTTTTCTCTGAAGAACATAAAAATGCATGATTGTAAGAAAAGGGTTGGAGCTTTCTCCACACATTGAGAAGCACAGTGTAGGACTGTGGCGAGCAGGGGCTTTGAGTTATGCTATTGAGGATCGAATCTTAGTTCCCCTTCCTGCTCAGTTCAGGTTTCCTCTCTGAGCATCAGTGTCCTCATCTAACAAAGGGACAACTATGGCCCCTCCCTCGCAGCACTGGCTGTAGGAGTAATGCTGTCATGAAGACATGACTCCTGACTTTCCCACTGCTGCTTGTCAGCCAGGGCATCACCTGGGAAAATAGCTCAGGGAAGGAGCAGGAGCTCTCTACCAGGAGGCAGCAGATCTGAGTGGAGATGGAGCCACTTATACCTGTGATGGCCTAGGCAAGGGACACACTGTTGGAAACTGTTGTAATACCTGGAAATTCGGGATAAAGGCACCCTCCCTGCCTGTGTCCAAGAGTTGTGGGGGGACTCCATTGCTACCGTATCTAGGAGGGAAATTTGGCAAGAACCACACAAATTAAAATGCAAACACCCTGTGACCTAGCAATGCCACTTCCAGTGGACACATCCCTCTTGAACAGAGTGACACATAAACAAGGGTATCCCGTGTCACTGTGTGAATCGCCCAAGGCTCAGAACAACTCACATCCATCAACAGAAGACAGTGAATGAATGATGCTGTCTCCACAGGCTGGAGGGGAGGCAGCTGTTGAAGAAGGGGCAGCTCTAGGTGCTGATGTGGATGCTCGATTAGGGTGATGTGGCTGAAGGCAGGGAGATGTTCCCAATCACCTGGGCCTCAAAATCTGAGTGTGAGGGGCATTTGAAGCTTTGGGTACCCGTGAACATAAGAGGTGCTGGCTCCCTGTTCAATGGTGTGCTGGAATGAGCTTTATTCAGTGCCTGCATTCACCAGGTTTTTCATGAAAGAGCATCTGTCTTTGAAGCAGGAAAGAGCCGCTAAAATCAGATGGAGTTCTGGAACATTCTCCTCACTCATTGGCCATGTGACTTTGGGCAAATCCCTGTAACCTTTTGACTTCTGGCGCCTCTCTATACATGGGAGTCAGGCTGGATGGTCTGAAGGTCCCTGCGTGCTCACATTCCAAAATTCAGGATCGTGGGCCTCTGGTAAAACACCCTCAATGAGAACAGTGTTGCCTCAGTGGAACGACCCCTAAGGCTCCCACATGTGGAGCCTCTTCCATGGGTGAGGGACATTCTGAGACGACTCAACTCTGCTTGGAGGCTTCATGACAGCGACTGGGATTCTGGAATAAAGGGGGTTTCCAGGCAGACCCACAGTGATCGCCCACTTCTGGCCATCTCCTCCCAGCGGGGCTGTCAGAGTGAACAGTGAGTCTGGACCTTTCAGGATATCCTTCTCTTGTGATGTTTCTGAGGTTTAGATAAAGCAGCACTTTCTCTACTCCCTGCCCTCAGTGAGTTTCTCCCACTGGAGAGAAGAGAACGAAGCTTCAAGGGGAAGAGCCGTTGCCTGCTTTGTTCTGCCGCTGCCTCAGCACCCAGCGCAGAGCCTGGCTCACAGCAGGTGCCCAGTGGGTGTCACTAAGGAGGAGCCTCGGCCACATTGAGGGGAGCACTCCCTTGAGGTGGGTGAAGTCTGGCCTTGTGATGGGCAAGTCACTCAGCCTGTAAGTTCCCTCATCCCTGCAACCAAAGGTCTGGACAGGATTAAAAGGCCAGGAATGGGGAGCCAGTCAAGCAGAGGTTCCAGACTTTTCCCACCACTGACCAACCATGGTGGCTGAGCAAATAGCATGACATCTCCAGACCTCAGCTTACCTGATCTGCAGACGGGGTGAAATCAGACCATGAATCAGATCATGACTGTAAGCACCCACCTGACACTTATTTGTTACTCAAAGATGGAAGTCGTTCTTATTGACTTGTCACACATGAGGTACAAAGTATCCCCCCTGTACTCACCACTCACAGTGAGCTGAGTGCCTGCTCCAGACTTGAACTCCGTGTCATCACCACCTCCTCTCCGGAACTTCACACAGTAGTAGGTTCCCGTGTCTGCTGGGGTGATGTTACTGATGCGGATGGAAAAGTCCATGTTGTCTCTCCTCGTGGTGTCTGCAACATTTGTTACTCGGGGGAAGTGGCCTCTTCTGAGACTGTAGATTAACTCCCGGCCTGTCCCTGTCCCTCTGAACCACTGGATGTACCCCACGGGTAAAAAGGAGGTCACGGTGCAGCTCAGAGTGGCTGTCTC
>NW_006282387.1:6544-7457 GCF_000327345.1 Myotis davidii
CAAAACACAACTGCCACCAGAACCATGATTCCCAGCATTCCCGGTGCTCCCTGCACTCTGAAAGCAGGTATCTGGGTTTGTTTGGGTTCTATAATTGAAACTCTGTTGCAACTCCAGCTCTGACGGCTGAAAGCAGGTTTCTGGAGCTTGTTTAGCTTCTCTAATTGCAACATTGTTTCTTAAAGTGCAAGCTTAGAGGCCGTCAGCTGCAGGCGGGGAACGTTGGCTTCCTCCGTCACTGAAGCAAGCAAGCCTCCTGATAGCTTCAAGCTGCCTGGCTGCCGGCCGCCATCTTAGTTGGCAGTTAATTTGCATACCGCCCTGATTAGCCAATGGGAAGGGTAGCAGAGGTACGGCTAATTACCATGTTTCTCTATTAGATAGGATGGGAGCCTGTGGGCTTGGTCAATATTTAACAACAGTTCTCATCGACAGAGTGCACACCCCGAGTGGGCCTTGAGCCCAGCAGTTTGCATGTGTCATGCATGTAACCATCACAACCAACCTGTAATGTGAGAGCCTATAACAAATGAGGAAACTGAAGCACAGAGAGGTAATTTGATGTGGCAAAGAGAGGGTTTTAGTTTTCCCCCATCAAATGGGTCTGCTTGGTGCCAGCAATGGAGGGGGTGCCCTGGGCCTTTTCCTGCAACACTTGGCTGCCCAGCTGAGCGGAATGGCTCCTGGAGGTACCACCAGCAGCCCAAGGAGTTTGTCTCTGCCAAAGACACTAAGGCAGCCATGGCTGGTCATCTGATGTCGAGCCAGTTAGTGCAAAGAAATAGGTCATCCCTTAGAATAACAGTCATTTGCAGGGAACTGCAAATGGGAAACCAGTTCTTGCAAAAGACTCATCAAATCCTTACCCAGTTTAATCTTTAACGTCTCCTGTTAAAGGGACTGGGTGGTACTT
>NW_006282387.1:7560-12977 GCF_000327345.1 Myotis davidii
CCCAATAAGGAACGGGAAGCAACCAGAAGCCTTAGGGATGAATGGACTCACCTGCATATGTTTTATGGGCACCGGCCCTAAAAGAAAGCTTCATAGAATCCATAGGTGCCTGACTAGGGTTTGAATCGCAATGGCTTGAATGTGATATGTCCGCATTAAACCTGGAGACTGTCCAGGTTTATAAAGAAACACGTTTGTGTCTGGATGGAGAAGGAGGAAAAGAATGGGCATTTGAGGAGGCCAAACAGATGAGCACCATCTGTGGCAGTAGCTCCTAGGAAACCCGATGCATCTAGACATCAGGATGCTTCCTCTCAGGATGATCCCACACCCCCAGAGGCAGGTCCTGTCCTTCCCTACAGGACTTAGTATTATCTGCGGTTCCTATGAGCCCTCATCATCCTTCATGTTGGGACTGTTTTTCTTCCCAGAAGTTCTGATGGGAAATGCTACAAAGTCATGAAAGGTAAAAAGGGGAAATGAAACTGTAATATTCTGTGCTCTCTAAAAAATATAATGCCTATTACTATCCAATTTCATTTCATAAAACAGCTTGAAAAAGAAAAACACAACTTTCCCTAGTAAGAGAGCATACTCCCAGTTCAAGAAAGCTTAGTAGAATACATGTTTACCTTTCTACCTCCCCAGAATCACTCTGAATTGTCAGGGAAATGGAACAGGGTGGCAGAATCTTAGCTGACACAGGCATGGCTTATTTTATTTCAGTTTGCTTTATTGCACTTCACTTTATTTGCACTTTCACAGGTGTTGGAGATTTTACAAATGGAAAACAAGAAGACCCTCCCCTACTAGGGAAGGCATCGGGTATATGGTGGGAGGGCAATGATTCACCAGGGAACCTGTATGCATTGTGCATAACCATGGACACCAATAATTGAGTGGTGAGGGCCTGGAGGGGTGGGCACCAGGGTGAAGGGGATCAATGGGGAAAACATACGCATACAAACACAGGACATCTGTAATACTTTCAACAATAAAGATACTTTTTAAAAAAGACCCTCCACCAGCAAAAAGATTATGACTCATTTTATCACAGAAATCTGGAACTGAACCCCCAATATCTCTGAGGCAGGCCTTACATGCTTGTTGTAGAAACAACGGGAAAATGAAAAGATGCCATAAGGAAGCATTTAAGTTGTCTTTCAAACACAACTACATCAGATGTAACAATTTCTAAAACATTTTCCTTGGAAAATGAATCCACTTTTTAATAAAATGGGAACATACCATTCTGTAATTCTTTTCTCTGAGCTGCACAGCCGGTGTTAATGAATAATTTGTGGCATAACTTTCACTGGCTGTAAAGTGCTCTGTTGCTGGGCTAATGTCAGGTAGGATGCTTGGAGCAGAGGTAAGTGTGCAAACAGCTGAGGGAAGTAACCAAGGGCATTAATGGTCTCACCCAGCTCCCAGCTCAGAGGTGTCACTGAGGATACGTTCTTGCCTCAGCCTTAGTTTGTTTTGCCTCAGGCCTGTCTCAGGGTCAGGAAGCTGCTGCTGTAACTGTCAGCTTCCCATCTTCGCAGAACTGCATCCAAGAGTCAGGACAGGCTATTTCTCCAAACAGCTGAGGGAAGTAACCAAGGGCATTAATGGTCTCACCCAGCTCCCAGCTCAGAGGTGTCACTGAGGATACGTTCTTGCCTCAGCCTTAGTTTGTTTTGCCTCAGGCCTGTCTCAGGGTCAGGAAGCTGCTGCTGTAACTGTCAGCTTCCCATCTTCGCAGAACTGCATCCAAGAGTCAGGACAGGCTATTTCTCCTCATATCTCTGATTTGTCAGGGAGGAGAGTATTTCCCGCAGCCAGGGCCAATCGCTGCCCAGCCCAGGGGAAGAGGCTTTTATTCCTACCCCCCACGCCCCCACCCCAGATCTTCCCAGTGCCCTGGGGCCAGTTGGGCAGAGGCCCACTAGGTCCTTTCTCCAGCTGGAGGCCTGGCTGATTGCCTGCAACCTACACAGCGCCCTGGTGCTGGGGGCCTGGAGGGCTGGGGAGCCCCGCGCTGTCACAGCGGGCCGTGGCGACACACAAACGTGTGCACACGCTCTCTGCCCTCGAGGACAGTCACCGGCACTGAGTGTGGTGATCTCATGACCCGGGCCCGAGTATTTTTCCGGAGGAGGACCTAGCAGCAGTTGTCTTCAGGGGACTCCATGTTTGGAATTTACAGGGAAAAGGAGGAAATTTTCGTAGATTTCCCCCTTGCTCTGTCCTTGTTAAGGAGGGGCTGGCAGTGGTCTTTGTCCTCTCCTCATGCAGGGCTCACTTGTGCTATCCGGACAAAACAGATCTTTCTGGATTCTTCCTACCCCTGCGTTTTTTCTTTAAAGATGGGAGATCGGTTAATATCATAGTAGAGAGATGTAAGTGACTTGAAGGGTAGACAAGAGAATTCTATTCTATATGTACGCATTGCAAATGAAACATGTGAGGTGCCTTATTTGCAATTCTGTTGGTTATTGTAGAGACTCCTATATTTCTATCTGACAGGGATATTTCCAGGGGAGGAGAATTTTGGTTAGTTTACAGGGCGACTCTGCCTCCTGACTTTGGTGAAATATATCAAACTCTCCCACTAGTCTGTGAAAGACTATCTTCCCTGCTAGGTTCTTGGGTTCAAAGGCATTTTGTGAATTACCTCCTGTTCAGCACCTAAGACTCAAAGCATCATCTGTTTTGTTGCTTCTGGTAATGGGTGTAGAGGGTGGACCCACAGAGAAAACACTCAGATCCCTGACTTCATGCGCTCAGATAAAGCCCTGTCCTTGGCCTGTGTGCAGCCCTGGGTGACACCCCCATGCTTCCCTGGAGGCCCTGAAATTTCAGGGGCAAAAAGAAATCCAGGGGCAGGAAGAGACTATTCTACCCCAAGGAGTGCTCACCTGGAAGGCCCAGCAGTAGAGTCAGCAGCAGGCAAGGAGGAGGGCGGGGCCAGGAGGCAGGGATGGGCATCCTGGAGGCCTGAGGGGCCTGCTGTGTCCAAGTGTATGCCCGGAGGACCCGGACTCTCTGCTCTGAGAGAGGAGTGAGGCCCCAGCTGTGTGATATAAGAGGAAGTGCCTAGGAAGGGGTAACAAGACTGTGACACAGTAGCCAGCCTCTATATTCTAAATAGTTTCTGATTGTGAAATAATCAGTCAGAGAAGCAACCTCAGGGTGAGCAGTTACTCATCTTAGTTTTCAGAGGGACTTGGACAGGCCTCCAGGGAGTAGTGCTCAGGGCCTCTGCTCTCTACTGGCCCCTCAGCTCATCTGAGGTTCATGGTGATACCCTATCCAGGACCCTAGGATGTTGCTGGCTTATGGCCTCATCTCGCTCACCCTCAGGAAGAGCTACTCATTGGAGGAAGGGAGAGGGCTCATCAGAACCGGGTCAGCATTGGGATGGAACCAGGTCCTCTTCTGAAAGACCTTCTAGTCCAACCATTTACTGATGGGACTGGAAAAACTCCACCCAAATGGACAGTGTGGGGCGGACCTCAGAACTGGTATGTGCCTATTTGCAACAAAAGTCATAATATCTTCACATCTTTCTGGAAAGCACGTGTATTATATGGCCACATTTATACACCCAGGGGTTTATCTCAGAGAAATGCAACTTATGTCCATACCAAACGCTGTGAGCGAAATAAATCCACTTTAAGGATTTTCTCTTTTAGCAACTTTCAATTATACAACCCAGTATTGCTAGCTGTAGTCACCATGCTGGATATTATATCCTCAAAACATATTTATCTTATAACTAGAAGGTTGTTCATTTGACCACCTTGGCCTATTCCCCACTGAATGAGCCCCCTCTCACAACCACCAATCTTTTCTCTGTGTGTGAGTTTTCCCTCAACCCCCAGGTTCCACAAATAACTGAAATCATACAGTATTTCTTTCTCTGCCTGACATCACATTGCATAATGCCCTGAAATTCCATTTATGTTGTTGCAAATGGCAGCATTTCCTTCTTCCTTTGGATGAATAACATTCCATTCCATACATACGTTTTCTTATACATTTACCCACTGAGGGGCACTTACATTACTTGCTTGATTTGTATATTGTAAATAATGGTGCAGTGAACATGGGGTTGCACATACCTCTTCATGGTAGTGATTTCATTTTCTTTGGATGTAGACCTGGGGGTGGAATGGCTGGGTCATTAGAACTTTCGATTAATTTTTTGAGGCCCCTTTATACTGCTTTCCATGGTGGCTGCACCAAACCTCTGATTGGATGAATTCCATGTCCTTTTTTTTTTTTTTTTTTTTTATCTTTCCAGGGGAGTTCTGCCCTTCCCGGCTGCAAACCATCTCACCAGCTGAGCAATTTCGCCAATTCGGGGTGGGTGTTATTAGTTTCAGCTGCTCACTCCATTTATTCTCCACCTTTGTGATTTGTGTTTGGTACTTCTCATAATTAAAAAAAACCCATATATTTTATTATTGATAGTATTAGAGATATCTCCCATTTCTTCTCTTTAACCCCCTGTCTTCTAACAGCCTCCCTGCCCCCTGCCCAGGTCTTCACTACTCTATTGTCCGTTTCATGGGCCAGACATATCCTGTATAATAAAAGCCTAATATGCTAAGTGTCTGGTCATCCAGTTGGCCATTCAACCAATCAAAGCGTAATATGTTAATGATATGCTAAGGCTGCTCAACTGCTCGCTATGACATGCACTGAACACCAGGGGGCAGACTCGCTGACCAGTAGGTTAGCTTGCTGCTGGGGTCCGGCTGGTCATGACTGAGCGAGACAGGCTGGATATGCTCTGGATCCCTCCTAAGGTTCCTCCCCTGATGGCCAACCTCCTGCATCCCTCCCCAGCACCAATCGTGCACTGGTGGGGTCCCTTGGCCTGGCCAGCGATCAGGGCCAATCAGGGCAAGGGACTGCGGGAAGTCCCCTTGAAGGATGTCAGAGAGCCTGTTTCAGCCCAATCCCTCAGGCCTGGCCAAGGGACCCAATTGGTGCATGAATTCATGCACTGGACCTCTAGTAAGTATATAAGTTCTTTGGCTCTCATATTTTGTATCTCTCTGTTGAAATTTTCACATTGTGCAGCCTTGTTCTCCTGGACAGGTGAACATCGTTATTAGAATTTAAAAAACTACCAGGTAAACATTAAGGTGCATTTCTGGAGTTTTATTTAATTCTTTGGGGTGGTGTTTGATACACATTCCTCCATGTCCTCATGTTCCTTGACTCTCTAGGTTGGTTTCTGTGCGTGAGAAAAAAAAGGCGCCTCTTCCCATCTTGGTGGCGTGCTCTGTTGCAGAAGATGAACGTCGCTCAGCCCTGTTCTAGCACTCGGCTGTCTCTCCAAACTTCGTGATTATCCAAACTGCCTTCTTTGTTCTCTGTGGCTCCCAATAGCTGAGGCGCCATTTCATTGTCCAGAGGGG
>NW_006282387.1:12992-13368 GCF_000327345.1 Myotis davidii
GCTGATGGGACTGGATCCTCAGGCAGCAGCGTTTAAGTATGAATGTAGACCTCTATCAGGAAAGGCTGGGAGGTGGGAGCTAAGCTCTTGGGAATAGCCAGGGAAGAACTGGCTTTTTGTTTTCTACAATCCCGTGGGCCCCACTAACACAAGCCCCACTGGCCGCAAGAGCCAGGCAATCAAGGGGAGTGTCTCCTGAGCAGCAGCTGCAAGTCAGGGCTCTCACCCTGTGCACAAGCTGCTCTCAGGGAGGCACCAGCCACCTGGGGGCCACAGAGGAGCATGTGGACCTGACACCCTCTCAGCTCTCTGATCTCTGGAGAGGATGGTTGGCTCCTGCCGTGTGTTAGATGAGAAGCTGGCCCTGGGCTGCAAC
>NW_006282387.1:14244-15105 GCF_000327345.1 Myotis davidii
ATGTTTATTTTGCTGTCTTTAAAGAGATTCTTGGATTCAGATGCCAGCCTACAAGTGGGGAACTTTTACTGAGAAAAGTCTGAGAACATGTTCAGGCAGCCAGGCCCCTTGAAAAGCTTTCAATGTAATTACTTCACTGTGATGGAAAACCCAGAGAGTGAAAGGTTCTCAATGAGCAAAGGAAGAAAAGGGTCTGTATCACACAGTCTTGTTCCAGACCCTGTGTGCGCTCATAGACTGCTCTCTCCTCTCAAGCCCCACAATTCTTTGGGGTAGCATGCTTCCATCACACAGGGGAGGAAATTGGCTCAGAGAGTGTTAGTGAGTTGCTCAAGCTCACGTATCTGGTATGTGTTTTCCAGTATTTGAACCCATGTTTCTATGCTTAGAAGACCGCAGAGGGAACTTCTCCACTGGGATTTGTCTAAAGGACTTTGAGTACTTCTCACTCAGTGTCTGGTGTATCATAGGATTGTGTGGTCTTAATGGGTAGTCTGGTCCATAGATTCTACACCTAGTCATTCTAGGTAAAAACTTCTTTGAAAAACAATTATATACTATATTTATCAAGAAAAATATTTTTCAGCCCTGGCCAGTGTTTCTCAGTGGTGAGAGTGTCGGCCAGAGCACCGAAGGGTCTCAGGTTCTACTTCTGGTCAAAGGCATAGACCTTGGGTCAGGTTCAATCCTTGGCCCTGAGTGGGAATTGAGGCAACGAATCAATCTCTCTCTCTTTCTCCCTTTCTCCCTACTCCTTTTCTGCCTCCTTTCTTCCCTTTCACTCTCTCTTAAAAAAAAAAGTAATGGGAAAAAATATCCTTGGGTGAGGATTAACAAAAAAAAAAAAAAAAAAAAATAATT
>NW_006282387.1:16348-18416 GCF_000327345.1 Myotis davidii
CCCCAGCTGGCCTCATTCAGCTTCCTCTGCCCACTTCTTCGGCAGGAGCCTAGGATGCTGTGAACACCTTTCAAAAACCACTGAGTCAGCCTCCTACAGGGCGCCACACATTTCCTGGGAGGTAGGAATTTCTTAAAGGCACCTGCAAGTCTCCTGGGAGTATTAATAGAGGGGTGTCACCTTGTCTAAATTCCACCTGGGCCCTCACCGTGTGTACCCTGTGGGCTGACTGCTCCTGTTGACCTGCTCCTTCTGGGACAGACGTTAGCCTGCCCTCCCTGTCCCACAACTTACAATCGGGCTCTCCGCTGCCTGTGGACATAGGTGGCAGAGACACCAACCATCAGCAGCACCTTGCAGCCCAGGAGGCCGAGGAGGACAGACAAGAAGACCTGAGTAGATAGTGCTGGGCCTGCAAATCAAGGGACAGAGGAAGCCATTAAAGGAGACCATTCCAGAGTCCTCAACTCACTGCATCTGAGGCTACCTGCACCCATGACCACTCTTAAGGTTTGCAGATCTTATGGGCTCATGCTTGAGGCAGCAATCAGGTAAAGAGGTTCTTTATCCTCAGCGACCCCGTGAGTAGGCTGCCAGAGTCGTCCTCCTTGAGGGAGGTGGTGGGCAGAATGTGTACTCAGTGACCCATAGTGTGGCGCCTGATGTACTGACTTGGTCCTCACACCCCTATGGGGCAGGTAGTATTATTCTCATTCTGATGAGGAAACTGAGCTCAGAGAGTTAAGAAGGGTACAGATTAGTACAGATTCAAAGCTAGAAAAATACATCCTTTTTCCATGGAATGACACTGAGCCTTTTCCTTATTGATGAGGACAAGTCCACCCCATGGAGACATAGTGATGAAAGGGAACAGGGAATCTGAGAGGAATAGGGACAGGCTTCTCAGTGAGAGGGTCGCAGGGCAGACCTGGATGGCGCCCCAGACAAGGCTGGGTGACCCCATGTTTTCAGAAGCTGAGGGAGAACCCACAGTGGCCTAGCCTCACGAGACCAGCTGCCTCAAAGCTCCTGGTGGGTCAAGGAAATGGGGTCACAAGTTTGGGAGAGACTCCAACACCACCCAGTCCACCCTGAACCAGTCCCCATGTCAGCTGATACCTTTCTCTTGGACACAGAAATGCGGATCTGCAGGTTTACAACAACAAGTTTTTGTTATTAAAATTTAAAAAATAAGGAAATTATAGTGATTTCTCATAAATAAATAATCCTTGTAAGTGCATTGGAGGCCGCGCCATATTTCCTGTGGGGTGTTGGAGAAAGGCATTCCTTAACTGGGAGGCTCTTTGGGACACTCCTCAGTGGATGAGAGACATTGCCACGTTTGCATCCCCTCCTAGCAGGCAGACCGTGGCAGAGGACTGTCTGTACTGGGAGCCTAAAGGCTCAGCACCCTCCCCTCCATTTGCACAGCTCTCACAGCCTATTCTTCTGGCCAGTTCTCTGTAGAGCGGCCAGTCTGCTGCCTGCCTCAGAGTTCAGCAGCTCCCTCTGCCAGTCCTGCTCCTTCACACCCTCAGCATGTGGGTCCTCACAGCTGCCCACAATAAGTTTCCCACATTCTCATCACCCTTTGGGTCTGCTTCCCAGGGAAACTGACCTGTGGAGTTCGACTGGGAGTGATCTGAAAAGCAAACGGGAACGCTCTCTTACACCACACACAAATATAAACTCAAAGTGTGTAAAATACTCAAATAAATACACTGTACATCATGAAACTCCTAGAAGAAACATTGGAAGTGAGCCCTTTGTCATCAGTCTGAGTATCCTTTCGGACACCGGACACCGGCCCTCAAGCAGGGGAAACAAAAGAAAGAATGAGCAAATGGGACTGCAGCAAACAAAAAGGCTTCTGCAGAGGGAAGGAAACCTTCAGCAAAACAAAAAGGCAACCTACTGACTTGGACAATATATTCACAAATGACACATCAGATAAGGTTTTAATATCCAAAATATATAAGAAACTCATAAAACTCAACAACAACAACATTTTAAAAATCCAATCTAAAAATGGGCAGAAGTTGCCCTAACCAGTTTTATTTTTCTTAAG
>NW_006282388.1:0-548 GCF_000327345.1 Myotis davidii
AGCCCGGCACACAGCAGCCCCAAGCCACTCCAGCGGGCCTATCGCAGACCCGGCTGGGAGCAACAGGGCCCAGCAGCGAGGCACAACCCATCCACTCCTGCGGGCCAATTGCAGCAGTGTGGACCAGACTGGGCCAGGCCGGGCCATGGAGGGAGAGCAGGAAGGCATGACCCGCCCACTCCGGCAGGCCGATGCAACCTCGTTTTTCTGCCTCCGCCACCTCCTCCACAGCTGCAGTGTTCAGACCCAGGCCCCCAGCCTGCCCTGGTCTTCGCTCAAGGGGGGGCTGGGGGCCTGGGGTTTATTAAACTTTACTGGAGCTGCTCCCCACACCCCAGCCCCTGCCCCAGAACCACACTGCCCCCAGCAAGGCACCTCAGTAGCGTCCTGACAGGTGGATCGCGGGAGAGCCGAATAGAGCGGCGGCTGCAGGGAGCCATGGAAGGGCAGGGCCATGGGAGCCAAGCTCCTGGGAGTCTGAGGAGAGAGCCTGAAGGTAGAGGAACCTTCGGCATAGCGGCTGCCAGGAGCCTCAGCCCTGGGGTCTG
>NW_006282388.1:903-1633 GCF_000327345.1 Myotis davidii
GGCGCCAAAGTGGGGTGTACTGGAGGGGGCTCAGGCCTGGGCAGGGTGTTGGCGGTCAGTGATCTGCCTCGCCCACGGAGAGCGAGGTTCTGTAGTGGCCCCAATAGGCGGGAAACAAGAAGGCGATGACTGTGGCATGGAAGAAGGCCCAGCAAGAGGGGCGCAGACTCACAGCCCTGAGGTGGGGGTGGAGGGGTGGCACCACCTCAGTGGAGGAGCACCGCACTGCTGGGTACCCCAATGTGGTGGTTTGGTGAAGCTCCCGGCCCTAACCGGGCCTCACCAAGGAGTGCATACTTGAGAGGCCCGGACCCCTGCTCCAGCCTTGGCCCAAAAACAAGCCTGCGCCCACTCCGCCCCCAGTTCTCGCCCCACCCCATGGGGGTGCACACCTGCATGGTGAGTGCAAGCCTACCACCTGTTCCCCAGAAGGAGGGGCAGTAAAGAATGGGGGTGGGGCAGGGGAGAGGAAAGAATGTGGAGCATCCATGATGAAGAGGTGCTTGAGAATGAGGCTTGGAAGCCTCATGGGGAGGTTTGTTCTGTTTGCCCTGTGGCTGTCCCTTAGGAAAGGTGGAGAGCGTGGCTGTGAGGGCGGCTCCCTGTGCGAGGAGTCCAGTTCCATAGCCAACTGGAATTGGCCTCAGTTTCCTGGTCTGTAAAATGGATTAAGCGTGTCCCAGTGCCTTCACTGAGCTTTGAGGGCCAATTGAGATACTATATAAAGACA
>NW_006282388.1:1846-8089 GCF_000327345.1 Myotis davidii
ACTCTGTACCTAATATAAAACCTGAAACTAATATAAAATAAAATTGATGGAAAGAAATGAAAATAGTGAAATTTTTATAAATTTCAACATTTAAATAAAGGCTGTAAAGGAAGGAAGGGGGAGAATAAAAATAGTGTTTTTCATTTTACCACTTTATTGTCTTTTCAGTATATGAAAAAGACAGTTGTCTTTATATGGTGCTTTTATGCTTTTCTAAGTCATTATCTCATTTGATGTTCAGGGCAATTTAAAGACAAGATAATTATTCCCTCCACTATTCAAAGAAAGGAAATCTTGGTGCCTGGCCCCAATGATTCAATTGTCAAGCCCTTATTGTAAAGCAGGGTTAGAGAAATTTTCTGTGAAGGGTTATATCTATACTAATAAAAGCCTTGGGGGTGATCTGGCCAGCAGGGGAGGGCAGTTGGGGATGATCAGGCTGGCAGGGGAGTAGTTAGGCATCAATCAGGCTGGCAGGGGATCTGTTAGGGGGAAATCAGGCTAGCAGGCTGAAGCAGTTAGGGTTAATCAGGCAGGCATGCAGGGGAGCAGTTAGGAGACAGTGGTCCAGGATTGTGAGAGGGATGTCCAACTGCCAGTTTAGGCCAGATCCCGGCAGTCGGACATCCTGGGATCAGGCCTGCCGGACATCCAGGGACATCCTGGGATCTTTCCTCCCCTAGTATTTTACTAGTCATATGATTGACACCCTTAGAGGAGGAATAAGGGAGACAGAGAATAGCCTCATATGACTCCCATACAAGCCCATGCAAAACCACTCTCTTAAGCATTAAAGCCTCAGAACAATGAGGTTCTGGTCCACATCATATAATCTAAGAAACAAGGCCTTGGGACCGTTGACCAGAGAGACAGAGTTGCAGTCAAACTAGAGATGAGACCTAGGCCCCAGTAGTGTTTCAGCTTCAGTCCAAGAAAAGCATCAAAACCATACAGAGTAATGCCATGGGTGACATCAGGACCTGATGCAATGACTAAAGATGCACTACTCTAGCACAAACCAATCAGTAGTGATCAGGACCTGAAAGGATACACGAGAAAAATCTGATGAATATTTCTATTGTGATCCTACCTTTAGACCTCCCCTGAAATCCCTACCTTTAAAAACCTCAAGAAGAAGGACCTAGCTCTCTCTCTCTCTCTCTCTCTCTCTCTCTCTCTCTCTCTCTCTCTCTCTCTCAGTGTTGGTGCCTTCTTCCTTTAGGTGTGTCTCTGTGCTTTCTTTCTTCTAAGCTCCAAGGACCTTTCTTTTGCCTCTGTAACTATTTTCCTGAGCCTGTGCATCCCAATTGGCTCACTTCTTCCATGGCTCACTTCTTCTACCTCTAACTTTCTATATAAACTTTTGTTTGTATTTGGGTCTTGACTCTGAATTCTTTCCTAGTCAGAAATCAAGTACCAAGGTTGCTGAACTGAGGTTCTATTGCTGGTAACATTCTGGTGCCCTTTCTCCACTATCAAATACTCAGCCACATGCAAAAGGATGACATTGAAACATAAAATAGATCAAAGTACTAAGTGTAAGAGTAACATCTATAAAACTCATAGAATAAAATATAAGGGAGATAGAATGAGCAGCTGAAATGAATAACATCCACCCCCAAATTGGCAATGAAGACTCAGGTGGTGGGACAATTTGCAGCCAGGAAGGGCAGAGGACCCGTGGAGAAAGGAAAAATCAAGGATCTGGGCTGAAGAGAACTGCCAGAACCTCTGAACCCAGAGGGTCAGAGGGAAACCACACTGCACTGAGTTGCATCCCTTGGGACAGGCATAGTATCTGTCTGTGAAAAGGAGGTCCGCAGGACTACTGGTGGCAGGGGATTCTAGATCTGGGTCCACAGTCACAAAAGTCTGAGCCCAGAGGGGGAAGCCTGCAGGGCTATCCAGACCTTGCAGTGCTGGCAGGAGATGGGCTCACATCTCTGTGGCCTTTGCTTTTCTTCACTGAACCTAGTTAATAAGACCTTTTGGATATAGACACTCACCTGTGGCTGAGGTGCAGGAGAAGGTGTGGACTTGTGCAGTCTGGGGAGAGGCTGGAGAGAGGAGAGGATCCTGGAGAAGTGGCAGCGAGTCTGGTGCTGAGTCATACCAGATCCTGGGACCTGGGCAGCAATTTTCTCCTGAAGAGATAGCCCTACACTCCAGTCTCCAGGAAACCAATACAGCCACATGCAGAATACACCCTGAATGGTACAAAGGATTAAAAAAAAATCTGAATAGTCCCTGAGAGTTCACAGGGACTGACTTAAAGAGAGGCCTTCAGTCCCAGCAACGGGAAACTGAGGAACCTAGACAGTACAGAAGACTGGGATCTTAAGCCAGCATAAGCAACTACACTTCACTTTTTCATTTTTATTTTATTTTATCCGATTTTTTTCTCTCTTTTTCTTTATATTTTTCATTTGTTTCTTTATTTTATGTTTATTTTTGCATTATTTTTCCATCATTCTAATTTATTTTATTTTATTTGTTATTTGTTATTTTTAAAACAATTTTTCTGTTAATTTATTATTATTATTATTACTTCCTTCTTGTTCTCTTTCTTCTTATCTACTCATCCCCTTTCTAATTCCTCTATACTGAACTGAGGTCCTCCCCATATTCATTCAATTCTTAACCTTATTTTCTGTATATAAGTTCAGCCTCCACAGATTCTTCCCCACCCTCTTTGCTTGGTGGCCAGATTATTATGGCCACCCCATCAGTACTTCGTTGGGCCACCTTTTGCCTTCAATACTTCAGCCATTCTTCTTGGCATTGACTCCATGAGATGTTAAAGGTGATGTGAGGAATCTGACACCATGCCTGATGAATAGCACTGTCCAGTTCTGTGAGATTTGATGGTTGTGGAACCAGCTGCCTGATGGCTCTTTTCAGCTCGGCATGTCAGCATTTTGAAAAACCCTAACTAAACTCTGGTGCCGTATCACATATAGAAAATTTTTTATATTTGCAACCATAGTAAAACACATATTTTTGATATTTATTTTATATATTTAAATGCCATTTAACAAAGAAAAATCAACCAAAAAAGAGTTCGCGTGTCACCTCTGACATGCTTGTCATAGGTCTGCCATCAGTGGTCTAGATCTTCTGGTGAGAGCAAAAATGGGTAGACAAAGAAACCCCCAAAGGACAGAAAAGGAGGAATCGCCAGAAAAATAGTTAAATGAAATGGAGGCATGCAATATGGCAGAAAAAAGAATTCAGATTATGGGTCATAAAGTTCATAAACAGGATGGATGAAAAAACGTATGTAAGAATCAAGAAGAAATAAAGAGTGATATAGCTGCAATAAAAAACACCATAGAAAGTTTCAACAGTAGACCAAGAGAAGTGGAGGACCAATTAGGGAATTAAAAGACAGGGAAGAAAAACACACCCAAACTGAACTGCAACTGGACAAACAAATTAAAAGACAGGAGGATAGCCAAAGGGAACTATGGGACAACATGAAATGGAGGAACATACGAATAATAGGTGTGCCAGAAAAAACAGGGAGAGGAACAAGGGTTAGAAAACGTATTTGAAGAAATAATGTCAGAAAACTTCCATGATGTGGGGAAGAAAAATGTCACACAAGCACAGAGAGTACCAAACAAGATGAACCCAAAAATACACACACCAAGACACATCATAATTATAATGGCAAATGTTCAGGACAAAGAGAGAATCTTAAAGGCTGCAAGAGAGAGATAGAAAGTTACTTACAAGGGATCTCCCATGAGATGATCAAATGATTTCCCAACAGAAACACAACAGGCCAGAAAAGAATGGAAGGAAATTTACAAAGTGATGCAAAGCAAAGGACTGAATCCAAGAATACTCTATCCAGCAAGCTTATCATTTAAAATTGAAGGGGAAAGAAGGAGCTTCACAGACAAAAAAAAAAAAAAGGCTAAGGAAGTTTATCACTACCAAGGCAGCAATGCAAGAAATGCTTATGGGACTGGTGTAAAAATAAGTAATAAAAGTGGAAGAAGGAACAAAGGCACAAAAAAAGGCTGCAAACAAGTACTTATCAATAATAACTTTATATGTAAATGAACTAAATGATTCAATTAAAGTACATCGAGTGGCTGAATGGATAAAAAAAAAAAAAGATGACCCATATATATGCTGTCTACAAGAGAATCACATCAGAACAAAGGTCTCACACAGACTGAAAGTGAAGGAATGGAGAAATATCTTTCAGGCAAATGGAAATAAAAAAAAGCTGAGGTAATAATACCTTTATCAGACGAAATAGATATCCAAGTGAAGACCATAACAAGAAATAAGGAAGGCCACATCATAATACTAAAGGGACCAATACAACAAGAAGATATAACCCTGATGAGCATATATGCAGGAGCACCAAATACTTAAAAAAATACCTTCTGGAAAATATCAAGGGAGAGATCAATAATAGTACAATGATAGTAGGGGACTTTAATACATCATTGACATCACTGGATAAATACTCGAGGCAAAAATCAGCAAAGAAACTGTAATCTTAAACAACTCACTAGATCAGATGGACTTAATTGACATCTTCAGAACATTTCACCCCAAAGCCACAGAATACACATTCTTCTCAAGTGCACATGGGACATTTACAAAGATAGATCACATATTGTGTCACAAACAAAGTCTCCCCAAATTCAAGAAGGTTAAAACCATATCAAGCATCTTCTCAGATCACAATGGCATAATATTAGAAATAAACTAAAATAAAAATGATCCAAATAATTCAAACACTTGGAAGCTGAATAGCATGCTATTAAACAAAGATTGAGTTACCAAAGAGATCAGAGAAGAAATTAAGAAAATCCTGCAAACTAATGACAATAAAAAGACAATAATCCAAAATCTGTGGGACACAATGAAAGCCATCCTAAGAGGGAAGTTTATAGCTCTAGAAGCTTACTTCAAAAACAAAAAACAAAACAAACAAAAAACCAAAACAAAAACAAGAGAAAATGGTAGTAAATCATCTAACTCTACCACTTAAAGAATTAGAAAGTTAAGAACAAGTAAAGCCCAGAGTGAGCAGAAGGAAGGAGATAATAAAGATCAGAGCAGAAATAAATAACATGAAAAACAAAAAACAAAAAACAAATAAAAGATCAATGAAACCAAGAGTTGGTTGTTTGAAAGGATAAACAAGATTGATTAACCTCTAGCCAGACTCACCAAGAAGCAAAGAGAGAGGACTCAAATAAACAAAATCAGAAATGAAAGAGGCAAAATAACAACAGACCTCACAGAAATACAAAGGATTATTAAAAATTATTATGAACAACTCTATTTCAACAAACTAGACAACTTGGAGGAAGTGGATATATTCCTAGAAAAATACAACCTTCCAATACTGAATCCAGAAGCATCTAAAAATCTCAGTAGGCTGATAACTATGGAAGAAATTGAAGAAGTCATCAGAAAGCTACCCGCAAACAAAAGCCTTGGGCCAGACGGCTTCACAGGGGAGTTTTACCAAACATTAAAGGAAAAACTGAAACCTATCCTCCTCAGACTATTCTCAAAAATTTAGGAGGAAGGAACACTTCCAAGCTAATTCTATAAAGCCAGCAAGACCCTAATACCAAAGCCAGATAAAGAAAACACAATGATAGAGAATTACAGGACAATATCCCTCATGGACATTAATGCCAAAATCCTCAACAAAATTCTCCCAAATCGGATCCAGCAGTACATGAGAAAGATTATACACCATGACTAAGAAGGATTTCCCAGGGATTCAAGGATGGTACAATAGCCAAAAATCAATAAACACAATACATCACATAAACAAATTGAGAGATAAGAATCACAAAAATCACATAATCATATCAATTGATGCAGAAAAAGCATTTGACCAAATCCAGCACCCATTCTTGATAAAAAAAAAAATCTCAGCAAGGTGGGAAAAGAAGGATCATACCTCAACATAATAAAAGGTTTATATGACAAACCTATAGCCCACATCATGCTCATTGGGCAAAAACTAAATTCATTTCCCCTAAGAATAGGAACAAGACAGTGACGCACACTCTCACCACTCCTGTTCAACATAGTACTGGAAGTACTAGCCATTGTGATCAGACAAGAAGAAGAAATAAAAGGCATTCAAAAAGGAAAAGAAGAAGTACAGCGGTCCTTATTCACAGATGGCATGGTACTGTACATAGAAAACCCTAAAAACTCCATCAAAAAATTGTTAGGAGGGAGCATTATCTC
>NW_006282388.1:8399-11096 GCF_000327345.1 Myotis davidii
ACTTGTCCAAAAATTCATCTGCAATAAAAAAGACAAAATAGTTGCAGTAATCCTGAGAAAGAAGAACAAAGTAGGTGGGATCATAGTACCAGATATGAAGCTATATTACAAAGCTACTGTTCTAAAAACAGCCTGATACTGGCACAAGAACAGATATATAGACCAATGGAATAGAATAGAAAACTCAGAAATCAACCCAGAACACTATGCTCATTTAATATTTCACAAAGGAGGCATGAATATACAATGGAGTCAAGACAGTCTCTTCAATAAATGATGTTGGGAAAATTGAACAGATACATGCAAAAAAAAATGAAACTAGACCACCTTTTATACTATACACAAAAATAAACTCAAAATGCATAGAGGACTTAAACATAAGATGGGAAACCATAAAAATACTAGAGTAATCCAAAGGCAGCAAAATCTCAGACACAGTCCAAAGCTATTTCTTCACCGATAACACTCATAGTGCAATGGAAACCAAACAAAAAATAAACAAATAGGACTACATCAAAATAAAAAGTGTTTGCACAGTAAATGAAACCATCAACAAAATAAGAAATCTCACTGCGTGGGAGAACATATTTGCCAATGTTATCACCAATAGCGGTTTAATCTGCAACATTTACAACTTAACAAAAAGGAAGATAAACAACCCAATCAAAAAATGGGCAATGGACCTAAATCGTTACTTTTGGAAAGAAGAAATAAGAAAGGCCAAGAGACATATGAAAACATGCACAAAGTCACTAATCATCTGAGAGATGAAAAACAAAATGACAATGAGGTACCGTCTCACACCAGTCAGAATGGCTATCATCAACAATTCAACAAATAACAAGTGTGGGCGAGGATGCGCAGAAAAAGGAACCCTCCTGCACTGCTGGTGGGAATGCACACTGGTGCAGCCACTGTGGAGAACAGTACGGCATTTCCATTAAAAACTAAAAATGAACTCCCATTTGACCCAGTGATCCCACTTCTAGGATTATATCCCAAGAAAGCAGAAATACCAATCAGAAAGGATATATGCACCTCTATGTTCATAGCAGCACAATTTACCATAGATCCCCAGTGAAAGGGTCATTCGACCCCCAAAGGGGTCACGACCCACAGGTTGAGAACCCCTGAATTAGAGAGATGATGCATAATTAAAGGTTAGAAATTGGAATACTCACTGTGTGTTGAATAATAAGCTGCTGACTGTTATAGAATGCTTTTATTCAAATTATAAGATTCAGCCAGCCAGCATTTATGGAGGGTGTGATCTCACTTAGCACGTGGCAAGGTGGTCTCTGGGCAGATGACCAAGATGAAAAATAATAAAAAGAAAATATAAAGATAAACTTCAGTGTCTTTGGATTTGGGAATGGGTTCTTATATATGAAACCAAAGCAAGAGAACAAGAAAAGAGAGATAAATTGAACTTTATCAAAATTTAGAAAAAGCTTCTGTGTTTAAAAAGATACCATCAAAGAAATGAAAAGATAACCTAAAGAATGTTAGAAAATATCTCAAATCATATATGTGATAAGGGACTTGTACCTAGAATATATATGTGTGTGTTATTTTGTCAGTTTCATCCTATTAATAGTGATTCTACCTGCTAGAAATATCAGTGGGCACACACCTCAGCCCATACTACTGTAGCCATCCCCCAATGGCATTTCCCTGATTAGAGCCAATGTTGTGGCTGGACCAAACTGGGGTCAGACAGCAAAGGAGAGAGACAGAGAGAGAGAGAGAAAGAGAGATTATTGGTGCTCACACGATGCTGGGCCATGTTCAAGGGCATTTGCTGGTATAGTCATGGCTCCTGCAAGAACCCCAGAAGAGAAGAGAAGAGAAGAGAAGAGAAGAGAAGAGAAGAGAAGAGAAGAGAAGAGAAGAGAAGAGAACCTGGTGATCTGAATTTATTTGCATCAAGTGCCTGTGGGTTTGCAGTTTCACTCTTTATTGACGAATTTAAAATGTAAGAGTAGAAATTGAGCATGTGAAGGTAAAAGCAAGATATCAATCAGTTTTTAGGTCAACCAGAACTTTCTAAAAAAGGGGTACTTTATAACTTCCTGGGCAGGATAGTTGTAGGTCTTTATCTACTTGTGTAGCTAGCATTGTATTTATTTATTTTTTTAATATATTTTTTATTGATTAAGATATTACATATGTGTCCCTGGCCCCACATCACCCTCCAACCCCCCCTCCACCCCCCCATTGTCCGTGTCCATTGGTTAGGCCTCTATGCCTGCATGTAAGTCCTTTGGTTGCTCTTTCCCCTTTACCCCCACCCTCCTCTACCCTCCCTCCAAAGCCCGACAGTCCAATTAATGCGTCTCCGTCTCTGGATCAGTCCTTGTTCATCAGTTTATGTTGTTCCTTATATTCCACAAATGAGTGAGTTCATGTGGTATTTATCCGCTCTCCCGTTCCATCCATGCTGTGGCAAATGGTAAGAATTCCTTTTTCTTCTTCCTCTCCTTAAAGAATACCTTTCAGCATTTCATATAATGCTGGTTTGGTGGTGATGAACTCCTTTAACTTTTTCTTATCCGTGAAGCTCTTTATCTGACCTTCTATTCTGAATGATAGATTTCCTGGATAAAGTAATCTTGGTTGAAGGTTCTTGCTATTCATCACTTTGAATATTTCTTGACAATCTCTTCTGGCCTGCATGGTTTCTGTTGAGAAATCAGC
>NW_006282388.1:11971-14369 GCF_000327345.1 Myotis davidii
GTGGGAGAACTTCTGTGCTGGAGACACCCTTCTGGGGCGCGACTTGCTTCAGTGGGGCTTTGATGCTCACTGAGACTGCACCCTGAGTGTGTCCCTTATGGATCTGAGGAGTTGTGGTCTGGACGGTCCCCCTCTGACCACTGGGTACACTGGCTCTTGGATCTAAGGAGGTGCTAATTTAGCCCCTGCCTGAGGTTACCCAGCAGGAACTATGAAGAGGGCTGCAGATTCCCCTTCCCTTTTTTGGAAGTGCCTTGATAAAGCTCGGCTGTGAAGGATGCAAGCGCTGTGGGGCCTTCTCTTAGAAGTTCTGGGTCTGTCTGACCCAGCTGCAGTTAGGTAATTACAGGTTGCAAATGGCCGGGGCATTCATATGCAAAAGCCTCTGCGGCAGCCTGGGTGGGCGGGGTCTCAGGAAATCAACGGGCGGAGCAAGCAGCTATGGCGGAGCCTCAGCCCTGCCCTAAGGAGGCGCGCGTCTCAGTGTCCCGGTAACGGCTGCAAGCACCTCTGAGTGAAAGCCGCCCTCAAGATCGCCCGCTGCCAGACAGTCCAGTTTCTCCCCGCATGAGTCCTGGGTCCCCAGAGACTTCCCGAAACCGGAGGTCAGAGCCGTTGGGAGCTTGTGTCTCCCTCCGGATTCAAAAGACAGCCGCGTCCTCGGGTGCCAGCCCCTTTCCGCGCGCCTTGAGCCCCGTACCTCTGCGCTTCACTTCTGCAGCTTCTCTGGGTCTCAGTGTGCCTTTCCTTCCTTCTAGTTGTAGAATTTACAGTCAGCCATGCTTCCTGTGGTTCTGGATGATGTCCGTATTGTTTTTCTGAGGTATTAATCAATTGTTGTGAGCGGCATTAATTTCCCGGTGTTTATCTCTGCCGCCATCTTAGTTTCTCCCTAGCATTGTATTTATTAGAGAGGGATGAAATAAATATATTTGAAGTGAATGCCTCAGCAATGAAAATCTTAATGTGAGGCACCTAAATTACAATTTAAAAAGCTAATTACCAGGTACTTTTACTACAATAAGGAGTTTCTACAACTCAATAATACAAAGATAAATATCTCAATTTAAAAATGAACAAAGAATCTGAGTAGGCATTTCCCAAAGATATATAAATGGCCAATTAGTACATGAATAGATGCTCAACATAATAAGTTACCTGGGAAATAGAAATCAAAACCATAATAATATACTACTTCATTCATATCCACTAGAATGGATAGAAAAATCAAAAAGTGTTGGCAAGGACATGGAGAAACTAGAACTCTAATACACTGTGGGTTAAAATATAAAATAATACAGACATTTTGGAAAACAGACTGGGAGCTCCTCAAATAATTAAACATAGAATACTATATGTCTCAGTAATTTCACTTCTGTGCATATCCCCAAGAAAAATGAAATATGTCCAGTCAAATTTGTTTATGGCAACATTACTCATAATTACCAACAGGCAGAAGCAGCACAAATGCTCATCAATGGTTGAATAGATAAAGACAATGTGGTAGCACAAAGGGCAGATGATGCCTGCAGAATGGTAGGATTGGGTATCTGGGCTGAAGGGACACATGTGACCACAAGGCCAAGAGAGAGTTAGAAAAAAATTCACTGCACCAAGTCCATGTTCCTTGGGGACAGATTTAATATCTTTCTGTGGAAAAGAAGTCCACAGGGCTGCCAGAGGCTGGAACACCTAGATCTAAGTCCACAGCCATGAGAGGCTGGGCAAACTTTTTGACTAGAGGACCACAATGGGTTCTTGAACTGGACCGGAGGCCGGAACAAAAGCATGGATGGAGTGTTTGTGTGAACTAATATAAATTCAAACATCATCACATAAAAGGGTATGGTTTTTTGTGTTTTTTTTTTTTTTTTTTTTTTTTTTTTTTTTTTTTTTTTTATTTATTCATTTCAAACAGGCCGGATCAGGCCCGGGCCCCGGGCTGTAGTTTGCCCACGGCTGGCTAGAAACAGAAAGGCGGCCTGAGGAGCTAGCTGCCTGAGTCACATGGTGCTGCTGGGGGTCTCACAGTTGAGCAGTTGCTTTGCCTCTGTTTTGTCTTTGCTTTTATTTGCTAAACCCAGTTCATAGGACCTTTCAATTACAAACACTCACCCAAGGCTGTGGTGCAGGTAGAAGTGCAGATTTATGGAGGCTGGTGACAGGCTGTGGAGGGGAGCAGGACAGGGACAGGTGACCAGAAATCTGGCACTGGGGCATTCTGGACCCTCTAAACCAGTGGTTCTCAACCTGTGGGTCGCGACCCCTTTTGGGGTCGAATGGCCCTTTCACAAGGGTTGCCTAAGACCATCGGAAAACACATATATAATTACATATTGTTTTTGTCATTAATCACTATGCTTTAATTATGTTCAACTTGTAATGTTATGCCCAGAGT
>NW_006282388.1:14565-16487 GCF_000327345.1 Myotis davidii
TTGGTCATTTAAGTCAGGGGTTTTCATCAGGGTCTTACAGCACAAAGGTCAGGAAGTGACCAGCACATTCTGAGGCTTGGGCCATCCCCCACTATAGCCTTATCAGGACCTTAGCTGCATTCTTGGAGCTTCATTGGTCCACTCAGGTGGTGGTTGGGGGAGTTAGGACAATACCGGCATTCTTGTGGTCACTCAGAAAAGGAGAGGGCTTGGGATGAGGGCCTAGCCCTACAAGGCAAGATAGAGGAGAGGGAGGAGAGTATGTTTCTGCTTTGTCCTTTTAGTAACAATGAAATTGGGGGTCACCACAACATGAGGAACTGTATTAAAGGGTCATGGCATTAGGAAGGTTGAGAACCACTGCAAACCTAAGCAGCCATTTTTCTCCTGAAGAGCCAGCCCCTCCCAGCAGCCTCAGGGCAGCTAGTGCAGCAGCACCCAGACTACACATTTTCTGAGGAAACAAAAACTGAATAGCCTCAGGGAGCCATTGGGGACTGGGTTGAAGAGGGGCCTCTTGATCCTGGAAAACAATACAGCACCACCCCTACCTAAAGCCCTGTCAAAAGCTTACTCTTGAGTGATTAAGATTTACAGCAGGCAGACAGGCAAAGTGGGCAGATTGGTTTCTCCTGCTTGCAGCCAAGGCTGTGGAAACAGACACAGAGGAGCAGTGGATCACTTGGAACTGCACCACAGTGCTGACAACTCAAATAGGAAACTGAGAAGTGGCAGAGAGAACATAAGAGTGGGATCTTAAACCAGCTGCCATGGGACATTAAAACTGGCTGAAGCAAATGACACTTCACTTTTCTTAATCTTTTATATAAATTTTTTTCTTTATCTGTTTTTTTAATCTTTTATTTTTTTGTATTATTTTTCTTATTCTAATTTTTATTATTGTTATTTTATCTTTTTCACCCTTTTCTTCCTCACTTCTCCCTTCTTCATCCTCTTCTCACTTCTCCTATACCCACTTTAGTTTTTTCTCTTTCTTTTCTTTTTACCCCTTGTTAAAAATTGATCTTATTTGTCTGCTTTACTGACATGTCATTATTATTGTAGTCTCTTTTGGCTTACTCATATATCTAATTTTCTCTCCCCTGTTTCAAGTCTATTTACCCTTCTCTTTTCTCTTTCTTCACTAATCAATTTTTTAATCTTTATACCCCTCTCCTCTCTTATTCTCTTCTTCCCCTAATTGTTTAACTGGTGTCACTCACTAAATCACACTTATCTGCACTCTCTTTTATTCTCCTTTTCCAAAAATAGGTGGATAGATAAATTAAGAAAAAAATATTTATGTATTTATTTATTTATTTATTTTTCTTTTCTTTTCTTCTTATCAAATAATTCTCTTTCTACATTCTCTATACTGAACTATGGTCCTTCCCCTTTTCATTCAATTCCTTAGCCTTACTTTTTGTATATAAGCTCTGCATCTAGAGATTCTGTCATCCCCTTTTTCTGGGTATTTGTTCTTTGCATTTTGGGGGGGGTTATTTGTTTGTTATGTAGTGTTTTCTTCCCATGTATTTTTTTCTTCACTTTCTTCTTTTTCTATTCTCTCTTACTTTTTTTCCCCTCAATATCAGTTTTGCTCTTTTTTTCCTCTCCTAATTATCTTTTCTCTGATGGTCACTTTTATTGGGGTTATTGGTATCATGAGTACATGTGTGTTTTGTCCCCTTTGTGTTGTGACTTGGTGAGTTGTATTTTGTGCTGTTTTGTCAACGTGGTAGAAGGTGAGCTACATAACCAGACACTGTGAGAGGAAACTCCATCCATAAATGCGACAATAACACTGAAGTTCCAACTACACCAAGAGAACCCAAACATCCCAAGAAGAGGTCATCCCCTAAATACCCAGCCGAAAAGACCTGAGAGATTGCAACACTGGCCCCCACAAAACATATATATAT
>NW_006282389.1:0-229 GCF_000327345.1 Myotis davidii
CATTAGGAAGGTTGAGAACCACTGGTAGAGCAAAGTGTCTAAACGAACCTGTTATGCCCTAGATGGTTTGACTCGGTGGATAGAGCGTCAGCCTGTGGACTAAACGGTCGTGGGTTCCATTCCAGTTAAGGGCATATGCCCAGGTTGCAGGCACGATCCTGGGGGCATGCTGAAGGCAGCCATCAGTGATTCTTTATTATCATTGATGTTTCTATCTCTGTCTCCCTCT
>NW_006282390.1:0-685 GCF_000327345.1 Myotis davidii
TGTAACTACCAATCTGTACTTCTCAGTCCCTTCCCTTTTTCACCCAGTCTCCCAAGACCCTCCTCTGTCAACCATTAGTCTGTTCTCTGTATCTATGAGTCTATTCTGTTTGGAACATTGTCAGATTTTTTTAATTGAACTTATTGGAGTGACATAGGTTAATGAAATTATATTCGGTTTCAAGTGTACAATTCTACAATACATCATCTGCATATTGCATTGTGTGTCCACCACTCCAAGTCAAGTTTCTTTCCATCACCATTTACCCTCCTGTTTTACCTTCCCCATCTCCCTTTCCCTCTGGTAATTACCATACTGTTGTCAGTTATGAATTGTTTGGGTTTCTTTTGTTTTGTTTTTGCTTAATCCCTTTACCTTTTTCACTCAGTCCCCCAACCTCCCTCTCAGTATCTCTGAGTCTGTTTCTATTTTGTTTGTTATTTTATTTTGTTCATTAGATTCCACACATAAGTGTAAATCATATGGTACCTGTCTCTCCCTGACTGGCTTATTTCCCTTAGCATAGTGCTCTCCAGGTCTATCGAAGCTGTTGCAAAAGGTACTATTTCCTTCTGTTTTACAGTGAGTAATATTCCATTGAGTACATGTACCACCCCAGAGGCACACAACTTAGTCTGTCCCAGATTCTTCACATTTTTAGGCAGTGTGGAGCCACCAGGAGTTG
>NW_006282391.1:0-305 GCF_000327345.1 Myotis davidii
TCCCTAAAAATCAATAGAAAAATATCCTCAGGATTAACAACAAATTTTTTTTTTAATTTAAAAGTTTTTAAATGAGCCCTGGCTGGTGTTTCTCAGTGGTTAGAACGTCAGCCCTCACACAGAAGGGTTGTGGGTTTGATTCCCAGTTAAGGTCAAGGGCACAGTACCTCCCTTGTGGTTTGATCCCGCCCCCTTCCCACCCAACCCTTGCTCCCCCCACCCCCTTCCACAGTCTGTGCACCAGAGGCAATTAATTGATGTGCCTCCCTCACATTAATGTTTCTCTCTCCTCTCTCTCTCTCTCT
>NW_006282392.1:0-1118 GCF_000327345.1 Myotis davidii
GTCATGCACAGCTTGTACATTATCCCATTGTATAAACTCTACTCCCTCATTATTTTAAAACAACCAGCTTTTGCTTGGGTTCCCACTAACTTACCTGAACCATGGGAATCTCATCAAACCTACAAACTGTTGCATGATCTAGTAAAAAAATCTTTAAAAGACAAAAAAAGATTTCTTGGAATGTTAATTGCAAGAATCTTTCCCCTTGTAACGTTACTTACTTCTGTGGGCATTGCTGTTTCATCTATGGTACAGACTGTTCAGACCTCTCATTTTGTACAACAGGTCAAGCAAAATGTAACTAAGAACTTGTCTATACAAAAAGAAATTAACAGCCAGTTTAAAATTGAATTGCCATGGCCTAGAAAAAAGAATCTCCTTGCATGATATTGCTCTACAATGTCATTATTGTACATTTATCCCAAACAAGCTTACAAATTACTTCTTTGAATGTTTGGCACTAATTTAATTAAGGACATGAAATGATTTAATCCTTGCCATGGTGTGGAAGGCCTCCTTGAGAAGGCACTTGAGCATTCTGTATTGACCTCTCTTGCCCTTTTTGCCAAGAGGGTCCCTCTTCTCACAATTCAATTGCCTACAGCTGTTGCCTGAGCTCTCTGTTCATGCTGAGGTTGAAGCCTCCTGGTGGCTGGTGCCATGGATCTGTCTCTCGCCCAATGAAGAAACCTGGGTTCCCCAAGATATGTGATTCAATGTCGGGGCCTCGCCAGCAGGCGAGGGGATCCCAAAGCAGTTGCTGGGCATGGAGGCCACAGGGGCATAGGCTACCAAGGAGACAGAACTGAACCTCACATCACCCTGCTTGGCCCCGGAGGATGGCTGGTTAGTCAAAGACGGGTAAGATTCCTCAGGGAAGGAACAACCTAAGACAGGCACAGTTGCAGAGGGGCCATCAGGAGAGAACTTGGGGGGCAACAGAGGTGGGGCACAGATCCTCACCCCCCCAATTATGCAGGGGCTTGAACACTCGCCCCTTCTGAGGGAGGTCTCCCGCCCCCATGGCTGCTTCTCGCTTCCCATGCCCAGCTCAGATCAGGAACAGAAATAGACTTGGCTCAGCCCAGATTGGGACCCAGGTAACAGAAAGAGACTTG
>NW_006282393.1:0-652 GCF_000327345.1 Myotis davidii
CAGAGGTCCTGGAGTAGGTAGATAGGAGACTCATGGAATCCTATTTCCTTTTCATCAGCCGGAAAACGGAGATGTAGAAAGCTCAGAAACTTGACCCGACTGAAAAGAAGTAAGAAATGGTGGACCTTAAAAATGACTTCAGGTTTTCTCACTGCACAGAATATAGTCAAACACTGCTGCAGTGAAATATTTCACCCTTTGTTCTCCCTGCGTGATCTACCATAATAATCTGCTTTGTGTTGATATTTACTGCTGTGTTGCTGACAATTACCTGAAAGAGAAGTTGGGGTGCTTCACGGGGCTGGGAAAAGCTTAGCTAAGTAAAAAAGCAGGTCAGTTGAAGCAAGTTTATTCTATATCTATGAAAGGCTAAGTCAACTCGCACATGCGCGATACATACGAAGCTCTCGCTGGCGCCAGTCACGTGTGTGTGTTGTGATCTGTCCTTGTCAATCGTGAATTTGGTTGACACTTCTATTAAAGAGAAAGGGCGAATAGCGATATTAAAATATTTCTTCCAATTAATTTCCTTTCAATGTGCACAAATTCGTGCACCGGGCCACTAATATATAATAATATGAACCTGCTATGGACTGAATGTTTGTTCCCTCAAAAAATTCATGTGTTGCCGAAACCGGTTTGGCTCAGTGGA
>NW_006282394.1:0-732 GCF_000327345.1 Myotis davidii
ATTTTTAATTTTAGTTAGGCATCTGAAGGAAACTTTTTTTTATTCTCTTCCAGACAGCTTTCTTTTTCACATAAGCAACAAATGTAAGTGTGCTAGGGGCAGGGGCCTGACAAAAAGGAATTACTGAGGGGCAGGGACCATGGGAAAGAAAAATGGCTAGTTATCTCGCTAGAAAAGTAATGTGTTATGATTGAACTCAGGCAGGTGTGACCCTGCTCATAAATTTTATGTAAACTTTTTGCCCCGCCAGTACCAGGAATGGCTAATGAATTGCTTTGTAGTTTGTTTTTTCTTTTTTTTAAAAAAAAAATACTTTGTAGTGTTGCAGATAAAAGGTCTTGCTGTACTCTTGGTCTGCACTGCAAGCTGTGGGCTCTTATGGGAAGGACACGGTTGGCAGTCAGTTGATCAGCTTAATAAAGGCTTTTAAAATTTAAATTCTGAGTAGGTGGTCTATTTCGCTGAGCTAACCCATAACATAAGGAACATGGTTGCCTTTTGAGATTTTAACAAATACTGTTGCAAAGCTACATATTTCAAGTGATTTTTCATTTATGGTGACTAATTATTGTTAGATTTAGTATTTTAACAGCAATCTGTAAATGTTAAAGAGTATTTCCTTTGGTTTATTTGCATATACAGAGGAATCATGGGAAGCCTTTAGTAACTTTTTCAGAAGAATTTACTTTACTAGGATTTAACTGCTTACAAGGATAGTAATTTAAGTAAGTA
>NW_006282395.1:0-1679 GCF_000327345.1 Myotis davidii
TCTTTCTTTCTTTCTTTCTTTCTTTTGTTTTGTTGTGAGGATGAAATGAGTTTTCATAAGTAATGCATATGGAACAACACCTGACATACATTTGTACAATTTACTTATTTTTAAAATTTATCTTTATTGTTGAAAGTATTACAGATATCCCCTTCCCCCCAACCCATTGACCCCCTCCATCCCAGATGCACAAGGCCTTCACCACACTATTGTCTCTGTTATGGGTTATGCATAAATGCATACAATTTCTCTGGTTGATCTCTTCCCACCCCTCAACCCCCCTTTCGCTCTGAGATTCATCAGATTGTTCCATGGTCCAATGTCTGTTGATCTATTTTGTTCATCAGTTTATTTTGCTTATTAGATTCCACATATAAGTGACATCATGTGATACTTGTCTTTCTCTGACTGGCTTATTTCACTTAGCATAATATTCTCCAGGTCCCTCCATGTTTAAAAGGTCAGAAATCCTTTTTTCTCTTTTTGTTTGTTAATCCTCACTTGAGGATATTCTTGCATTGATTTTTAGAGAGAGTAGAAGGTAGTGGGAGAGACAGAAAAAAACATCGATGATAGAGGGACACATTGATTGGTTGCCTCAGGCACATGAGCCTGTAACCGAAGTACCTGTCCTTGACAAAAATCAAATCCAGGACCCTTCAGTACCAGGCCTACACTCTATCAACTGAGCCATAGTATTCCACCGTGTAGATGTACCACAGTTTTTATCCACTCATCTACTGATGGGCATGTGGAGTGTTTCCAAATCTTGGCTATTATAAACTGTGCTGCTATGAACATAGGGGTGCATATATGTTTTCTGATTGGTGATTCTGGATTCTTAGAATATATTACCAAAAGTGGGATCTCTGGGTCAAATGGAAGTTTCAGTTTCAATTTTATGAAAAATTTCCACACTGCTTTTCACAGAGGCTTCACCAGTATGCACTCCCACCAGCAGGATCCTGGGGTTCCCTTTTCTCCACATCCATATCAGCACTTGTTGTTTCTTCATTTATTGATGGTAGCCATTCTGGCATGTGTGAGTTGATACCTCATTGTAGCTTGAGTGTGCAAATCTACAATGATTAGTGACATTGAGCATTTTTTCATATGTCTCTTGACCATTTGTAGTCCTCATTGCAGAAGTCTTCATTAGGGTCCTTTGCCCATTGTTTAATTGGATTATTTATCTTCCTGGATTGTTGGATTGAATTGTTGAGTTGTGTAAGTTCTTTGTATATTTTGTAAATTAACCCCTTACTGGAAGCACTATTGGTGACTATGTTCTCCCATGTAATGGGTTCTGTTTCATTTTGTTGATGGTTTCTTTTGCTGTGCAGAAGATTTTTAGTTTGATGAAGTCCCATTTGTTTATTTTTCCTTTTTTCCCCTTGTCCTAGGCAACATACCAGTGAAAGTACTGCTACGTGAGATCTTACTATGTTGCAGCTAGGAGTTTTATGACTTACATTTAGGTCTTGTGTATGGTATAAGATGCTGGTCTAAAATCTTTAAGGTTTTCTATGTGCAATATCATGTCATCAGCAAATAACAAAAGTTTTACTTCCTCTTTTCCAATTTGGATGCCTTTCATTTCTTCTTCTTGTCTAATCACCATGGCTAGGACTTCCAGTACTATGTTAAATAAGAGAGGTGACAGGGGACATCTCTGTCTT
>NW_006282395.1:2690-4655 GCF_000327345.1 Myotis davidii
TAGAACAATATGTGTTTCCCGATTATATATGTGTTTTCCGATGGTCTTAGGCGACCCCTGTGAAAGGGTCGTTCGACCCACAAAGGGGTCTCGACCCACAGGTTGAGAACCGCTGGCTTAAAGGAAACTAAGATCTCCTCGTCTCAGGACCCCATACCTTTTATTAACACAATTTGTCCTGAGGTGAGGCAGAGACATACACTTCAAAGGGTCAGGGTTTCCTATATGGAGTCCATTGTCAGAATGGGGGAATTAGCCTCCGGCTGTTCAGGTGTTTGGCCAGTAGGAGGCAATAACATATAGATTAAGATGCCCTAAGCTGTCTGGCAGCAAACAATCAATTTAATGTATCCTATTCAGGTTTGGGGAAATGCCATCAGCCATTCACAACAGGTGACAACATAATGTGATTCAGCCCTGCTGAATCCCCAAGTTCCATCAACCTTTCAATGAAACTTCTTGCATTGATGACATGCTGGAGTTAGCCTCCGACATATCATCCTTTTTGATTTTATAAATTTAACAAGAATGTCTTAAGATTTTTAAATTCAGTGGAAAGGATAAGAGTTCTATCCTGATCCTTTAAATTGCTGCCAAGCATCAAAGGAATCAGCCTGGAGTAAGTTTCTGAGCCAACAGTTCCTTGAGTCCCAATTTCAATGTCCAGCAGTTCATGTGTCCATGCCAGCAATGACATGCTAGTTCTGGACGGTGGACAAACAGTGGCAATGCAGGTCCGACCTTCTCTGGCCTGGTCCTGGGCAACCTGCAGCAATGCACAGCTGCTGATGGTTAGCATGGCAAGGCACCTTCACCATCTCCATCTCTGGACTGTTTCTCCTTTTGTCTCCTCAGCGTGTTGCTTGGGGCCACTGCTATTCTGTGGCTGGAGCAATCTAGTCAGTTCCTCTCTCAGATTCATTGTTGCAATAATCCACATAGACTTGGAGGAGTTTTCTGTAAATATATAAGCATATCCTCGACCAAAGGTTAATAAAGGGATTCTTTATATAAACTAGACTTGGGATCCTTCGTTTTTGCCCAAACCATTTTCCTTTGGCTTATTCTGACACCATGTGTGATTTCATGGGTGTTTTGCTATCAGCATTACAAGTGAAAAATAATTTTAAAGTAAAAAATTTAAAGCAATTAAAATTTGATGCAATTTTCTTACAGGATATTATTCTACTAGCTTCCAGCAATTAGGAAAGAGAAAAGAGAACAAGAATGATAAAGAAAAAGTATGAGAAGGAAAAAAGGGGGAAAGAAAAGGAATATAAAAGGGCAGAAGGGAAAAAAGAAAATAAGAATAAACAATAGGGGAAGGAAAATGGTATAAAAGAAAAGAGGAAGAAAAATTATGAAAAGGGAAAAAGAAAAGGAAGAAGAAAGACAAATAATAAGAAAAGGAAAAAAGGAAACAGGAGAAAGAAGAGAAAAATAGAGTAAGAATAGGAAAGAGAAAAATTTAAGGTATGAAAGATAAAAGAGAGACAAGAATAATAACAAAGCAATAAACAAGGAAAATAAAGGAGATAATTTTTAAAAAACAACAAAAAGTGGAGTTCATCTCAGCAGAGGTTAAGTGCCTGCTGGGAGCTCCCTTTGGATCTGTTCTTACCTTGACTGTGGCTGACTGTTTATTCTGCCTTTTCTGTGCCTCCCGGAAGGTACTTTGGTGCTAACCCCTGTCAGAGGCCGTCCACATTTGGCTCTCAGCAAATGGATCACTTGTGCTATAGAGACCGTCTGTGTCTGTCTCCACAGGAGGTGGCTGCACATGGAAAGGGCCACACTGCCCTCTGAGGCCAGTTTGTTAACGACCTGGGGCCCAGGGACAGGACAGCAAACTTCCCCAGAGTCTGCTTCTGAAAGAACAAAGCAGAACTGACTATCCCCATATTTGTAGAGCTGGGTCTTCAGCCTGAACGCCCCCCGCCCCACCCCAGCCCCAATGGAGTGACC
>NW_006282395.1:5681-6166 GCF_000327345.1 Myotis davidii
AATGGCAGGTCTCATACCCAATGCTTCCCATCCCATCATCTCAGGCAACTCCAGTCTGCACCTCCCTCCACAAAAATCCTGTGCTCTGGACTAAGAAAACAGAACAAAAAGATCTGTGGCCTTATCTCCAATTGGCTCCAGTGTCCCCAGTAGCAGCAAGCCCACCACAGCCTTTCACAGCAGGTGTTACATGGGCAGCTATCTTGGCTCTGGACTGGGGAGACCAGCCTGGGGTCCAACCGCAACTCTCTCAGGGAAACCCACACACACAATCCAGAGATTTCTCCTCATTCTCAACCTTCCACCAAAAACTCACTCTTGTGCTTTATATTCCACAAATAAGTGAGATCATGTGATATTTACCTTTCTCCGACTGGCTTATTTCAAGGTCGGGGTTCAGGTGCAGCAACCAAATCAAAATGTGTTCTGGGTCTGTTCTCAAAATGTTTTTATTTTCTTTGAGTCATGGGCCCAGCTGGGCTCCA
>NW_006282396.1:0-3678 GCF_000327345.1 Myotis davidii
TGGTGGTTTCAGTTTTCCCTGGATGATCATCACAGTCAGACCGGTGTTTGTATTAGACTGAAACCCAACTCACATATTCAAAAATGAATAGAAACAAGATATTTGCTCACATCGTGTAAGTTTAATACCAGCTCAATGTGGGAATACCTCTTAAAGCCTCTGTTTCCTCATTGGAAAATGGTACCATCTTCCTTTGAGGTTATTACAGGGATTGAAAGACATAAGTAATGTGCTTGGTGTGTGGTAACCCCTCCATAGATGGTAGTTGGAATCAGCTGGAATTGAGTAGTATTTGTCTCCTTAGGAGTGGGACAGTTGTGTTGCTAGCATGTTGTTACTAGAGGAAGTTGGAAGGCAGGAAACAAGGGGGAGTAAGGCAGGAGCTTTTATTCTCACACGCGGCAAGGATTGCTGGTGTGGATGGCCATGTTGCTGACCTCCTCCTTCACCGTGAGCTGCCCAGGAAGCACCCACAGTGCCCTATTCCTTTTTTGATTTTTTATTAATATGTTTGTATTGATTTCAGCGGGAAAGGGAGAGATAGAAACATCAATGATGAGAGAGAATCATTGATCGGCTGCCTCCTGCATGGCCCTTACTGAGGATCAAGCAGGAAACCTGGGCATATGCCCTGTCCAGGAATCCAAA
This sequence comes from Myotis davidii, assembly GCF_000327345.1. Taxonomy (NCBI): domain Eukaryota; kingdom Metazoa; phylum Chordata; class Mammalia; order Chiroptera; family Vespertilionidae; genus Myotis; species Myotis davidii. The sequence continues at coordinate 649 of NW_006282396.1, forward strand.
CATGACCTCCTGGTCCATAGGTGGATTCTCAACCACTGAGTTACACTGTCTCGGCAGCCCTGACTATTTCTTTCTTTCTTTTTTTTTTTTACTTTTTTTTAAAAAAAATATTTTATTGATTTTTTTACAGAGAGGAAGGGAGAGGGATAGAGAGTTAGAAACATTGATTACTGGGGAGCATCAATCAGCTGCCTCTTGCACACTCCCTACTGGGGATGTGCCCACAATCAAAGTACATGCCCTTGACTGGAATCGAAACTGGGATCTTTCAGTCCGAAGACCGGTGCTCTAGCCACTGAGCCAAAGTCTTCAGGGCATCCCTGACTATTTCTTGACTAACAGACCAACCCCTGTAGCCAGAGACCAGGAGAACTCCAAAATGCATCAATCATAAAGAGAGGTTTTGCCACAAATTATCTGGTGAGCTGAGAGCTCTGTGGTTTGAGGTGGGGGTTTCAACCTGCTGGAACACAGAAAATTATGTGGGACATCTCTGACAGTTTAGGGGTTCTCCTTCTAGCAAGCGTTCACTCAAACATTGTGTTCATGTCCTATATCTATAATTTGTCACTTTGGGTCAAATCAAATTCTTTCTTTGAGGGTGGGGGGAGAGAGGATTTAGGGTCTGGTTAATAAAATGTGTAATGAAAAACCGACCAAAGTCTGGAAAACCTCTTCAGAAAGGACTACCTTAATCTCTAGTTGTAGATCTTCAACTATTCCTACTAAATATTCAAAGGTTCTTAATGTGATAGTTATCAAAACATACCTGAGATGTAATGCACTCTGTACTAGAGTCAGGTAAATGTCAATGTCTCCATCAGAATTTGTGATGAACTAACATACAGATAATCAGATCTGGCTCGAGATGACCTCAGTTGAAAATACAGGCTCAAAAGGGACATGCTGTTTTCATCAATTCCCAGGTTGAGGCTGGCGAGGCCTAAGGGGATTTCTCTTCCTGGGCACTAGGCCTGTAGCCCAAGTAAATTTGCCAACCTGGGTAAAGCTGCCGCCCATGTGAATTGTGGGCTTGTGATCCAAGCAGACAGGTATTTCCTAAGTATTGACAGCAGTCACAAACTATAGCACCCCACCCAGCCCATATTCACCCCCCCAAACTAAAATAAAACTCTTCATTAAAGCCCAACAGCAATTAAACAATTTTTAATCTTCACTCTACATACAAGGCAACCTAAAATTTAGAGCAATATTTAAAGAGAGACACATCTTGCCCTAGCCAGTTTGGACCAGTGGATGGAGCATTGGCTTATGGACTGAAGTGTCCTGGGTTCCATTCTGGTCAAGGGCACATGCCTAGGTTGTGGGCTCGATCGCAGTGGGGGGCGTGCAGGAGGCAGCTGATCAATTATTCTCTCTCATCATTGATGTTTCTATCTCTCTCTCCCTCTCCCTTCCTCTCTGAAATCCATAAAAAAATAAAAATAGACACATCTCTTATCCCCCCCTCCCCCCAGACCAATCTGTTTCCATACCTGGGAATCTTTGTTTAATGAGTCTGCAGGTCTTTGTCCTTGAGAAGAATACTCATCCTGCATCTCTGTGGCTTCCTCATGTCTCAGTTACAACTTTAGGAACCCTGATAAGTGCCATCTAGGTTGTAACCTAAAGCCTTTGGGAGGGCCAGGCCCTAGGTTGTAACCTAAAGCCTTTGGGAGGCCCAGGCTTTCTCCGTGTGAGACAGATGATCAGGCCTCATTATCAAACCACTCATTCTCCCTTTGTTGCTCTGTGTAATAGAGAACGTAGCCTCCTGTCCCTGGACTTGATGAACACGCTGAATGAGAGAGAGAGAGAGAGAGAGAGAGAGAGAGACCATAGTAGGTGTGTACAGTAGGGTCCTTCCTCCAGCCTTCTCTCTGGTCCTTTCTGGCCAGAGGAGTCATTGGTTTCCCTTTTCAAAGGGGCTGGTCTATTTTGCCTGTCACAAGACAAAGAGTATAGCTCAATGATTTATTTTAATTTAGGGTCAGAATGCAGATGTTCCTGCTCTCAAGAAAATTCCCAACCACTTCTACCATAGACATAATAAGTTCTCAAAATTAACTCTTACTTTTATCCAAGAAGCACATTTAAGATATTAACTTTTTATTTATTAATATTTACTTATGTAACTTTTACATTGTTTAAAAGTTAAACAATGCCAAAAGGCTCATAAGGAAAAACAGCTATCTCCTTCTAATTTACTTTTTTGTTTTAAATTGATTTCAGAGAGGAAGAGAGAGGGAGTTAGAGAGAATCATTGATTGGCTGTTGCCTGCATGGCCCATACTGGGGATCAAGCCCACAAGCTGGGAATGTACCCTGAGCGGGAATTGAGCCCTGACCTTCTGGTTCATGGTTTGGCTCAGTGGACAGAGCATTGGCCTGGGGACTGAAGGGTCCCAGGTTCGATTCCTGCCCATGTTGTGGGCTTGATCCCCCAATAGGGGGCGTGCAAGAGGCCGCTTATCAATGATTCTCTCTCATCATTGATGTTTCCTTCTCTCCCTTCTTCTCTGAAATAAATAAAAATATATTAAAATAAGAAAAAAAAAAAAAAAGAAAACCACTGAGCCAAGTGGGAGGGGCGATCTTGAGCTCTTTGGTCTCCCTGGATGATCTCCTCATTAAAAATAAAAATTAATGAATAGATATTTTTGCGGGCCCTAAAAACTTCACTTTTTTTTTCTGACGTAAGAAAAAAAAATCAAAACATTTATTTTGATTCTTTCATTTTTTTCCTGACTATACAAGAAGTCAGAACATTTCCGTGGGCCCCTCAAAGAGTCGTGGGTCACAGGCGCGGCTGCGCTCAGCGTGCCTGACACATGGGTGGCCCAGGGCCCAGGCTTGGGAGAGCCCTCGGGAGACAAGGCGTCTGCGGTCCTCTGGTCAGAAGCCCTACCAGGGCTGAGCCTGCCAGGCTGAGCCGGACCCGCACCCGGTGGGTTTGGGCCTCTGGGCGCCCTCTTGCCCCAGCCCGAGCTGCTAACACCGCCTGGGGCGCGAGCCGGCTGAAGCCCAGGA
>NW_006282396.1:3927-4568 GCF_000327345.1 Myotis davidii
CACACAATGGCGCCTACCCTCATGGAAGTCAGAGTTTAGTCTTCCCTTGGGAAGCTCTGGGAAGTCTTTTCAAACCTCCACCATTGCAGGCGGCTCTGCCCCGCGCTCCTCATTCCATTTTCATTCACTTGCTGTAGATTCCGATAGTCCCCTTGACAAAACCCAGCTGGGACAGGAGTGCCTGGTCCTATCAGCGGGACTCCTGGGCTCCAGCTCCACTTGGTTGGCCAGGAATTTTCCTCAGCTCAGCGATGGAGCTCGCGCAGGAGAGGACACCTCTAGCCCCAGGTGGGGAAAGAACGCCAGCCCACACCTGGGCCTGGCTCCGCCCCTACAGGGTGGGGCACCTCCGCTCCGCCCGCTCTGCACTCAACCCCGATTGGCTGGAGGAGAAAACCAGCACCGCCATTGGTCTCCTCCTGAAGGGGCGGGGCCGGGTGGCGCGCGGTCAGCCCACCGGAGGCCAAACCTGGCTGAGGAAAAACCAGTGAAAATGGGGCCTGCAGCGCCGCGGCCCTGACCAGAACGGTAGGGTGCGCCCCATCTGGCGGCCAGGCGGAGCCACAGATGTCGGCCTTGGCCGCGCCGCTCCGCCCCGGTTCGGATTTCCTGCTGCTGCTGTTGGTGGTGCTGAGCAGCCC
>NW_006282396.1:4669-6050 GCF_000327345.1 Myotis davidii
TGGGCGTGCCTACATCCTCCTGCTCCCCGGACCCAGGCAGCCGCATCCTGGGTCCCTCGGCGTCGGCCATAACGGCCATCCACGCCCGAGACCAGGCGGAACTCCCTCGCGGTGCTGCTCCATCGGATCCCAGCAGGGCCTCGCGCCTCGGTCCCAGCGACACGCCCAGGAGGCTCCCGCGGCCCTTTATTCACAGAACCGCAGGAGAGTTAAGTCCGTCGCGCTGAGGGGACACTGAGGCCCAGGGCGGGTTTGGGAGTTGCCAGAGGTCATCTGTTCGCAGTTCTCTCTCCCTTATTATCCTCCTACCACACATGCACCTGTGTTGGTCACGCCAGTTTGGTACCCATCCTGGCTTCCAAACCCAGAGGTCTTCCATTCCATTCTATTCCACCCAGCCATTCTTTTGGTGGCCAGCTCAGCATTACCATCTGCCCACTTCTCAAATTCATTCGCACATCATTCATTAGTTTTATCCCCCAGCCCCGTTTGTCCTGCCCACAGCCCTAATATTCCCCAACCCACTTCCCAGTTCCCTTCCATCTCTGACACCAGCTCCCATCCCCCCACAATCCCATCTATCACAACCCTAATTTCTTAACGTTGCCTGTTCTCCCTATCCGTTCCCTCCACTGAATGTTGGGAAACCGCTAAGTGAGTTGACTTAAAATTCTGTTTAAACGATTTTTAAAGTCTCCAGAAAGAAAAAAGGAAGAGGGAGATGTGGTCCTTTCAAAAGCTGGGCAAGAAGCCAGGGGATGCCACAAGGTTAAAAGTGGTAATTGGAGTGATTCATACTTGCATTGGTTCTCAACCTGTGGGTGGTGACCCCTTTGGACTTTGAAAGACCCTTTCACAGGGGTCGCCTAAATACATCCTGCATATCAGATATTTACATAACGATTCATAACAGTAGTAAAATTACAGTTATGAAGTAGCAACAAAAATAATTTTATGGTTGGGGGTCACCACAACATGAGGAACTGTATTAAAGTGTTGAGGCATTGGGAAGGTTGAGAACCACTGCTTTAGAGGCTTTCAGCTGAGGTGGGCATGAGTGTGGCTGTGGGTCTTGTTTTCTTGTCAGTGGGCATTGAGTGTTAGCACTTTGGGCAGACAGAATCAGTGAAGCTGAGAGTACAACCTGTTGGCAAAAGCTCTCAGCTAGTTGATATTAATTTAGTCTTAACTGGAGACCAGTGACATATAGGATGTTTTGAGTTGAGAGGACAAGTGATTGGAGTGTGGGCTTTCAGGTTGTGCTGGAGCAAAAGCCACTACGTAGAGTTGTGATTACCAGGCTGGGTTGATGTCCAGGGACCAAGAGAGGTCCAGATGGCAAGGTGGAGCCAAGCTGGGGATACAAAAGGAGGGGATGGAA
>NW_006282396.1:7451-10722 GCF_000327345.1 Myotis davidii
GTTATAATCTTTAAATAGATAAGAGTATATTCCCCACCCTCCCCATTGCTTGCTTGCTTTTTCTTTTTTTTTTCAGAGAAAGTAGAAGGGAGAGAGGGGGAGATAGCAAGACGGAAGCGAGGGACACATCGATGTGAGAGTGACATAAATCGATAAGAATTTTGAATGCTGATGTGAGATTTAGATTTGGTCAAAACAGAGCTCATACTTAAGGAAGAAAGACAGGATGGATTTGTACTATGTGTCATGGTCGACAGAGGTTTGGGGGAGGAGGTGGGCCTGTGTTCTAGCCCAAGTTCCGCAGATGTGACTGAACGGGCCCGCAAGCCGGCGCATCTTTCCGCCCTCTGTGAATTTAATGGGACTTTTACAACCTCTCATCTGTTGTTGTGAAGGTTGTTATGAAGATTGACTCAGTGAGGATATTGGGCTCAGAAGGAAAAGGTCATAAAAATAGATGATATTTTCTTATTCCTCTACTATTTCTGTCTAATGCATTTTAATGCAATATGCCTGAAAGCCAAACTAAGGAGATTTAGAAAGACCCTCAGTTCCTCATGTTCTGACCCAACTATAAAATTATTTTCATTGCTACTTCATAACTATAATTTTGCTACTGTTATGAATCGTTATGTAAAAATCTGATATGCAGGATGGTCTTAGGCATCCCCTTTGAAAGAGTCGTTCGACCGCCAAAGGGGTCGCGACCCACAGATTGAGAACCGATGCTGTATACCTTTTAGCTTTTTGGGTAGAATTGAGGTGGGAGGGATCAAAGGTTGTGGGAGAGAGAAGAGGTAGTCTCCTAATGTGTTAGTGAAAAGAATGTAGCATTACCCTTCTAAGCAAAAGGAAGTTATTATTAAGTAGTGTTTTTTTGTTATTTTTTTTTAAAAAGGGAAATTTAGAGAGGAGAGTACCTGAAGCTTTTATAGATATTTTCAAATTGTGTGTCATGTTGCTATTAATAGGTTTTACAGACTTATATTTATGTTGTTATTTTAATAAAGTGTTCCATTTTTATAGAAAAAGCATACTTCAGTGCATTATGTGCTAAATATTCTGGCCTCATCAGTTATCTATCTCCGGGAAAGTTACATGGCCTTTCAGGCTCTGTCTTTTTCCCCTGATGGCTGATAAATAAATGGAAGAAAACAAAAATGGTCTCTTCTGGCTTTGTGGACCTAACCCTTCTGAAGCGATGGCTGATATCACTCTTCCCTCTCTTTCTGCTAGAGGCTGATACTTATCTTACCCGGTTCAGTGTCCCTCAGACATACAATTACTCTGTTCTTCTTGTGGATCCTGATTCCCATACACTTTATGTCGGCGCCCGGGACACCATCTTTGCTTTATCTCTGCCCTTCTCAGGGGAGAGACCTCGAAGGGTGAGAGATGAGAGTGGGGAATACCACAGAGCATGTGACTAGATCTATGGTTTTATGGGAGGTCAGGAAGGGGTGTTGTGGTAGGAGGTGAAATGTTAGTGAAAATGAATAGGGGAGGCCATCAAGTACATTATCCCAGCTGAGAGTGTTTGGGGGGTCATGGTGATGGAGGAGGGTATGAGGCAGGTTCATGATGAGCGGAGGAGGCCACAGGTACCATATTTTAGGTGATAGTGGGCAGAGAAATAATTTGAATCACATTAATCTAGGACAATAGCTTTCAAACTTTTTTGATCAGCCCCTTCATAAGAAATATATGGTATATTTTGACTCTGTACACAAAGTGTGTACTTGAACCAATATCTACTTTCCTATATGAGATACCTTCAGATATATTTTGTTAAAAGTAATGTTGGCTATGATTTCACAATTGATTTTATTACTCTTTAATAGCTGGGGACCTCCAGTTTTAAAAATAGTGCTCTGGGGGTGAGGGATGTCTCTGCAGTTCCCAAATTGATGGAGGTTGTGGAACTGTGTTATCTACCCTGATTCGGGAGGACTTCGGGGAGAATCAGGGGGAAATGGTCATTCCTCCTTTCTCAGATTGACTGGATGGTGCCTGAGGCCCACAGACAAAACTGTAAGAAGAAAGGCAAGAAGGAGGTAGGTGTAAATCTGGGCCCTGTCCTGAGTGTCAATTGAAATGTTGGCCCAGCCCTGACTCTGTCAGTCCCCTGCAGTGCTGCCATCCCAATGGGCCCAGGCAGGAACTCTAACACCATATCATTACCCATCATTACTGACCCCAGAGCTGCATCTAACTGGCCTGACACTACCTTACCTTTCCTTGTACCTGCTGCTTCTGATTCTCTCTAACCATCTCTGACCCCCAGGACGAATGTCACAATTTTGTCCAGATTCTCGCCATTGGCAGTGCCTCTCATCTCCTCATTTGTGGCACCTTCGCTTTTCATCCAAAGTGCGGGGTTATTGTGAGTGACAGTGGTGGGATGTAGGGACCCTCCTCACTTGTGGCACCTTCGCTTTTGACCCAATGTGCGGGTTTATTGTGAGTGACAGGGGTGGGAGGATGGGAAGGGTCATCTGTGAGTGACCATGATGGGGGTCATGCTTAAGGGAACCGATGTGCATGATAAGCATTGGGTGTGAGGGATGTCCTCACATGGTGGAGCCTTTGCCACTGGAAGAGGTAGGAAAGGGTGGGGAGGGAGGTTGTCTGTAGAAGTTAAGTTATACAAAGTCTAAAGGGAGATGTAGTGGGACAGTGAAGGAAGTTAGGGATGCTAGCTGAGCTGGGGAGAGGAGAAATCCAGGAGAAACTTCAGAGCTAGTAACTCACGTTTCCCCTGTCCTATGTATGCTCGTCCAGGAGCCTGGGTCCATTTCTTAATCAGCACTTTCCATGCCTGTTTCTTCCTCCCATGGCATGTAACTCTCACCACCTTCTCCCATATTTAACTGCCAACTTCACTGTATGTGGGCTGTGACCCTCTCCTCTCATGGGCTCCTGAGGTCACTGCCCACTAATTAGCATCATCTGGCACCATGCTCTGGTTCGATCTTGCCTTCAAGGTGGCTGCTCTGTCAGCCATGTTTTCTTCCAGGTCCTGTTCATTGCCACTGAAGCCCTGGCATTTCCACCCTCACACCCTGGCAGGCTTGGGACATATTTACCCTTAGTCACATCTAGGCTGGTCCTGGCAACAAAAGTCCCTGGGACTGTGATATCTCAGGAAGGGTCTTGATGTTTTTGAATCCTCATCTTTTACCATCAGTTATCCAGTAGTCAATCATTGGTCCTCTGGTAGCACACCTTTGTGACAAGGCCCGAGGATGAGTTGAAAGAATCAAAAATCCTT
>NW_006282396.1:12249-13637 GCF_000327345.1 Myotis davidii
GGGGAGTGAGTCAAAAGCAGCAAAAAGGAACTAAAGATTAAAGAGAATGAGAATTGAGAAAAGGCTCATCTTTTCTGTCCTTGGTGAAATGTAAGGGAGTAGTTTCAGGCATAGAGATGGGAAAACATAATTTGTTTTCTAGGAATAACAGGTGATCCAGTTTGGTTAGAAGAAAGAGTTCCTTTTAAGAAGTATTAGAGAATAAGTAATTTAGGCTAAAGAGTTTGTACTCCAGGTAATGGTGAGCCATTTTGTTCTTCTCTTGCTCAAAAATTAGTCAAATCAGTGACTGATAGAGTAGGAATATTATTCTGGGGTGGATATGTAGAGTAAATTGAGGATGATGGTATGCAGTGTGGCAGAAAGGGGATTACTGCCATACTTGAGGTAAGAGGGGACATAGCAGGTTTTAACCATGTCCCTAAAGTGCCCACACAACTTGGTAATCTCTTACTGAACTGTCATCTTTCTCCTCGGGCTAGGATGGTCCCACTGCCACACAGGTAAGGTGCTTAGTCCTTCATTCCGGAAAACTCTTTGACCCCATATACACTTTTGGGAATCTCATATGATATCTGATTTTAACAGGCTTTGTCCAAGACTCTCTCCATAAAATAAAATAGTGTTTGCCAATTACAGCAAACACACAAGCAGTCAGAATGGACCAGTAGTGTACTTATTATACTCAGGGGACATATACCTGCATTGCAGCTCCAATTACCGTCCAGATTATTAGGCTCCAGCAACACCATCTGTCCATAGTCGTTTGTGAGCCGGAGATATCCTGACACTTCCATGCCATAACTTTGATTCCGAACCAGCCACAGTTAACATTTCCTGTTAGTCCTAGGTTGAAATCATCCTTGATTTCTATTTTTAGTTATCTTGAAGCCTCTCTTAGTGTATGATGCCTAGCTAAGGTAACTTCTGGCTGGCTCTTACACCCTTCGCCCACACTCAGGTCATTCCTCTTGGAGTCTCTGGAGGAGGAAGGCATTAAATTCGCAAATCCTCAAATCCTGACTTGAGCTGAAGCAGATTCTCTTTCCCCTTCTCTGCATCCTTGGCTCTGGTGCTATCTTTTATCCTTGGGGTGGGTGTGGGGAAAGGATGGCCCTTCTCTTTAGATTCCTGGGCTTCAGATGGTCCTGTATCAGTCTCTTCTTTAATCTTCTGAAGGGCTTCAGACTTCAGCAGGCCTGCTCTCGTCCTCCTTGTCCTGTAGCACATTCAGCCAGTTGCAAACCCTACAATTCAGCATTTCAGAGGAAAGATCTCCCGTTCAGCCTCTCCATGTCATCTAGGGCTATCTTAGGTGCTCCTTCATTAGAGTGTGTGGTGGTTGGGTTTGAGAGGATTGAAGGAAGAAGAATAAAATGATGAACAAG
>NW_006282396.1:14120-16859 GCF_000327345.1 Myotis davidii
TCAGTAATGACTATTCAGTAAGTTCCTGCTGTTAACTTTCTTTGAACAAGCCATATACAGTTGCTCAAATGTTGAGTGGTTCTTTCTGGAGAGTGATTGCTTAATTCTTTAGTAGCCACAAGTGAATTGTTTATGCCCCACACAGCGTGTATTTTAGATTAGAGGACTCCACATGCACCCTCCAAATTCAGTGAGGATCTAGCCATTTTCTCATGATAGTGTAAAACAAGCGGGTTAGTAGGAATTTTATGTGTGTGTATATTATAAAACTTTTAAATGTCATGCTACATTGGTATAATTTTGAATCTTGTTATGTAACTTTATATCATAGGTATTTTTGTATAATTTAAAAATTCTTTGTAAACAGAATTTTTAATGACAGCATGCTATTACTCATCCTGTAAACATACAGTAATTTAATGAAGCAACTCCAAACAATTTCTATATATGTTATTTTAAGTTTTTGCTATTATCCATTAATACTGTAATGAACACTTTTGTGTATAAATATTTGTCCTTATTTTAGATTGTCTCCTTAAGATTTCTGGAAAGAGATAACTATACCAAAGGGTGTGAGGATTTTATGGTTCATTATCTGTTGCTGATTGGGTTTTTAGAAAGAGTGCACCAATTTACACCCTAAATCAGCAGTAAATGAGTGTGTGTTTTTTTTTCACATAAATTTCACCAAAATATATTGTTGTCACTTTAAAAGATCTTTGAGTCCTGACTGATGTGGCTCAGTTAGTTGGGTGTCACCCTGTGAACCAGGAGGTTATGGATTGGATTCCTGGTGAAGGGCACATGCCTCGGTTGCAAGCTCGATAACTGGTGGGGTTGTGATGGAGGCAATCAATGTGCTCTCACATCGATGTTTTTTTCTCTCTCTCTCTCCTTGTGTGTATCTCTCTCAAAACCAATGAACTAATCTAAAAAAAGGAAAAGAAGATTGTTGAGACTAAAATAGTACCTTGTTTCAATTTGTATTTCTTTGAATATTAGTGAAGTTGAACATTTTTCATGCGTTAGTACTATTTTGATTTCTTTTTTCAGAAGTCCTCTGCTTACTTTCTTGGGTCAATTACCAGGTAGGATATTAAGGTTTTAATCTACATATTTTCCTTTCTAATTACATTTTTTAAGCGAAGTCCTTCTTCAGTTAAAGAGCAGATAAAAACCTTTTTCTTAAAATTTTTTCCACAAGCACTTAACATTTTGAGTTTTTTAAAACTTATTTTGATGAATGACATGAGATGGAGACCGAAATTAATTTTTCCCGACTAGCTAATCAGTTGGCTCATTCATCATGCTGTTTTTTCTTTCTTCACTGACTTTAGCTGTGAACTTTGTTATAAAGTTAATTTTTATCTATATTTTGCGTAATATTTTATGAAAAAAACTGGAATGTTAGATCTAACAATAAATTTTATTTAGGACTTCATAGTTAAAGTCATAAAAGCTATACAAATTAAATAAATTTTAGTGAGATAATTAAGGGCTTACTTTTTCTGAAAAGAAATAACAAATATTCTGAAAGTGAACATAAGTGTATATATATATGATAAATACAATATCTGGGTTGGGTTGCCATTTCTATCATTCATCTATAGTTGATATTGATGAGACCTTTTTTATACTCAAACATATTTTAAGGAATATTTAACCGATGGTTTATTTTTCTTGACTTTTTATCAAACATGTGTGGCAAAATTCTGAGCCTGTCATTGAGACCATTAAGAAAGATAGTGGTGGTGAATGTCTCTCTTTTTAAAAAAAATTTATTTTATTGTTGAGAGTATTACACACATTTTCCATTTGTGAATTTCTTTTAAAAAAAAAGATTTTAGATTGATTTTTAGAAAGACAGAAAGGGAGAGGGAGAGAAACATCAACATGAGAGAAAAACATCAATCAGCTTCTGGGGATTAAGCCTGCAACCCCAGGCATGTGCCCTGACTGGGAATCAAACCGGAGACCATTTGGTACATGGGATGGTGCTCAATCAACTGAGCTACACCAGCCAGGGCTGTGAATGTGTCTTGATTCTACATAATTGCTTATCAACAACATGATGTCTCTGTTGCAACAATCTAAGATAATCATTTAACATACTTTCTTTTTTTTCAAGCAGTAAACTTAAAAGTACATTCAAGCTTCTGTTTGCAATTTCTCAGTGGTCCAGTCAGCAAGTGAATTTGCATTAGCCCATGGTTCAAGGGTACAGATTTCTTAAAGAAGATCATTGCATGATAAAGAAAAATTTCAAAAAGGAGTAACATTTTCAAAAAGGTTTCAAGTTTTCTTTCCAAATAATGAAGTTGTCTTTTTTTCCAGATAATGATGTTGGCTTTCATCTGATAATTGATGGAAGTGATCAGAAATCACTTTCTAAGAGTTTAGAATGACTAGCTTCAGACAGTTAACAAACAACCTCCATGTCTCTTTCTGTCTCATTTCCATGTCACAGTCAATACCAATATAAATTTTTCTGTCAAGTTCTAAACTTTATAGGATTACAATTTAAAATTTTTCTTGATCTGAATAGGTGCCAGTATTTAGTCGGAACTTTCAATGTTGATCCATTTTGCCCTGCTATCCTAGAAAACACAGTGATAGAAATAGTGCCAACATTAGGTAGGAACTAGAACCAAAATTCCTAGTTATGAGATATAAAAATGTCCTTAAAGATAATAGATGTATATTGAAATAAAAAGTTTTAGTAATGAAAATATTATTAGA
>NW_006282396.1:18799-20120 GCF_000327345.1 Myotis davidii
CTTCTCTGTTCTCATTCTGTGTGGTTATGATCTCAACCAGCCCTGTGGATTCTGTTTTTACTGCCTCTGGATGCCTCCCTGCCCTTATGTGGACCACACATCCAATTGCCTTCCAGACATCTCCATTTGAATGTCCCATAGGAGTCTCAAACTCAGCATGTCCCAAAGCTCATCATTTTCACTCACCTCCCCAAACCTGCTCCTTAATCAGTGTCCCCTCTGCTGAGTGCTTACCCACCCAGGTACCTAAGCTAGAGATAGCAGTCATCGCTGGTCTTCCTATCACATCCTATTTTAAAAAAGAGGGGGTTTTATCAAGAATAGCAGATGGAGGGAGCTTTTCTCTTTCTCTTTAGGAACCTGTCCTGGTTTGTATCATTTCCTTTTGGTCTCATTGCATCTAGTGTTCTTGTATCTGCCAAGGAATACTGCAAATGTTCCAGATGCACTGGGTGCTGCCAGCCCACCTCTTAAATCCAGGTGTATCTGCCCCAAGATTAGCATTCACACACTGAAACAAGACAGCTATACGGTCAGGTCAACAGAGGAAAAGGTAAATGCCACATCTCCAACTACCTAATTATAGCCTGATAATAGACTGTGTTTTTAAAGAAAATTATCTAAGTGCCCAATCCTTAGATAAGGAAATGTAGACTATTAGTGTAGCAGCTGTTTAATATGCAAAGCTCTGATCATGAGAAGAAAAGGAAATGGAGGAAGGAAAGCCAGGATATGTTTAAAATCCTTTTGTTTTTTAAATATATTTTTATTGATTTCAGAGAGGAAGGGAAAGGGAGAGAGGGACAGAAACATCAACAATGAATGAGAATCATGGACTGACTGCTTCCTGCACATCCCCCACTGGGGATCGAGCCCACAACCAGGGCATGTGCCCTTGACCAGAATCGAACCCTGTACTCTTCAGTTCGCAGGCTGATGTTCTATCCAGTAAGCTAAGCCAGATAGGGCTGTTTAAAATTGTTTTAAAGCTAATGAATGATAATTTCTTTTGTAAATCTCTAAAGTTGAGCATTTTGATAAGAAAGTGAAAACTTGAAACCCCAGGGGACTGAAATGTTCATTGCTATGACACTTACCGTAGTCTATCAGTGTTATGTTCAACACATCTGGGAAGCCTGTACTCACCGGCTTACATCTGGGCAGGTAGAGATGTGGATTGACTTCCACAAATAATTGTGATTCTTCATCTTTTGCAACTTTCAATCTTTTTTTTGTATTACCATAATGAAAATATCTCCATTTTTTGGATTATAACATTAAATGATGCTAACTATAAAAACCATTCAATGAACACAAGAAG
>NW_006282396.1:20130-22204 GCF_000327345.1 Myotis davidii
TTGTGTTCTAACCAGCTTGTTCCCTAAACTCAACACTGTGGGCATCTTTCTCTTTTGCACATCTTCTTTTGCCAGTAGCAGATGTATATTTTAATGTCTACTGACTTGATCTATTCAGTAATAATCCACCAAAAACTGCACATTCAGGAATATGTATTATATGGACAGTACAACAAAATACTTGGAAGTGAGACTGTCCTGGTGAATCTAGGACATGGGGTGATCCTGTGTCCTTTGTAGATTTTTGCCCTCATCAACTGATGGTCGCTACGCTATCTTTGTGTTTGAAAGACTGTTGCAAGTTCCTTGGTTCACCTGAAACCCTGCTATTTCCTCCCAAAGTGTCTGATCCCTTTTGTAGTCCCTTAGTGTCAGTGATCCTCTGCTATTCCATCCTGAGTGTGCTCCTCAGCAATCTAGGCTCCAGAGTTGCTGAGTACCCTTGATGATCTCTTAGAAAGTTTTGAATCCTTTACTGTTAACTATCTTTGGGTCCTTGCTTGGTTAATAGAGGTCCGTTACTGTTTGCAGAATACTTATGATTGTCTACACACACAGGTACCATAAACCATGCTACCAACATGTTTATAACTGTCTCCATAACATCTCCCTCCATTCTCAGGTTATCCATGACACAAGTTCTACTAGACTTTTGGTTTTAGAGTGTTTTATTTACAACACTCCTAGAGAAATTTTCCTTCCAACTTTGACTTCTTTGTCTACTTTTATTTTCCCTTGGAAATACAGAGGACTGGCTTATTTGCTGCTCCATTTGGTGCCAGGACTTGTGCCCCAAACCTGGTTACTCCCTCCTGAAACTACTGCAAGGAAATAAATCCATTTTATAATCCCTCCACCTCAGGCAACAATTGAAGCACATGGGCCCTTGAGAGTTCATAAGGAGCTATCCCCAACATGTATTGAATGCCAGCCTTGGGCCAGGCCCTACCTGGGCTCTGTGTTTATCTCATTTAAGCCTCAGCACTGCTCTGAGGAACCTGAGGCTTAGGAAGGTTAATTTGCCCAAGATCATACTACCAGTAAGCATTCAGGGTTTAAACTCAAACTCCCTGGCTCCAACATGCTTAGATTCTTATCACAATGACAAATCTCAAGAGAGAGTATAGTCTCTCCTACCTGTCCTCCACTGTTTCTAACCCTAAACTGTTGCCCTCTGAGGGCTCCTTACTCAATTTTGCTCTGCATAACTTTTTAAAAATAGTGGTTATCTTTCTGGTGCCTGAGGCATGCAGCTTTGCTCCGTCATGACTGTTTTCCCTGTAGTGACCCTACTCTACAGCCCTATGCTCCTGCTGGGGTTTCTGTGCACTGACTTCTGGCACACCAGCCTCTCTTGCTTCTCCATCCTCTCTGACTTGATCTTCTGAGTTGCCTTCAGTAGCTTCTCCTCTTAGAGGGTGACATCCTAGGGCTCTCTTCTCGCTTTTCCTGTGTATGATGTTAACATCATGACTTAAGCATGACTCCCAGTTAGCCTGTCGTGGCCCTGTTGCCTGACTCCTTCAGTTTGATTGCCTTCCAATATCTCTGACCAGATTTCCTGAAGGTTCTTCAACCTTAGCATGTCCAACAATTAAGCTCACTTCTTTTCCAGCTACCTCCTTTATGGGCCTTCTCCTGTCATTTCCTGGTTCATAATATCACCATCTACTATCATCCATCTTCTAAGCAGGAAACCTTAGAGATACACTTTATCCCATTCTTTCACACCTCATACTCCATTGATTTTCTTTTTTTTTTTTCTTCTGCATGTCAGCCACTGTTTTATTTTTATTTATTTTTTGATATTCATTTATTTTTTTTATTGTTTTATTGCTTAAAGTATTACAAAGAGTATTACATATATCTCCTTTTTTCCCCTGCCCTTCACTATCTCTTGTCCTCCCCTACCCCCCAGTGTCTTATGTCCGTCAGCCACTTTTATTTTTATTTATTTTTTGATATTCATTTATTTTTTTTATTGTTTTATTGCTTAAAGTATTACAAAGAGTATTACATATATCTCCTTTTTTCCCCTGCCCTTCACTATCTCTTGTCCTCCCCTACCCCCCCC
>NW_006282396.1:28891-30953 GCF_000327345.1 Myotis davidii
TCGTTTTTGTTTTTTTGTTTGTTTGTTTGTTTTTTGTCTGTGAAGCTCCTGATTTCCCCTTTTATTTTTAATGAAAGCCTTGCTGGATAGAGTATTCTTGGATTTAGTCCCTTGCTTTGCATCTCTTTGTATACTTCATTATATTCCCTTCTGTTATGATGTGTTTCTGTTGAGAAATCATTTGATAATCTAATGGGAGATCCCTTGTATGTAACTTTCCGTCTCTCTCTTGTAGCCTTTAAGATTCTCTCTTTGTCCTGAACATTTGCCATAGTAATTATGATGTGTCTTGGTGTGGGTCTTTTCAGGTTCACCTTGTTTGGGACTCTCTGTGCTTGTGTGACTTTTTCTTCCCCACCTCAGGGAAGTTTTCTGATATTATTTCTTCACATAGGTTTTCTAACCGTTGTTTCTCTTTCTGTTGTTCTGGCACCCCTATTATTCATATGTTGTTTCATTTCATGTTGTCCCAAAGCTCCCTTAGGCTCTCCTCCTGTCTCTTAATTTTTTTCTCCAATTGTATTTCAGTTTGGGTATGTTTTACTTCCATCTTCTAATTCGCTAATTTGGTCCTCCGCTTCTCCTAGTCTACTGTTGAAACTTTCAATGTTGTTTTTTATTGCAGCTATATCACTCTTCATTTCTTTTGGTCCTTACATAATTTATTGATTTTTTCATCCGTTTCTTTTTGATTCTTACATAAATTGTTGATTTTTTCATCTGTTTCTTCTTGATTCTTGCATAAGTTGTTGATTTTTTTCCTCCATCCGGTTTATGCATTCTAGGACCCTTAATCTGAATTCTTTTTCCATCATGTTGCATACTTCTGTTTCTCTTAGTTGCTTTTCTGGTGAGTCCTCCTTTTCTTTCCTTTGGGGTTTTCTTTGTCTACCCATGTTTGCTCTCACCAACATATCTAGTTGTTGAGTCTTTCAGGGGGTGTTCCTTGGGTGGCAGTGGCTCCTCGGGCTGTGGTTGCTCCTCGGGCAGTTGTGGTAGCAGCTGCTCCTTAGTTGACAGCAGCTCCCCAGGTGGGTGCTGTTGACAGCTGTGGTGGCTCCTTTGGTTAGTGCGGGGAGGCTTCACACACAGCTGGTGTTCCTCAGACAGAGGGTGTGCTGATTATGAGGTTGCTGTTCCTTGGATGGGGGTGTGCTACACACGCAGCTGCTACTCCTTGGACTGGGGCAGACTGCTCACGTGGCTGTTGATCCTTGAATGGGGGCTGGCTGCATGGTGCTGTTGTTCCTCTGATGTGGTTGGCTGCTTGTGCAGCTGCTGTTCTTTGGACGGGAGTGAGCTGCACACATGGCTGCTCCTCCTCAGACGGGGATGGGCCACTCACCTGGCTGCTGCTCGTCCGACAGGTGCAGGCTGTTGTGGCTGTGCTTCTTGGACCAGTGTGTGCTGCACAGGGCTGCCGCTCTGTGGACGTGGGAAGTCTGCTCGTGTGGCTGCTGCTCCTCGGACTGGGGTGGGCTGCTGCTGCTCCTTTGATGGGGGCTGGCTGCTCACACAGCTGCTGTTCCTCGGGTTGGGCAGGCTGCTCATGTGGCTGCTGCTTCTTGGACGATGGCAAGATGCTTGAGCAGCTGTTGCTCCTCGTACTAGTGCAGGGTGCAGGCTGTGCACAGCTGCTGCTCCTCGGATGGGCGCGGGCTGCGCAGGGCTTCTGCTCCTCAGATGTAGGTAGACTGCTCGTGTGGCTGCTGCTCCTTGGACAGGTCGGACTGCTTACGTGATTGCTGCTCCTCGGACGGGGAAGCAGGCCATTCACACAGCTGCTGCTCCTTTCCTTGGACAGGGGCAGGCCACATGAGGCTGTTGCTCTTAGGCCTGAGGCAGGCTGCTCACGGGGCAGATGCTCCTTGGACAAGAGCACGTTGCTCACGTATCTGCTGTTCACGTGGTTGAAAAAATAATGTGAAAAGAAGTAGGAAATAAAGCAGCAAACAAAAAAAGAAGAACAAAGAAAAAAGAAAAAATAGCAACAAAGAAAATAGCAAAAAAAAAAAAAGCTAACAAAATAATAATAAAAAAATAAAAGAGAAAAATTAAAAAG
>NW_006282396.1:32120-34439 GCF_000327345.1 Myotis davidii
AGGCAACTGATTAAACAGAGTCAGATGAGGGTTCCTGGGGGCATTGATGTGCTTAACACCTGGCACAGTGCCTTGTATGTAGTAAGTGATAAAGTAATGCCACTCTGTTCTCTCCAGAACTGCTGTCCCCTGTGATACACAAAACTGTGAGGAGGAGGGATTGTGACCATTTACTCCCCCAAATCATTTTCCCTGGCTCATGTCTGAGCCCTTGGCAGTGGTACTCCGAGTGGCTATAATGCTCTCACATTCAGCCCAGAGCTGCAACACTCCCTTCTCTCCCAGGAATCTGCATCTTGATCAACTCCCCAAATGGTCCTAGTATTCCCTAAAGTTGTGACTAGTTCCAGAGAACTGTACATCCACTAATGTTCAGAAAGAATGCTAGTTCCTTCAGACATTTACCAAAGGGGGAGAACTTAAGTAAGATTGGGACTTGCTGCAAAGCAAACCTCCTTCCTGGAGAGTAGCAGTATAATTACCATATTACAGGGTAGAGAAATCCCTAAAACAAAGACAACACAAGCAAACCAACCAAACAGCCTGATTTCCACAAGGGTAGCTTTCTTCTTTATAAATGGGTTTCAGAGAGAAGAAGGGAGAGAGGGAGAGAGACCTAGAAGCATCAATGATGAGGGAGAGACACTGGCTGCCTCCTGCATGTGCCCTATTGGGGTTCAAGCCCACAAGCCAGGCAAGTGCCCTCCTCAGGAATTGAACTGTGATCTCCTGGTTCATGGGTCGATGCTCACGCATTGAGCCACACTGTTCGGGATACTAGGGCAGCTTTTATTCTCCTTTCATATACATTAACACTCTGGCACTTTCCTCTAAATGCTGGTCCCCCACTCTGCCCTGAAGCACTTTATATCCAGGATGATTTTAAATGAGGGAATCCTCTCCTCTGCTTAGCAGTGCCCTGTACTTAATGGGCACTCAGCCCCTGAGAGTTCCTGTCCCTGCTTTATCCCTGCTCTGCCTGTGACCCCTTTTGCTTCCTTCAATAGGTCTCACAGCTCATTTCCTCTGTCTCCCTGCAGGGGGGGCTCTCTATGCCGCCACTGTGAGAAACTTCCTGGGGACAGAGTCGATTATCTCCAGGGCTGTGGGCCCTGCTGAGGATTGGATTCAGACAGAGGAGTACTGGTTTGAAGGTAGGGAGAGGAAGAGGGGTACTGTGGGGACAGAGAGGGTTGGTGGAGGCTGGGTGACCCCTCACTGAGTCTGTGGGATCTGAGGCCACAGGTCTCCCCAGATCCAGCCTTTGTCGCAGCCATGGCCTTGAGGCCAGCTGAGTGGGGGGATGAAGATGGAGACAAGGAAATCTACTTCTTCTTTACGGAGACTTCTCAAGCCTTTGACTCAGACGAGCACCTTAAAGTTCCTCGGGTGGCCCGTGTGTGTGCGGTGAGACTCCGAATCCAGCTGTCTGTCTGTTGTCTCCTACTCTGTCTTTTCTTCTGGTCTCTGTCTTTTCTTCTCTGGGTCTCCGTCTTTACATTTCTCCTCTATCTCCATTTTCCCTGTCTTGACTTATTTTCTGGGAGCTTGAAGACTATGGGGAAAGGGCTGTAGCCCCTTTAACTCCATGACTACCCTTGTGACAGTGTCCCTAGGAGGTGTAGAGGTGAAAAGTGGGTTGTAGACAGACCTGGGTTCCAGACCTTGCTCCACTACTTTCTGCCTCTGTGACTTGGGGCAGGTTCTTTAGCATCCTTATAGATGAGGATATTAATGATGCCTAGCTATAAGGGTTGTTTTGAGGCCTAAATGGGATAATGTATGTAAAGCACATAGTATAGTACTTCGTAAGTGCAACAATGAACTTAGTCCCCGTCATTGTGACCCTGTCTATCCATGTATCATTTCCTACTGCTTCCTCTGTCTGTATCTCTACATTGCATTTTTATGCGTCTGTCTCTCCATCTGTCCTTGTCTGGGTAAAGTTGTATTGGTTTCTACATTCTCGCTACAATGTTTGTCTTCTAAAGAGAAATACCCATGCTCTTTTCACCCCAGGGGGACCTTGGGGGCCTGAGGACGCTCCAGAAGAGGTGGACGACCTTTCTGAGGGCTGACCTGCGGTGTCCGGGGTCTGTAGATGGCCGGGCCTCTAGTGTCCTGCAGGACATGGCTATTCTTCGACCTGAGACTGGAGTGGAGGCCCCCCTCTTTTATGGCATCTTTTTCTCCCATTGGTGAGGGGGTCCTGGTGTGGAGGAGAATTACAGGGTGGGAGATACGTGGGGCTGGCACCTTTTAGTGCTGTCTCTTCCAAAGGGGGTTGCTTCTCCCAGGAGTCGGCTGCATAGTTCCTAT
>NW_006282396.1:34513-35666 GCF_000327345.1 Myotis davidii
GAGATCTGGCTCCCCCCTGTGTCTCTTCCAGGGAGGAGGCTTCCATCTCTGCTGTCTGTGCCTTCCGACCACAAGACATTCGGACAGTGCTTAATGGTCCCTTCAGAGAGCTGAAAGATGTCTGCAACAGGGGACAGCCTGTCATGGACAGTGATGTACCCCAGCCCAGACCTGGAGAGGTAAGGGGTCTGGGGCAGCTCTTCACCCTATGCCAGAATAGCCTCATTAGAGCAAGAGCCCAAGTAAGCATCGCGGATACTTCCGGGCACCTAGGAAACGTTGTCACCCATCCTGTGTTTCTCCTAGTGCATCGCTAATAACACGAAATTCCAGCAGTTTAACTCATCACTCTTCCTGCCTGACCATGTGCTCACCTTCATCCGGGACCACCCCCTCATGTACAGGCCAGTGCTTCCAGCTGATGGCCACCCCCTGCTGGTCACTACAGATACAGTCTATCTCAGAGTTGTGGCCCACAGGGTGGCCAGCCTCTCAGGGGAAGAGTATGATGTGCTCTATCTGGGGACAGGTATGTTTAGTAGCCAAGTACATTGCCCATCCCGTGCACACATGCGTTTGTCAAAGAGAGGGTTGTATACTTACAGGTATGAGAGTCCCAGGCACAGGTACAGTGTGTCATTATGTCGTGCCCTCTGCCTGCTTCCTAGAGGATGGACACCTCCACAGAGCTGTGCGGATTGGAGCCAAGCTCAGTGTCCTTGAGGATCTGGCCTTATTTCCAGAGCCACAGCCAGTTGAGAATTTGAAATTGTGTCAAGTGAGTCATAGATTTGGGGGAGTCTGGTGGGGAGACATCGTAGCTAGCTTGTGACCACGAAATCTGGGAGATGCAGCATAGTCCTTTTTTTTACTAATTTTCTCTAGAGCTGGCTCCTGGTTGGCTCCCATACTGAGGTAACACAAGTGAACACAACCAACTGTGGACGTCTCCAGAGCTGCTCAGAGTGCATCCTGGCCCAAGACCCTGTCTGTGCCTGGAGCTTCCGGCTATATGCATGTGTGGCCCATGCTAACGAGCATGGAGGGTGAGTGTGGCTGCCCTGGAGTCTTGCCTGCTGTCACAGAGCTCTGACCTCTCCATATATCTGCCTGTTTCTGATCTGTTCATGCTGCATGTGTGTTTCTTTTAGCT
>NW_006282396.1:35902-39639 GCF_000327345.1 Myotis davidii
CCTGCCTCTAGCTCCATCTGTTATATCCTCTGTCCATAGCAACTTCTCTTTTTCTCTACTGCTATCACTCTTGTCCTAGCCATCATCATTTCTTAATTGGATTACTCCAATAACCTCCAAATTGGTCTTGTTTTGTCCATTTGGGAATCCCACCATCCATTTTCCACTCAGCAGTTCACTTAAAATCATGTGCCACATTGAAGCATATCCCTAACATTATATTCATCTACAATATTTCATTATATATGTGTATCAAATAAGACCTCTTAAATTTCAAACATTCAAAAACTATGTAGTATAATGAATTTCCATGTATCTATCACTCAGCATCAACATCCACCAACTGACCTGTCTTGCTTGATCACTTCCTTCACTCACTCCCAATTGTTTAAAGAAAATCTTAGACATCATATCACTTCATCTGTAAATCGTTCTGTGTGTATCTCTAACACAGAAAGGCTTTTAAAAAATGTAACCATATTATCATTATCATACTGCAAACTCACTTTCTTAATGTCATCAGCTATCTAATCAATGTCTGATTTTCCCAATTGCATATACTTAAAGATAGTTTGCTTAAGTCAGGATCAAAATAATGTCCATCAGTTGTAATTGGTTGATATGTTTCTTAAGTCTTTTAATCTTTAATTGAGATTCCTTTCAAATGAGTAACCTTTAATTGATTGCTTGGAAGGTATTTTTTGAGACTGACTTCATGAATTCCTATTTTGAATCCTAGTAAGTTTACTATATATTTGTGCATATGACTAAATCCCAATCTTACAAATATTTTAGAAGTAAAAGTACTTGTTTTTCAGGAATTGTTTTGGTTAAGAACTTTGATCTGGTATTTTAGTTTCTCTTGGGAGAGCTTTGACACATCTCACATGAAAACAAGTATTTTATTCTTTCCTTTATTGTTTTAATATTCATTAAAATAAGAATTTAATTGGTGTTGGATATCCTGTGTACTGGAGTCTTGGGGTCTCCTCCAGATATATATGTATGTGTGCGTAGGATGTGGGGTGTGCATACATGCCAGTATACTTCTTAGTAATATGAGAAATGACCAAGCTGGTACTTCTGTGCACTCTACCCTTCAATACCTGAATTCATATAAGGGAGAAAACATAGACCATGAAGTTCCTGTGGCTATTGCCACACCTATGGCCTTCCCATGTTCCCCACTGTCAGCTAGACTAAGCAAACTTGGTTTTACCCAGAGATTTTAATATATTCATACTAGTCTTAGAGCTTATTTCTGTGGCTCCAATTCATGTTGAAAGAATTCACACTCAAGCGGAATCTCCTTTTGGTTGAAGCTTTTGTGTGTTCCACCTGGTCTTCACTGACATTCCACTAGAGGTCTCCCTGGCCTCCCTCCCTCCCTCTGGTAGTGGTGCCAGGAAGTTCAGAGTGAGCAGCCTGTCTTGCTGTCCTTCTGTCAGACACAGCCCATTGAAATCCCGAAAATACCAAGACTGTATGATTTGAAACAGATCTTTTAGAGGCCAATAGTTACCAACAGTTGTTGAAGAAAGAGTTCCTATATAGAGATGAGCAGCATTATGAAACAAAGTCATCTCACTGACTGACCCTCACAGAATTTTGATTAACTTTTATAGAGAAGTTATCCATTTCTTTTAACAGAAAGAAAACCCCAGACCTTGTAGTTTTAATAGTTTTTTTCCAGAGAAATCTTATGGTGTGGACAGTCAGCTATATTTCTTGGAAGTTTCCAATGTTGTTTTTTCAAGCACACCACCAAACATCATTCCAATATCAAATATTCTCTTCTTTGTAGGCTGGTCCAAGACATAGAGTCAGCGAATGTCTCTTCTTTGTGTCCTAAAGAGCCTGGAGGTCTGTCTGGTTTAGGGAAATGTGGGTGGAGTTGGGTGGAAAGAGGCTGGAAAGTTGTCCATTTTGGACCCACTTTGAAAGTTGGATCCTGGAAGATATGGTAGCCAGTGACCTGGCCTTACCCGTTTTGGGAATCTCCTTTTAGCTTTGCCCCCATGGTTCCTTCTCAAATCTGATATTCCTCTATGTTTCTCTTCATCAGCCTTCCACCCCCCGGCCTATAGTCTCACTCTCTTTTATGCCTTTGCTGTTTCTCTGCAGAACACCCTGTAGTATTTGAAGTTCTTGTGGCTACAGCTGCACATGTGGTCTTGCCATGTTCCCCAAACTCAGCCTGGGCATCCTGTGTGTGGCACCAGCCCAGTGGAGTGACTGCTTTTACCCCCCGGAGGGATGGGCTAGAGGTGGTGGTAACCCCAGGGGCCATGGGTGCTTATACTTGTGAATGTCAGGAGGGTGGGGCTGCCCGCGTGGTAGCGGCTTATAGCTTGGTATGGGGCAGCCAATTGGTCCCCTGGAAACGGTCCCTCACTATGGGGACTGGACTGGCTGGCTTCTTTCTGGGGGTTCTTGCAGCATCGCTGACTCTCCTTCTGATTTGTCGACGTCAGCAGCGAAGGCGACAGAGGGAACTTCTGGCTAGAGACAAGGTGGGCTTGGACCCGGGGGCGCCGCCATCTGGGACCACAAACTATAGCCAGGATCCTCCCTCTCTCTCCTGAAGATGAGCGCCTGCCCCTGGCTCTAGGCAAGAGGGGCAGTGGCTTTGGTGGCTTACCTCCACCTTTTCTGCTTGATCCTTGCCCGAGCCCAGCCCATAATCAGTTAACTGGAGCTCCTCTGGCCACATGTGATGAAACACCCATCAAGGGCTGGGAAAGTGACCGCTAGTGTATGACTGGACATTGGAATGGAGTGACCATTGAGATGTTGGGGTCGCTGGGCCTGGAAAACCATCATGGCCTCTGAGTTCTCTTTGTCCTTTGAGTGATCACTTGACTTCAGTGTCAGCCCTCTCTGGCCCTAGATGGGTTCCAGGCCAGGCCTTTGTCTGTGTCCTGATTCCTGATTCCCATGAGAGATCAGAACTTCTCTCTGCAGTGAATCAGGGCTTTTCCCACTCCTGCTCTCTGAACCCGGGTGAGCCCTTCAGTCCTGGCTCATGATTTTGGGCCCATAAATTTGGGGAGGGGCATAGGACATAGCTATGACTTTACCTTCTGGTTGGACCCTGGCCAGAAGGAGGAGCTATGGAGGTGGTTGGAAGCTAATGTGCACTGAGTCCTTGGAGTGGTTTTGCTGATTCTTCCAGTTAGTCTAACTCTGTGGAGAGTGCATGATCCCCTTCCACCGCACTTTTCCTTCTTCCATGAAAGAGCATGTGTATATATGAGTGTTCATAGGACACCTGCCAAATGTGCATGAATGATGGGGCTATTGCTCAGGTGTATTCATCAGGGTAAGGAGGGGTAAGGTTGGGGTGGGGGGGTTGACTGCAGAACTTTATACCCTATAGCCAGTGAAGGAATGGCTTTCTAAAAGGAAATAAACAACTGCCCCCACTCCTCCAATCACTTCTCACAACCCTTCTCTTGAGTTGAGAAACACTCCCAAAGAGGCCTTCTGGGTGGGAAGGGTAGCAGTACATGTGACCCCATATTTCAGTTTTTTTTTGCCTCCTGGCTGCCACCACTGCCATGCACAGCTGCTCTCTTTCTCTGGCTGGAGCGCAGGCTGGACCCCCTTTCTTTTTGGCTCCCATTAAAAATAAGTTTCACAACATTCTAAATATTAGGGAACAACAGAAGGGGATTAGTCAGGAAATACAAGCAGTGTAAAGATAAGTTTGTATTAGTGACTTTACTCAGGTTGAC
>NW_006282396.1:40084-43023 GCF_000327345.1 Myotis davidii
AAGTTGCTACAAGGATAAAATGAAAACATGTAAACAATAAAGCACTATGTATACCAGTAGAGGTGGTTGTGTAAAAATTGTACTATTCAGCCATAATGATATAGCTTAACCAAATGGTAACCATGACACATGTATCACTTTAAGCTCCATTTGGTGGATGGAGCCTCACACAGATGTC
Source organism: Myotis davidii (assembly GCF_000327345.1). Taxonomy (NCBI): domain Eukaryota; kingdom Metazoa; phylum Chordata; class Mammalia; order Chiroptera; family Vespertilionidae; genus Myotis; species Myotis davidii. The sequence continues at coordinate 40,263 of NW_006282396.1, forward strand.
ATCTCTGACCAGATCTTAGCAGCCAGTGTATAAAGCCCGTGGGAGACAGGGCCTGTGGTTTATTGTAATCCTCAGATGTCTGACCCTAGTGACCTTATTAATCCTTCTCTGTGGGAATGGAGGAAGGTGTGTGTTCTTGTGTTTGTCCTCATTTTACTCTCTCAAGGCTATGTGTTAATTCTATTTGAGGGAGGAAAGATGGGGAGAGGTCAGAGGGGTCTGGGGTCTCTGAGGAGGAGAGAAGAGTTTTCCAAGCGGGGGAGGATTGGAGGAATTCAAACATATCAAACTCATGATGCATCCCGCCGGCCACGAGTTTGACAGGCTTGGATGAGATCATGGTTGATTGGAGCATTCAGTTTTTGAGCATTGCTTCTGGTTTGAGGAAAACGGGATGAGGAATGTAGGAAAAATGAGGGATGATGGAAATAGACATGAAGTGAGGAAAATCACCTCTTAGTTGGAAAGTTCAAGCTCCAAGAGTGAGTGAGAGCTCAGGAATGTGAAGCCAGCTCATAGAGAAATAGTGTGGCCAGCTCCTAGAGAAATAGTGTGAACAATAGCATTATCTTTGGGGTGTGGGAAGGGAAGAGAGCTGAAGGAGAGGGCAGGATTCCTATGGGGACAATTGTGAGGATTCTGGCAGCCAGAGACCTGGCTGGCTTCACACGGTAAAGAAGGGTGAAGATGGGACTTGTGCCTCACTTCCTGGCCCTCACTCTTAAATACCCCTCTGTTTTTGGCTCTGGTCCCTGATCCCTAAACTGATACCCTCTGCTTGTCGCTCCTATCATTGTCTGCTGCTACCCACTAAAAATAAAGCCAGAAAGAGATGCTCATTATTGGCTCATATGAGCCAAGGGAGCTCTAGGACAGCACTGGCCTAACCCGACAGGAGTTGAACTCACATTTTTTCCCTGGAGACCCCAAGTCCTTCCCTTTCCCCTGTAGCCCAAACTTCACTGGTGGCCTCAGTGATGGCGGGAATGTCCTTTTGGTATCTGTTGGTTCCTGACTGTCCAGGCTACTCTGCTTCTGTCAGAGGGGGGCAGTCATAGCTGCAACAAACTATACACAGGTCCTGCCTATCTCAAGGGTGTAGTGATAAGACTTGCCTTTTTTGGTGTAGCAGAGGCAAAGTTGGAATTTTGAAATATTGTTTTTACCAACTAGAGGAAAAACTATCAATGAAAGTACAAGAAATCTTTCTGCAGTTTTTAAATTTTCTCTGGTAGGCCCCAGGACAGGCCTCTGTGTGACATGGCAACTTGTGTGACCAGTAGACAACACGTGTGGCTCCAGACGGGTCCATCTCGACTGATGCAAAACACCAGGTCCTTGTTGAGGTGGGGAACGGCAAGCAATAGGGAAGGTCTAGTTTCCTGAGGGCGTTAGATGGGGCCAGGGGTCAGGTTAAGAGGGCTGCTCCAGGCCCTGTGGAGAAATAAGTGCAAGCCAAGAACTCTTCCTCTCTTTTCTTTCCCCTTGGTTCCCAGCCCATGGGACTGGGGTTTAGGGATACAGATGCATCTTGGCCCTGCCCATTGGTGGGTGTGGCACTCCTCATTTATAAAAGAGTTGGCACTCCGAGACTTGGCAGTGCTGGACCACAACCTAAAGGCTTTCACCACCTGCAGCTGGAACCATGATTGGGGCAGGAAGAGTCAGCAACTGATGCTGGATCCAAAGACCAACATCTCACCCTCAGGTTCAAGCAAGTCCTTTGAGTTGAGGCTGGCAATAAAGTCCTTCCCAGACTGAGGTTCACACTAGGCACTCTCTGAGGGGTAAGTGTTGAGGAAGCTGGTTAGATCTCTCTGGTGAGAGGCTGAGGCAGAGAGCTCCTGGGAAAAGCTCAGGCCTGCATAGGCATATGTTCTATCTGTCAAGTGAGGGGCTCCAATTAGCCTAACATGGAGTTCCCAGAATTCTCCCCTGCAAGCCCAGGAAAGCAAACAGTCAACACACATTTTTAGTAATCTCCTTTCAAGACATGCTTACTCACATATGATAGGTAAGCTCCTGTTCCTTCCTCTATAAGAAACAAGGAGGCAGAAGTGGCCCTTGCCTGAGGTGAGAGTGGGGATGGCTGTTTTAGTCTTTGAGTGATGTAGACCTATGCTCTTTCCACGCAGTCACTCAGAAGTGACACAAGTTCTGTGGAATGGAGGGGTGGATGCTGGAGATAGTCAGGGCCTGAGGATGGGGGTGAAGAGTCTTTGGTGTGAAAGGATGGAGCTGCCTGCCCATTTGCTGAGTGGTTCGGAGAATGAGCCAGCAGCAGCAATCAGGGGAACCAGACTCTTCTGTCCTTTGCTGGGAGCCACATGAGTCCCATGAATTCATATTCAATTCTAGGAAGAAAGACGGCCACCCACAAAATGCCTGAGATAAAATATTTTCCTTCTGAAGTGACTGGGAGTTCAGGTTAAATTGATGAACAGAAATAAAGTAATTTTTTTTGGACTCTGTGAGTTTGTAGAGAAACATTCATGTCTAATGTAACTAATTCAGCATTTCTAAAATTAGCTGAGCCTGGATGTCTGCATTATGAACTGGCCTATAGACTGAGGGAACAGAACTAGCTGTAGAAGGGTAGAGTTGAATGGCTACTTCTAAAGTGAAGAAGCCATTTCTCCTAAGGTAGCTTCTCCCAATACATAGCCACCAAATTAATCTTTTATCACACTTAAAACCTATAGCCTGTGCCCTTACCAGTTTGGCTCAGTGGATAGAGCATTGGCTGGGAATGAAGGGTACC
>NW_006282396.1:43116-48447 GCF_000327345.1 Myotis davidii
GAAAGCATAATATGCTAATGATATGTTAAGGCCACTCAACCACTTGCTATGATGTGCACTGACCACCAGGTGGAAGATGCTCTTACCAGAAGGTAAGCTTGCTGCTGGGGACCAGCCAGTCAGGACTGAGTGAGATGGGCTGGACATTCCCTGGAGCCCTCCTGCAGTCCCTCCCTGGCTGGCCAAACTCTTGCTTCCCTGATTGTACACTGGTGGGGTCCCTCGCCCTGGCCTACACCCTCTCGCAATGTGGGACCCCTTGGGAGATGTTGGAGACCCGGTTTTGGCCCGATCCCGCAGGCCAGGCTGAGGGACCCCACTGGTGCATGAATTTGTGCACCAGGCCTTTAGTAATACTCTAAGTCATCATAGGTTGTGATCACCTTGCAATTCCCAGGTGTCCTAGTTGACAAACCAAAGTGTCTGCAGCCCTGGCATTCTCCCACCTCACAGGACACCAGCATCTGCTAAGGCTACGCTGGATTGTGATCGACTTGAGAAAAAACAAGATCACTCCATAATCAAAACAGGAACATTGTCCAAATCACGAAAATGACCAGGCATCCACCTGTTCTGGCTGGAGGAGTGGCTTTTGCTTTCTTACTAATCCTTCATCTGCTCCAGTTGTACCTCTGTCTGGATGAGACTTAGTTAAGACACCCAGTTGTAGAATTACCCCACTTCCTGGCAAAACCCCACAGAGCAAACCTCTGCTTCCTTAAAGCCTCCTGCATACACCTAGTGCAAGCCCTAGGTTCCTTCTAATAGCCTCTTCCTGAAACGTCCCACAGTTCCCCAAGAGTTTGTAATATATATTTCCATAGTCATAAAATGTATGGAATAATACACACAGAATGTTAGCAATGGTTATCCCTGATGAATAATTTTTACCTGTTATAAAATATATTTTTATTCATTTCAGAGAGGAATGGAGAAGGAGAGAGAAAAATAGAAACATTGATGATGAGAGAGAATCATTGATTGGCTGCTTCTTGCAGACCCCACACTGAGATCAAGCCTGCAACCTGGGCATGTGCCCTGACTTGGAATTGAATGGGGGACCTCCTGGTTCATAGGTGGACGCTCAACAACAGAGCTGCATCAGCTGGGCAATTTTTACCTTTTAAATAAAAAACAATATGGATGGAGAGAGAGAGGAGAAGAAAGGAAAAGAAAATAAGAAGAATGAACTGGCAATGATGATGACACTGTCTGGGGTAGTGGCTCTAAACTAAGGGTTGATACTGATTTTATTGGACCATCTTTATTTTCTACAATTAATTTGCATTGCATTTGAACATGAAGAAAAAGTTATTTTTAAATGTGTGAAAATCATGACTTTTCTAAGGAAATTACTCTGACTGTTATTAATTTTTATTTTTGCTATAGCATCTTGTGCCTGACTAAAATTGTATATGAGTCATGGCTGGTTTGAAGACTTCTGATTTTCCAGGTCAGTTGCAGTACAGTGCAATAGGTGTCACTCGCTCCCTGAGAATGGCATATTGCTAATGCTGGCTGGAAGCCCTCTCTGAGCTGTGCCCAATTCTATCCACTGAGCCAAACCAGTCAGGTAAGCTGTGCCCAATTCTAGATCAATTACCTGTCTGCAAGATATACCTAATCTCTAATCTTTGATTTATGTACTTGTACTTGTAATTTTACATAGTACTTGTAATTATAAGTACTATGTACTTGTAACTTTCTTTCCTCTTGTAATTTTAACCCAATTTAGATAAGAAGAATTATCACTACAGTAAAACACACATTTCTTTTATAGGCAGAGCTTTCACATAGCCACCCTATCTTCAAAGTAATCTTTTGAAGTACTTCAGGCAGGTATATGTACTTCATTTTACAGAGGAGAAAAATGGAGTTAAACAGAAAACTGACATTCATGGATAATAGAGACCATTATAAACTTGTGAACAATAGTTACAGAGGCAGAGCAGCCTCAAACAGATTGTCAAACTGCAACGGGATGGCCTGGGAGGGTTGGGGGGCAGGAGGGAAGAGGGTAAGAAATCAACCGAAGGACTTTTATACATGCATATAAGCATAACCAATGGACATAAGACACTGGGGGGTAGGGGCGGCCAGGGGATTGTTAAGGGCGGTGGGGGGGGGGAAGGACACATATGTAATACCCTTTGTAATACTTTAAGCAATAAAAAAATAAATAAATAAACAAACAAAAAAAACCCCCAGAAAACTGAAGTTATTAATAGTTTGTTGGTCCAGTTTTCTTTTCCCTTCATTGGTTAGTTCTATGCAGTAAAAGAATACTACTTGTGCTTTAAGTATATTGGTATACAAATATATCAACAGTAAAAATACATTTGGATTAGTTTCTGAGAAATGCCATTCAAATGATGAGAGCTGACCCATGCTGCTTGTGCAGTGTGGTTGTGTGAAAGCTTCTGATGGATGCATGGCAAAAAGGAGCCTTCCTCCCCTGGGCAGGGTAGGCAGTCTTCAGATGTCTGGGACTTCTTAGAAAACACCTGGTACTCTTGGGGAGCATGCTGAAAGGGACCCATGTTTATATGTGAGGTGGGGTTACATTAGAAGCATCAGTTATTGTACTCTGAGGTATATCAGACACACGGGGCTGTTTGCTTCTCCCCTCTGAGGTCTCACACTTTTCCAATTCCTACATGGGGTCATACTCAGAATCTCACTTCCTGATGCTTGCCTTGTAGATGCTGTTTTCCTTTTTTCTTGTTTGCTCTTCCTCAAATGTTATAGAGTTAGAAAGCAAATGACCAAGATGAGCCTGACAGGGAGCTGGTTTTGGAGAGATGAGGAATGACTATACCAATCTTTTAAAAGTCTCAAGATAATCAAGGCCAGCCTTGATTTCAGCCTACTGAGTCAACCTGAGACTTGTTTCTCATTCCAATGCTGTGGCAATTTGGAGAGAATGCTCCAGGCTGGAACGAAGGAGTCCGGCCTTATGGAGCTGACCTGAACATCCTCTCACAGAGTGGTGGTCTCTGGCCCAGGAGAGATTAGAAGAAGAGGCTCTAGGGAGCGGCTGCTAGATTATGACTCAAGCTGAAACAGGGAGATGGCAAATCCAGTCCTCTTTCCAGCAGACATTGAGACCAAATAAGGACCTTCTTACAACCTCTGGGGTGCAGAATGGACACTCATTAAGAGGACTGAATGCACCACATATAGCCAGGCAATGTTTCTACAATGAGATGGGCAACGGCAGATGTAGGTTCAGACACAAAATTGTGGTCAACAGGAATGAGGTAGCAGAATGAGGTCAACCAGCCATTTGAGGTACAGTGTGAGACCCTCAGGATGGGCACAGATGAGGGATACTTAAGACCTCCAAGAGACCTGGGATCAGGTTACTGGACCTGGCATGCTCTGCTCATGACCTTCAGCCCAGTAGTGGGGCAGAGCAGCCTGGCATATGGAGGCTTGAGGCTGGCAGAGTGATTTCCAAATCCACACACTGGAGAAGCAAAACCTTCTGTGTGACCACAAGGAAGAACCCTGTTAACTTTGGAGAAGGTGAGCAGCCTTAGAGGATGAAGTTAGGACTAGGTGTGGGTGCTGATACCGGGGCCCATGGTCACCTTGGGAATCAGGCCCAGACTAGGCCTTTCTGGAATCCACAGATCTAGGGCTCCCCTTTCTCAGGTAAGGAACTAAGTGGAACAGACCAATCTGGTTTTTCAGGGAGGTGAGGATGAGTTGGGAAGTGGCCTTAGGTCACAAACATTAACCACTTTGGGAGAAACACAGCTCCTAATGAACTTGAAATGAGTTTTGCATGACATCCATGTGGGTTTGTTTGTGAGTAAAAGAGATTTATTGTTTTTTCAATTATATAAATATGCTTATTATGAAGCATTCAGAAAATCCTGAAAAGTATGGAAAAATAAGAACCACCTGGAACTCCATAGGCCAGAGATATAATCTCTAAAAATATTTTGGTAATTTCCTTCCTGATTTCTCTCTATGTATATATTCAACATAGTATATACATGTATATTTCAAATTAAATCATGGTATAAAACTGGCTGTAACCTGCTTCTTCCCTTTGGTACTCTATCTTGGACATTTTCCCACAACAATACATGTGGTTCTACATCATCTTTGGTAGCTGTACAGAATCCTATTGCCTGATACTTCTTATTTTCTTTTTTAAAAAATTCATATTTTTGATTTCAGAGAGAAGGAGAGAGAGAGAGAGAGAGATATCAATGATGAGAGACAGTCATTGATAAACATCAATGATGAGAGAGAATCATTGATTGGCTGCCTCCTGCATGCCCCCTACCAGGGATAAAGTCTGTAATCGGGGCATGTACCCTGACTGGGAATTTAACCATGATCCCCTGGTTGCTAGGTCGACGCTCAATCACTGAGCCACACTTTCGAACTGATATTTCTTATTTTAATGAATCCTCTATTGCTTAACATCACATCATCTGGAAATAATGATAAATCTGTTTCCCCTTCCAGTATTCCCATTCTGCAGTGAACAATGAATTGGGAAAGGCTCACCCATGGGGATATGTCCTGATGGTTAACGACAGTACCCTCAGTTTCTGGATTATTCTTTTAAATAACAGCTCTGTTCTGCTAGTTCCATTTTAACAAATGCTTCTGGAACATCTGCCATGTGGAAGGCATGAGGCTAGTTGCTTGCTAGCCTCTTGTAGGGAATATAGAAGTGTAAATCAAGGCTCATACCTGGGCAAATTGAAGTCTCTGCTTGCAAAACAATGTGTTAGTTGACTGGTTAACCTTAAAAAGAAGTACTGCAACCCGATAATTTTGCCAAACTGACATCCCAAGGGTGGGTCTAAATACCTTACAAAATTAATACAATCAATCAAGTATGGTTTCTACTCCTTCCTGCCACTCCTACACCACACACTAAAGTAAATGTCAAGTCTATAGCTCATTGAACATCTAAATCAAGTCATGGGAAGACTAGCAACATGTGAGTATTTGTTTCTATTGTGGAGAAATAACTTTATAAGAATTGAAGCTATAGCAAAAAAGATAAAGATTGATAGATAATATCGGAAAATTTTAAAAAAGAATGAACATCAATAAGAATACAATAAGATTATATGTGTGGATGTAATGGATTATATAAAACATAAAAAACATTCAAAGTTTTATAATGAGCAAGCATTACTTTTATGATAAAAAATAATGGTTACAGTAGTATAAACAAAAGTTAAAAAAATCTTATTTAAACTATTAGCCTGGTGCACAAAATTTGTGCACATTAAAAGGGAATTAATTGCCCTAACCTGTTTGGCTCAGTGGATAGAGCATCGGCTTGCAGTCTCAAGG
>NW_006282396.1:48560-49233 GCF_000327345.1 Myotis davidii
TTGAGGCATGATATAAAAACGACAAAAAGATGATTTGAAATCAACAAAAACATGAAATAAAAGCAACAGTGATGCAAAAAATGACTGATAAAGTGATTAAACTTATTCTACTATCTCCCTGTACACCACATTAAGAGTGAAAACACTTTCAGAGTACGTGACTAATTTCTCTTGTGATGAAGTACTTAGAACTTTAACTGTAACATCACATGCTCTTTGAACTCGAGAGAAAACAACATATAACTGACCATGTGCAAAAACGGGTTCAGGTAGGAATATGCCTGCTCTGTCTAGAGTTTGTCCTTGTGATTTATTAGTAGTCATCACAAATGCTAGCATCAGGGGAAACGGTCGTTGAATCAATTTAAATGGGAGGCCAGTATCAGATGGGGACAAATCAATTCTTAGAATCAGAACAGCCTTTCCCTCTGCAGATCCTGTTAATACTTCAGCTTCCATAATGTTAGGTTGTAATCTTTTGATAATAAATCTGGTACCATTACAAAGACCCCATTTATTGTTGAGATTTCTCAATAGCATGATGATTGCACCCACTTTGAATTTTAATTTATGATACGAAGGAGTCATTCCTGAAGGAGTAATACTATTAAGAAATTCGATGGCAAAATTTTCCTTTTCAGCATCATCTGTGTAATCAATGGAAACATCACTC
>NW_006282396.1:49879-51505 GCF_000327345.1 Myotis davidii
TTTAGTAGGATTGAAACTCAGGAGAATGTTGTAAACATCTTGGTCACGCCCTTACTTTGCCTTGTAGCATCTGCTATAAAATAAAGGCATGGCTGTGGGCATGGTCGCTGTCTCTCAGAGAAGCAGCGTCCTACAGAGACCTGGCTTTCATTCTCTTGTCTGTCTTTCTAAGCCTTTCAGCCGCTCCCACTCAGGTTCACCACAGCCGTGCTGGCGCAGCACACTTTAGAAAGATATGCTTCCATGCTACCAGGGCGGGTTCCTGCCGCAAACCCCGTCCTTATAGGAATCAGCTCCGGGAAACAGCTCGGGGGAACGCACAGTCATTGCCAAGACAACCAATGCAGGACTGTCTGACTTCCACTTGGTCACGGCGGTTGTGGTCCTGATGAATATCACCCATGGTCTTTATATAAATAGATAATAAGAAAACAATACCTTGACTCTAATACTGGTCACCAATGTAAACAGATAATCTGCCTGATAGTATAGTAAATTCCATGGCTGGAGATAGGATAAGGTGAAGAAAGGAAAAAAAGTAAGAAAGTAATGAAAATGTCTATCATGTTCATATCCTTCAGCCTAGTTATCTCCCTCCTAAGAATTTATTTGAAAGAAAATCTTCTTAAGGCTAGAGAAGCTAAGTGTCTGAGGAGCTCCAACATAATAGGGAAATGGTCAACTAACGTATAGGGGATATATGCAATGAAATAGTATTCAGTCATCAAAATAATCATTAAAAGACTTTAAGGCCACAGGCTTAGAAAGTCATGTTACATAACAATAGCAGACATTGACCCACACAAGTATTCCACTTCTGGAAAAGAAAGTTCTTATCTTCAGGGCCTGGAAGTAAACATGGATAAATGAAATTAGTTGTGTTTGGAGGAGAGTTATTAGAATTTCTTTTTAATTTAAAAATGTGAAGATTTTGGACAAAAATCATTTTAGAATAGTACAATGAATGCTTGCTCATATACTCTTTTACCTAGATTCAGCAACGGCTAATATTTTGCCTAATTTGTTTTATTTCTCTCTAGATAGGTAGATACAGATATACGTGATGCATAGGTCATTATAGTTTTTGCTGGATCATTTAAGACTAGGTTGCAGACATCATGCCCCTATCACATTATTAGGTCCAGTTTTTAGAGGAGGATACAGGCTCAGAGAGGCGAAGCAACTGGCTCAAGGCCACAGAGCTGCTAATCAAGGGAGCCAGGATGAGAACCCAGGACCATCTTTCTTCACACCTAAGGTTTTAACCACAACATTTTACAAGAGACACCGTCTTTACCCAGCACATGAGAAAAGAAAGGTAAGACTCCAATAGCAATTCCCCATGGAGAATGGAGAGAAAAATCAAGAATTCTTTCTTTCTCCATCTTCAGTCCACTCTGGTGGCTCACCTTAGGCCTCAGTTATCTAAACATGTCACTTGTTTTTGCTCCCATCTAGTTTATTAGAGCAATTCCGTGCCTGCCTCGTTTAGCAGGAGTGAATTTAATGTGCTTGACTCCTCAGGGATTTGACACTCATTTAGGCCCAAAGAACCAATCTGTTTACCGATTCACACATCCTGACCTCTTTCTCTCCTTGCAATCCAACCTCAGAGGGGCAGACACA
>NW_006282396.1:53946-56696 GCF_000327345.1 Myotis davidii
TCTGCAGCATTCTTTTTGGAACTTGCTTTTCTGGTCCTCCCCCCATGCTCCTTCCCTCGAGTCCTTGTGGGTTCACCCACTTCCTGCCTGAGCTGGGACACTCTGAGTATCAGTTCCTTCTGGTTTACCACCCTCCCTTCCCAACCTGGGGCTTACTAGCAATTGTTTCAGCCACATTCTCAACAAGGGCCCACTGCTAGCTCTCGCTATGTGCTTGCCAGGCCATTTCCCAACCTTGATGTGGCCCTCCTATTTGTTTTCTCTGCTGCAGTTCAGCTAGAGAAAATTCCACAGCCAGGTGACTGGTTCTGGAATGAATTTATGACTTCCAACCTCAATGCTGCTTAAAAAAAATCCTTGTCCCCCCTCCCTCAGTCCATACTTTTCAGGCATCCCATGCTAACAGCTCTGAGCTCTAGCCAGCTCCTTCGAGCCCCCTCCCCCCTCATGCTCTGCAAAGGTCACCTTCACAGCGAGGGGCAGGGATGGGATGCACTTTGGTTGAGTGATTAATGAAGGTGGTGCATGCTATGCCCAGAATATGAAAAGAAAGGCAATAAGAGGGATCTCACATCACAGTATGAAATTGGCTTCAGATCTGAGATATGCAAAAGTTACTGAAAAGAGGCAATTTGATCCCAGGCCTGGATTATGGTTTAAACATACCTGAAAAGAATGCATCCTTTTTATAAGTACCTTGGTCAGCATGAAAGCCTAGAAAATGGGAAGCTATTGACAATCTAGCATTTTCATATCATGTAAAAATATTCATTCTGTTTACCAAAAGTAGCAATAGAAATGGCATTCATGATGATTAAGACATGTACCTGCAAAAAGTTGACCTCAGCATCATGAAAATGGTTCGTATTAAACCCTGGATGAGTGGATTGACAGGGAGAACGCAGTTGGATTTCTGCCTGAGCTCATTACCTTTGAGCATGGGCACTGGTGTTTTTATTTATTTTTTAAAATATTTTTATTGATTTCAGTAAGGAACAGAAAGGGGGGAGAGAGAAACATTAATAATGAAAGAGAATCATTGATTGGCTGCCTCCTGTATGCCCCACAATAGGAATCAAGCCCCCAACCAGGGTATGTGCCCTGACCAGGAATTGAACCATGACCTCCTGGTTCATAGGTCGACACTCAACCACTGAGCCACACCAGCCAGGCTGGTCTTTTTAAAAGGCAGGATACTGCCCTAGCCAGTTTGGCTCAGTAGATAGAGCATCAGCCTGCGGACTGAAGGGTCCCAGGTTGGATTCCAGTCAAGGGCATGTACCTTGGTTGCAGGCACATCCCCAGTAGGGGGTGTGCAGGAGGCAGCTGATCGATGTTTCTCTCTCATCAATGTTTCTAACTCTCTATCCCTCTCCCTTCCTCTCTGTAAAAAATCAATCAAGTGTATTTTTTAAAAAGGGCATTTATTCTCAAATAGTTTCTTGGAATATCTTCTGAGCATTGTGATGATCTTTTCAAATGGTGAACTGCTGTGGTTTATTGTTATTTTTTCCATAGTTTTTCCTTCCTTTTCGATGTTCCAAGATTCCTTTTATTCTTCTATTTCAAGAACTTCCTTCAGCCATTCTTTTATGGTAGGTTGGGTCAGCTGGCCACAAATTCTCTTGGCTTTCTTTCATCTAAAAATATCTTGATTTTCCCCCTTTATTCCTGAATAATGCTTTCACTTTACTATGGGATCCTAGGCTGGCAGTTCTTTGCTTTCAGCACTTACAAAATGTTCCTGCCACTTCCTTCTAGCCTCAATGGTTTCTTATGAAAAACTACTGTCATTCAAATTATTTTTCCCAGGGCTAATGTGTCATTTCTCTCTTTCTGCTCTGTTTTAGTTTTCAGAAGGTTGATGGCTATGTGCCTTGCTGTGAATTTCTTTGGATTATACTGTTTGGGATTTACTAGTTTCTTGAATATTTAGGTTTATGTTTCTGGTCAAATTTGGTTCATTTTTAGTCATTATTTTTTTCAAATGTTGGTCATTTTTCAGTTCTGATTTTCCATTTAGTTCTTTTTTTAATCTTCTGTTTCTTTGCTGAGATGTTCTACTTTCCATTTGTTGTAAGCATGTATGTAACTTCTATTGAAGAATTTCTGTAATAGTTCCTTTAAAAAATGTTTGTCTACATCACACCCTGGTCAGTGTTCTCAGTGGTTAGTGCATCTGCCCACACACCAAAGGGCCATTGGTTTCATTCCTGGGCAAGGGCACATACCCGGGTTGCAGGTTCGATCCTGGTCAGGGCTCTTTGGAGAGGCAACCAATCAATATGTCTCTCTCACATGGATGTTTCTCTCTTCTCCCTTTCCCTTCTTCCCTTCCACTCTCTCTCTCTCTGTCTCTCTGAAAAGCAATGGAAAAAATATCCTTGGGTGAGGATTAGCCAAAAGAAAAAATAATTTGTCTACATGTGTATCATCTCAATGTTGGCATCTATTAACTGTTTTTTCTCATTCAAGTTAAGATTTTCCTATTCCTTGACATGATGAATAACTTTCTATTATATCCTGGACATTTTGGAATTTATGTTATATGACTCTAGATTTTATTTAACTTTTCTGTTTTAGCAAGCTACTTCTGACCCATGTCATTAAAAAAAGGTTGTTGTGCCCTGGCCAGTGTGGCTCAATGGTGGAACATTGGCCCACACACCTAAGGATCAAGGGTTCAATTCCCAGTTAAGGGCACATACCTGGGTTTGAGGGTCAAGCACCCCTGGTCAGGGCTTGTTCGA
>NW_006282396.1:56874-58598 GCF_000327345.1 Myotis davidii
AGGCACACCTGGTCAGGGCTTGTTCGAGAGGCAACCAGTCAATGTGTCTCTCTCACATCAATGTTTCTCTCCCCTCCACGCATCCCACTCTCCCCACCCTCCCCCCCTGCTGTGTCCTAGCGCAAACGCTGGAGCAATTGTAGGACTCGTCTCATTTGTTTCTCGCCTCTTAGGAGACACTGCTTCCCATTGTTGCCAGCCTTGTATTGTTACTTCTCAGGCGGGTTCCTCACACTTGGGCTGTTCAGTCCTCAGCTGAGTTCTTGACAAGAACCCTATGCACATTTCCAGAGTTCCTCTGCACAGCTGTCCCCTCCACAGCACGCTGTCCTGCAAACGCTGTCCTGCAAACTCCAGCTGCTTTGGTCTCCACGGACATCCCTCTCCATGTTCTCAACTCAGAGGGTTTGCCACACTCTCCCCTCCACGCATCCCACTCTCCCCACCCTCCCCCCCTGCTGTGTCCTAGCGCAAACGCTGGAGCAATTGTAGGACTCGTCTCATTTGTTTCTCGCCTCTTAGGAGACACTGCTTCCCTGTCCAATGTCCATGTCCTGAAAACCATTGTTTTATGTATTTATGTGGCTATTTCTTGGTGTGTGTTTTTCAACCGTTGTTTCAGGCAGAAGGATAAATCTAGATGTTGTTCCATTTGGGCCTGATCCGAAGTCTCCTAGAGAAGTTTTTAACTTTTTACTTAAAAAAAAATGCAAACTTCCATAGAACTTGTGAGAATAGTACAATGAATGCTTGCTCATATACTCTTTTACCTAGATTCAGCAACGGCTAATATTTTGCCTAATTTGTTTTATTTCTCTCTAGATAGGTAGATACAGATATACGTGATGCATAGGTCATTATAGTTTTTGCTGGATCATTTAAGACTAGGTTGCAGACATCATGCCCCTATCACATTATTAGGTCCATTTTTTAGAGGAGGATACAGGCTCAGAGAGGCGAAGCAACTGGCTCAAGGCCACAGAGCTGCTAATCAAGGGAGCCAGGATGAGAACCCAGGACCATCTTTCTTCACACCTAAGGTTTTAACCACAACATTTTACAAGAGACACCATCTTTACCCAGCACATGAGAAAAGAAAGGTAAGACTCCAATAGCAATTCCCCATGGAGAATGGAGAGAAAAATCAAGAATTCTTTCTTTCTCCATCTTCAGTCCACTCTGGTGGCTCACCTTAGGCCTCAGTTATCTAAACATGTCACTTGTTTTTGCTCCCATCTAGTTTATTAGAGCAATTCCGTGCCTGCCTCGTTTAGCAGGAGTGAATTTAATGTGCTTGACTCCTCAGGGATTTGACACTCATTTAGGCCCAAAGAACCAATCTGTTTACCGATTCACACATCCTGACCTCTTTCTCTCCTTGCAATCCAACCTCAGAGGGGTCCCAGGAACTCACACTTTTCAGGCCCCATTTGCACCTGGCTACCATCTTGTGTGTGTTCATTGGGGCTCCTCTAACACAGACCCATGGTGGAAACTGGCCACATCTATAGAGAAAAGGTGCAAACTCAAAGACCTAGGAAAGAGACACAGGAGGACCTCCTGCTGGCATCTCCTGCTGGTTAACAGGGCCCCCTGTGGCCCACTCACACTTTCATGCTACAGAAGTCTGGATACAGAGGCTACTGAGTCTTCAGCGGTTTGGTCTGTACCGAACTCAAAGCCTGGCCTTGTGAAAGCTGTGTTCTCCCTCCACACCTGTCTGA
>NW_006282396.1:58743-62285 GCF_000327345.1 Myotis davidii
CATGTTGTGGTGACCCCCAATTTCATTGTTACAAATTGAACATAATTAAAGCATAGTTATTAATCACAAAACAATATGTAATTATATATGTGTTTTTCGATGGTCTTAGGCGACCCCTGTGAAAGGGTCGTTCGACCCCCAAAGGGGTTGCGACCCACAGGTTGAGAACCACTGTTCTAGAGCATTTCGTGTCTCCATCAGTTATTCACATCACGCATTGTGTGTTTCATCACTGGCTGACAAGTGAATGCCACTTGTTTCCTTAACCAGACTGTGTATTTCTGTAGAATTGGGACTATATTTTTAAGATATTTTTGTATCTTCCTCAACTCAGAATACAGTATTATGTGCCTTCCCTTATCACCCTACTTAAAATTCCAAATGAATAATGTCCTCCCCTCTTATGTGAAATGTAACTTATTTGTTTTCTTTAATATCTGGCCCCCATTAGCAGGTGAGCCCCAGAAAGACAGGGGTTTTTGTCCGTTTTTTCACTGATTTTTTCGCAGCATTTAGAACAGTGTCTGACACACTGTGTGTGTTCAATAAATGAGTCTGGAATTAAGGGATGAATAATGCAAAAAATTTTGAAGTGAAGCAATAATATTTCTGGAAGATTTTTTTTTCCATTTCAGTTCTTCAATGAGTATTTTATGTATGGTTATTCAGGAATTTCAGAAGATTTCTTTTAATTATAATTTTTTATTCCTAACCCAAAGATACATTTTTATTATTTTTTTTAGAAAGAGAGGAAGAGAGGGAGGGAGGGAAGGAGAGAAAGATGTAAGAAACATCAATTAGTTGCCTCCCAACCGCGCATTGAACCTGCGACCTAGATATGTGCCCTGACCAGGAATTGAACCCACAACCTTTTTGGTGTATGGTTCAATACTCCAACCAACTGAGCCACCTGGCCAGGCTCCAGAGAATTTCTTTAAGCTCTCAAATCAATTTCATTTTTTAAATTCTGGCTCAAGAAAGTGTAACCACCAGTAGTTAACTGAGCTTTCACTATGTACAACTAAAATGTATATATATGCTCATTTAATGAACACTTCTCTCCACAGTTGATACTGTTAAAATAATCATTTTATTGATGAAAACCTGAATCTTCTAGAAGGTAAAAACTTGCCTGGTCTCACAGTGAGTAAATGGTGAAGCTAGGACTTGAACCTAGGCCATTGTGGTTGGTCACCACTCTGCTGAATCCACTTTTCCTACCTTAACTGAATCCAGGCTTCCAGGATGATCCTTGAGCTTCCTTCCCTAAGATCTTCAGGTCCTGGCCAGCCCAGCTCAGCCTTCCCCAGGATGAGGGACTGGATTCTGGGAATGCCCAGGAAGGACTGAAAGCCTGCTACCACCCAGAGAACTAAAGTAGAGTAAATTTATGGAAGTGGAAGCAACTGAAAAAAATAAAATAAAAAGTTCCTGATACCTGAGTTATCTTCATTAGATGCTGAAGAGCCATTTAAGGTACAGCATAAACATTAACTGTGGTGGAGATGACTGTAAATAAGGCACATTTCAGGCAGAGCGAAGAGTGGAGTTTGGGTCACCTTGAGCTTGAGAGAGCTGTTCAATAAGGGCAGATGTTGCAAAAACAGTTGGATACGGGAATTTGAAGTTCAAGCAAGAGGGCTAAGGATAAAATTTGGGAGTTGACAACCTCATGGAAACTTGTCAAAGCAGATGCCCTCCAGGCTGCCAAGCTTTCTTCTTAGCTGTCAGAGGCCCAGCCCTGAAAATGCCAAATGTTTTTGAAAGGTCGATGAGTGCCATGTTTAGGTTTCATTGTTCCCTGCATTGCTGCAGCTGCTGCAGCCCAAAGCTCAAGTTTGCCCTATTTCCCTTCTCTTTGGGGCCCCACTGGGATCAAATAGTGTGTATGATCCATTGCCATTGCTCACTGACTGGAATAGGGGCTTTGTGGTCTGCTATGATCTCTTTGATGATTGCATCATTGTCTAACCATATTAAAGTATTACAATTTAGCTAAATGCAATTTTCAGGCATTTTTAGCCAGTTTTTACTGCTTTCTGATATTTCAGATAGAAAAGTTATTTTATAAGCAACCTGAATACAAAATAATGGAGATGCTAGTTTGTAAACTCAGCAAATTTTATATACATAGATTGCACACTTTAAAACATTTCATTGCGCCCTAATTGGTTTGGCTCAGTGGATAGAGTGTCGTCCTGTGGACTCAAGGGTCCCAGGTTCGATTCCGGTCAAGGGCATGTACCTTGGTTGCAGGCACATCCCCAGTAGGGAGTGTGCAGGAGGCAGCAGATCGATTTTTCTCTCTCATCGATGTTTCTAACTCTCTATCTCTCTCCCTTCCTCTCTGTAAAAAAAATCAATTAAATATATTTAAAAAAACACACACAAAAAAACCCATTTCATTGCAACAGTTAATTGCACTGTGTAATCCATAGTTTTTGAATTGTTGGTCCAGTATTTGGCTCTTGAGAAAACTGGCTTTTTTGTGTGTTTGCTAATCCTCATCCAAGAATATTTTTCCACTGATTTTTAGAGAGTGGAAAGGAGAGGGAGAGACAGAGAGGGAGAGACAGAGAGAGAGAGGGAGAGAGAGAGGGAGAGAGAGAGAGAGAGAGAGAGAGAGAGAGACATTGATGTGAGCGTGACACATCAATTGGTTGCCTCCACATGTGTTCCCCAACCAGGGCCAGGGATCAAGCCTGCAACTGAGGTATGTACCCTTGAACGGAATCAAACCTGGGACCCTGAGTCTGCAGGCCAACACTGTATCCACCAAGCCAAACCGGGTAGTGTGAGAACATTGGCTTGTGTGTGTGTGTGTGTGTGTGTGTGTGTGTGTTTTCCACTTAGAATCCTTTTCAAGAGCTTGCTTTATTTTATAAATTTGAAGCTTTGAACTTGCTCTTTCTTTTCCTATATTTAATTTCTTTTTAGGTTACAAAGTTTTTAGAAGGAGACCCAGGAAATTCTTGGGTATAGATAAGCATTTAATTTTACCTTTGAGCTGTTTAATGATTTTATAAACAGTCTACGCTACTCTATAGGGAACACTTAGTTTTTCATTTGTTCATTTTTTAAAATATATTTTTATTGATTTCAGAGAGGGAGAAGGAGACAGACACATCAATGATGAGAGAATCAACCACTGAGCAACACTGGCCAGGCTGAAATGTTCATATTTCTAAAGTAATTTTACTTCCAGGAATTGACTATAATAAAATATCAGTCATACAGTGGTTTTTTTTAATGTATAAATATGTCTCAAATTATAGTATCCCCAAGTTCTAACCTGCCTAAAATACCATCAACAGAAAAAGAGTAAACATTCTTTACAATGAAATGTTAACAATTTTTAAGACTACATTCTCAAAATATTATTTCACAATAAAGCATGTTACAAAATAATACAAATGTGCAATTCCAATTTGTAAAGAAAATACATATAGTGTAGAGATAACAAAAAAAACACGAAGAATATAGAACAAAGTGTTAATAGTAGTTACTTCCAGTTGGTAACATTTTAGGCGATTTTAAATGGT
>NW_006282396.1:62359-65520 GCF_000327345.1 Myotis davidii
TTCTTTTTTACAGCAGCATAGTATTCCATCGTGTAGATGTACCACAGTTTTCTAATCCATTCATCTACTGATGGGCACTTAGGCTGTTTCCCGATCTTAGCTATGGTGAATTGTGCTGCTATGAACATAGGGGTGCATATATCCTTTCTGATTGGTGTTCCTGTTTCCTTGGGAAAAGCCATTTTATCAAACAAGATATGTAGATGGCAAGTAAGTGCAAGCAAAGGTGCTCAACATCATTGGTTATTGGGAAACTGCAAATTAAGCCTCAATGAGAGCATGCCTCTGACCTATTGGAAAGGCTAAAATTAAAAACACTGACCATACATACCAAGTGCTGACAAGGAGTGCTTGAAACTTTCGTACACACTGGCAGGAATGTAAAGTGGTATAGCTATTTGGAAAGCAGTTTGACAGTATCTTAAAAACTTAAAATATACCTATCATGTGATTTAATCATTCAATTCTAGATATTTACCCAAGAGGAATGAAAACATATGTCCATACAAAGAGTTTAGATGAATGTGTATAGAAGCCTTATCCTATCTAATAATAGACAAACATGGTAATTGACCATACCTTTGCTACGCCTAACATTGACTAATCAGTATGATATGCAAATTAGCTGCCAACAAAGTTGGCAGCTAATTTGCATACTGCAGGCAGGGCGAGCCAACACGAGCCACCATCTGGGCCCCCGTGTGCCGCCTAAGCCCCGCCCCCAGCCGGGACCCCCATGTGCTGTCCTGCACGGCTGGGCTTGTTGGCGTGAACAAGCCGCCTGAGCCCCGCCCCTAGCCGGGACCCCCGTGTGTGGTCCTGCGCACAGCAAGCCTTGGTGGCGAGATTGGCCTGAGGAAGCCCTATTCTTGCAGGGCTATTCCTGCAATGGGCTTCTAGTTTGTAATAATAAAAAACTTGAAACAACCCAAATGTCCATCGACAGGTGAATGGATAAACCAATCGTGCCATATTTACACATTGGAACACTACTCAGCCATGAAAAGGAATGCAGTATTGATAAATGCAGCAACACGGATGAATCCCAAAACACTAAGTTGGACAAAAAAAGAGTATATATTATAAGTTATCACACATACATATATATTTGTATAAAATTCAAAGTTTTCTATTGTGACAAAGATAAGATCAGTGGTTGCCTAGGCATGGGAACAGGGATGTAGAGAGAGGGATTAAAAAAGGAAACAAGAAAACTTGTGACTGATGGATATGTTCATTATCTTGACCATGGGAAGGATGTCACAGTTGTATTGGTATGTGAAGACTTATCAAATTGAACACTTTTAAGTTATATATAAATTATATCTCAGTAAAGTTGTTTTAAAAACTTAAAGACCGTCTCTAGCAAGATTATGGGATATAAGACAGGCACCGCTGAATTAGTTTTCTAAGCTGTCTTTTTCTGTGAGGATCAGATAGAAAAACAAAGGGAAAAATCTGTTAGGATGAACTACCCTTCGTCTCTCCTGTTTGGACATGTTTTTGGAAATATATGTTGTTATGAGCCTTTCCCCATGGCTTGGCGCAGATGGTTGGCGTGTGCAGAAACAAGATCAGAACTCCTCTCCGCCTAACCTACCTGTGCACTCCCCTCCCTTGACCGACTGGTGCACCCACCTGACTCTACATGGCATACTTTTACCCTACATGAGAGAACCTCACCACCCTCTCGGGGCTGACACTGGTCTTAGCCTGCTATGACAAAATGCAATGAAATTTTTAAAGTCGTACTTTTATTGATATTAGAGAGGGAACGAGAGGGAGAGAGTGATAGAATGAGAGAGAATCATTGATCGGCTGTCTCCTGCATGCCCTATACTGGGGATCAAACCCACAACTGGGCATGTGCCCTAACCAGGAACCACTATGACCTCCTGGTTCATAGGTCTATGCTCAATCACGAAGCCATGCCAGCTGGGCATGAAGGAAGTATTTTTAATAGGCATTTTCAGTGAATCTCTGATATTTTGATGCAGTATTACAAGTATCTTAGAATGTTATATCTTACAGAAAAGCAAAGTTCTTTGACAGTTGTTTTATGGTCAAGTCTATAAACATGCTATTTTAAGATTATCATTTATTCCAGATATTAAGAAGCTTATTTATTTCCCTAGAATGATTTGGTAAATTATATCTACATAAGCAATATGGAATCATTTATATTTCTCTCCCTACCTGATTCCTCCAGAATTTAACAACTCTTACTGAGTGAATATTATTATTCTCATGGCAATGTGTTTGTTTGCATAAATCCAATAAGAATCCATTCTCTATAAAGTCAGGTTCCTATGGGTAGAAACAAACAGGGCTATGGGAAGAGAATGGGGAGGCTCAGGACTGTATGAACTGAGAGGAAACGTTTGGCCTTTGGGGCCAGGAGCACATGAGGAACAGCTGCTCCCTGTGAGCTGGGCATTTGGGACTTGCTGGGGGAGAGACAAGGTCTTGAGTGACTGACAGTCATTGAAACCACTTGTCAGAGGCATGGGCGCAGTCAGCTGGAAGGCAAGTGCTCATCTGTCACATGGAGGGCTTTGCTGCTCTCTGACACTGGATATTGCCTCCTGCCCTGGTGCCAGGAACTAGGGGAGAGAGCACTCTGGGGCCAGAGTAGGGCCAGGAGTGCCAGACACAGGCAGGGAAGGAGCCAAAGAAGATGACTCTGGTATAAACCTCAACCAATTGAAATGCAAAGTAAATCAAAGAGAAGGAAGCGAGACGGACTGGGTAGGAAGCATGCACACACTCAGCGCGTCTGTTGTTCCATATCAGGCACCTCCCCTGAGCAAGCCAGCGGCTGCTGCTCTGCCAGTCCTGGGAGGCAGGCTAGCCAGCCAGAGGTAGGAGCCTTCTCTCTCAGCGTTGGACAGGCCTGGGTTCAAGTCCCAGTTCTGCAACTTTACTTACTAGCTGTGTGACACTGGCAAGTCCCAGCTCTCAGCCTGCCTCTTCATCCATAAAAAGAGGATAAATAGAGTATGGGGGGTTACAGAAGGACTTGAATGAACCTATGTGTGTAACATGCTTGGTCTAGGGCAGTGATGGATGATCTTTTGAGCTCAGCGTGTCAGCATTTTGAAAAACCCTAACTTAACTCTGGTGCCATGTCACATATAGAAATTTTTTTGATACTTGCAACC
>NW_006282396.1:66708-70659 GCF_000327345.1 Myotis davidii
CCCCCTGCAGGTGGCAGCACGAGCACCACCTGGGCGCTGCGAGCTGAGTCCTAGGCAGAGTCAGTTGGAGACAGAAGATGAAAACCCAGTTAGAGAAGGAAGTAAGATCCCATGAACTTCGACTTCGGATACAACACGTCGTGCACTGAAACCCCTGCAGTCTACTGAACTTGAAACTCCCCGTGAGCAGGCCTCGTGGGCCCTGGAGAGCTGCAGCGCGGGGCGGACCCGGGTTGAGCGGGCGCGCATCCTCTCCTGGGCCTTCAGGAAGCCTTTGCCAGGGTTGTGGCGGGCAGGGACCTGATCGGTATCCCGCGTGGTCGTAGGTCACTTTGCGCCCACACTCCAGCGCCAGGCTGGCCCTCGGGTCTCATGAGCCCTTACATAATTGCATTCACGGCCCCCATGATCGCGCAGGGTCAGCTGCCCTCCCAGGTGCTCTCCCTCCTGGGGGCAGGCGAGACCTGCAGCTCTGCATGTCCCAGGGGTGGGTTCCACCGCGCTGACAGCCCGCGCAGTGCAGCCTCCTGCAGAAGCAGAGGAATCCAGCCTCTCTGGACAGGAGGCTTTTTCCTTTAGACCAGACAGGGTGGTGGTGATTTGTCCCCACTTTTCCTTCCCAGAACCTGTCCTCCATCCTTCTTCTATGGCTCTGCCTTCTCCCCTCCCCTCCGATGAATGCAATTCGCATTCAAACCAAAGATGAGAAACTTAAGTGGCTTTCCCCAGGCGGACTTATATTTCTAAGACGAGAACTGGCTACAACTGCGTGATACAGCCTGGTGTCATTTCAGGCATGTGGACGGGCTCGTGGGGGCAGTTTCTTTCTAGGATCCGTTAAATTACATCCCATAACTCACAATCGGCTCATGCCTTCCTTAAGACGCATGTGGCTGAGAGGGAAGTTCCACCTCCTTCTCTTAGGAGGTTGTAGCATAGAGATGTGACCTTATCAATCAGAACAGCAACTTAGAATCTCTAAATAGAAAAGTAATAAAACTCAGAAACTTCTTTAATCAAAGCGAATTCTCTAGGAATTGCTGGTGCTCTCATTCAACTACAGGTTTGGGAGACACCTATTACTCCCTCGAACCTACGGCAGGTAAATGTTAAGCCCTGGTGTGTATGATTATGATAATTATACATGTGAGCAGGGTCACTCCATCCATTGTCATCCACTGGTATCCCAGCACAAAGAATCATTAACTTAGTGGGAGGCACACTCTTAGTAGCTTATCTGCCCCCTTCCCACCCAGCATATATACTAGTAATTATTCTTCTGTAAAATCACCCCTCCCTCTACTTGCCTCAGAAACAGGAAATGTCATTCACTTAATTTTTTGATTAATGTTTCCCAATTTTCAGCTCTGTGACAGACCCTATGCTGGGTTGTGTAGGAGATATTAAATATAAGAACGGCCCACCCTGGTTTATAGGGAGATAAAGTCTGACACAGCTCACCAGAAGGCAGTATAAGTGCCTCAGCAGTATTGGAAGCCAAGAGCCCAAGGGGGCATGGGGAGAGCTCTTGTTGCTGGTGGTCAAGGAAAAGTTTAGAGAAACAGCAGGGCCT
The DNA here is from genome assembly GCF_000327345.1 of Myotis davidii. NCBI lineage: Eukaryota > Metazoa > Chordata > Mammalia > Chiroptera > Vespertilionidae > Myotis > Myotis davidii. Next base: position 68,282 of record NW_006282396.1, read on the forward strand.
TTGAGTACAGGGGGATTTCAAAAGGTGAAGGTGATGAGTGAGAGCAGCAGGCAGAGGGAATAGTATGAGCCAAAGTAGGGGATGTAAAATAAACCCTAAAACTTGTAGGGGGTAACTAAGCAATTCAGTTTGATTGCAGTGGTGTAATAAAAGTAATAATATCTGACACTTACCTTCTTAACCTTCTGTATGCCTGGCTTATGTGCTTGATCTCATGTTATCCTTCCAACAACAAATGAGGTCGGTGCTCCCATTTTATGGATGGGGGAGCAAAGGCTCAGATAATTTACCCAAAGCCATCGCACGACTAAGTAGGATCTGACTCTGGAGCCATGCTCTTCCTCCTCCACGTTGTATGTGAAAGGAAGTGAGAAATTGCTGGAAGCCGATCCACCCTTGCTGCTTGACGTAGTCGCTGCAGGGATGTTTCAAGGGACCTGGCATATATGGCATACTGTTCTTAATATGCTTGCTCCCCCTCTTAATGCTATGTGTTTTAAACAGGACCACCTCTCTGAGAAAGGTTGTTTCCCCAGATGAGGATTTTTATCAGTAAAACCCCTTAACTAAGTGCCAGGAGGGTAGTTAATCACTTTAACTACGACAAATCACGCTTAAACTACATAATCTTTACTTAGAATAACCTCCTTCAGTTACTTCCTTGTAGCTTAATAGAACAATAGAGTAACCTTGGTATGGAGATAAGAAACGCCCTAACTTTGGAATAGAATGGATAGGATTAAGATCAAATAGTATAAATACAGATGTAAAAGGACAATAAAGAGAGGAACCTGGCTAGGAGGAACCTGGCTAAGAGGAACCTCGCCATGATGATCACCTGAAGGCTTCCTCCGTGTCTTTCCTTCTTCGCTGACTCCATCCACACCATGGGGAACCCCCGGACCTGCTAGGGCTGGACCCCAACAAGAAATGAGGTTGGAGAGGGTTTGGCAGGTCATATGATACTGGGCCTTAAATGTCAGAACTCAGTTTGGTGAGTATTGGTGAACTGCTGAAGATTATTGAACAGGTAAGCCCCCCAAATTAAAGTCAGCCTTTAGGAGGGTGAATATGGTGGTTGGAGGTAAGAGAAATTGGAGGAGAGAAGGAAAGACCAAGTAAGACATGCATGCAAGTGGGGAATGAAAATTTAAAGTTTAAGTGGAGCAGTTGGAATGGAATATGATAAATTGTGGGAGACATTGCAGGAGTAGATTCTACAGGGCTTAGTGACTTGATGAAGTGGAGGTTGAAGGAGAGAATGGACAGTGATTCTAAGGCATCAAGCTGAGTCCTGAGGAGATGGCAGTGACATGTATGGGTACAAAGGATCATGCAAAGTTAAAGATGACTCCCTTTGCTTGCTCAATAGTGTTGGTGGGACTACACTGGACTATATTATGGTGGTCATGTACAATAGACAGTGGAGTTGGTGGTCTAGAACACTGGAATGAGGTTAGGGTTGAGGTTATGGATTTGGGAATCCTTCACAGTGAAGCCAAGAGAAAAAGAGCTCACCCAGGGAAAAGATGAAAGAGGGAGAAAGAGGAGGCTAGACAGGGCCTGGGTAGAACCTTGGGGAGGAACTAAAGACAGAACTATTACTCGGTTGTGAAGAAGAAGATGGAGAAGATATCACAGAAGGCAATGGAGGAACTTTTCAAGGCAGAAGGATGGTCAATAACACAAAGTAATGTAGAAAATCAAAGAGGAAGAGGACTGAATTGCTTTGACAACTAAGAAGTCACTGGATGTATCTAACACTAGAGGATGAGATAAATCCATATGGTGCATGTATATGGTGGAATATTCTGCATACATCAAAAACTAAGTTTTCTAAGAACATTTAAGATTTAGCAAAGTGCTTATAATACATTAAACAATAACGATACAATAAATGATCCAAATTCATTTAGTCTGAATAAATTTTTTTGATAGCATTCAATTTTATTATTAGGAGGAATTTGTAACCAGATAATTAAAAAATTTTAATGAGATTCCCCTTTTTTTCCCCAAGGTTTCTAAATATTCTTTACAGAAGAAAGTGAGTGAAATGGTAAGAAAATGACTAACTATACACCCACATTCAGATTAGTACTAATGTGCATAGTATTTTTGTCAAACACGTGGAGAGGATATAGCAAATGCTGTAATTGAGGGCATTGAAAAACATCATATTCCACTCGATAAAACTGTCTCAATTTCAACAGACAGGGTGAAAAGTATGACTGGCGTAAGAAATGGGTTTGTTGCTATTTTGAAAGAAAAAATTAATCATGAGATACTTACTTATCATTGCATCATTTATCAAGAAGCGCTTTGTGCTCAAACATTTCCAGAAGAAATTTGCAAAGTTATGGAATTGGTGATTAAGATCA
>NW_006282396.1:72601-79528 GCF_000327345.1 Myotis davidii
CATACTATAGTTATAAAAGGTGTTAACATTTGAGGAAACTGGGTAAAGGTATATGGGAATTTTTCCACAATTTTTGCAACTTTTTTATGTCTGAATTTATTTCAAAATAACAAGGTAAAAAAGTCAAAAGATGAATTTCAGTAGAGTAATAGAGATTGAAGCTAGATTGCAGGAAGTTAAGAAATAAAAGGGAGAAAGGAAAGAACTTGTTGGCCCCATGTGGTCATTAAAAAATGTAAAGAAATTAGGAAGCCACTCAAGGGAATAGCAAGATTATAATAGTTAGTTTTTCAGGCTGAAGGAGACATGATCTTACAGGCAGGAAAGTTTGGAGTTGCAAAAAGCAAATGAGATTATTTGTATGTGTTTAAATTTTTCTGAAATAAAAGTTGTGTGTGTTGTTGTTTTTTAAATGAGATAATTGATGTTTTAAAGATGGATGGGATTCAGAGTAGAGATGCCTTTGCCAGGACAAGAAAACAAAACATCAGCTCTTCCTCTGAAATAGGAGGAACCCCAGAGAGGATGGATGTGAACAAAGGGAAATTCTAAGGTGGAGAGAAACAGAGTTGAGGTGGTATATGCCTGAAGACTTTACTTCACGGGAAAATGAAAATGACATTCTCAGATGAAAGTGAAAGACATGGGATGAAACTGATTTGTGGGGCCTAGACAATCCTTTGGAAGGGTTGGGAGTGAAGCAACAGGAAGCCAACTCCAGATGGATAACCCAAATGTGGTTGGGGAGTGGGGATACTTAGTAGGCCCTGTGGTACAGTTATGATACTGTCTCTAGCAAAACTTGGCTGTCTCAGAGTGAGCAGATGGCAGGTGGCCTATGGAGAGGCCTGGTGTTGGGAGCATTGGCAGGTAAAAGCACCAAGGTGGCCAAGGATGTTAGTAAGGGCAACACTGAATTACTGGAAGCCAAGAGTTCTGTGGTAGACTTGCTGTCCCTGGTCCCATGGGGTGACATCAATCATCCTGCCATTGGCTTTGATATATAGAGTTCTTAGAAATTCTTTGTTTAGCCAAGTGGGATGATTATTTCAGCAAAGTCTAAGTCATAGAATGACAGGTCAGGGTTTACCTTCTTTGTAGGTTGTTCCACCTGTTGCAGCTTTTTTCTCTCTGGATGAGCTACTGGCGGAAGGTTAAAGGCTCCATAGAGATGAGTATCTTTCTCCTCTGGCCTTACCTATAGCTTGAGATTTTTGGCACTGATTACTTCCTCAGGTAGGGAGAATAGACATTTATATGCAACAATTTTCAATCACTAGAGCAAGTTATTTGATTTCTCAAGTGAGTTCTGGAAACAAACTGATCAATGACCCAGAAAAGCCATCGCTACTCACTGAAGTAGAAGTGCATCCATTGCCTCAGGTTGGAAACGCATACCTCATTCTGCGACTGTGGCTTCCAGCCCTCTCAGGAGGGTAGCTCTGGGGAATCATTCCTCATGAGAAAGTGAAGAAGAGGTAACTTGAATCCAGGAATGGGTTTCCAAAAATATGGTGTATTAGTTTGCTAGGGTTGCCCTAACAAAGTACCACAGACTGTGGGGCATAAACAACAGTTTATTATCTCACAGTTCTGGAGGCCAGAAGCCCAAGATCAAGGTGTCAGCAGGGTTGGTTCCTTCTGAGGGTTGTGAGGGAGGACCTGTTCCAGGTGTCTCTCCTTGGTTTGCAGATGGCCATCTTCCCTCTATTCCTCTTCATATTATCTTTCCTCTATGTGTGTCCATGACGGTGCCTAAATCCCCCCTTTTTTATAAGGAGAGTAGTCATATTGGATTAGGGCTCACCCTAACTAGTTAAGATGTAAATTAATCTGCAATGACCCTATTTCCAGATTAGGTCATATTGTGAGGTACTGGTGGTTAGGCCTTGAACATATGCATGTGATGGGGGTGGGGATACAGTTCAAACGATAACATGAATTGACAAAGCCCCCTTCTCCCCAGTCACTTCCTTCCTATAGCTCCTCATGACACTCTCTGCCTTGGGTAGTGAAATTGCTTCCCATGCATCTTTGTCTCCTGTCCCTCAACATCCAGTCCACTGCCTTCAGCACACCCCACAATGGGACTCAAGCCTGAAACCTGGGCATATGCCCTCACAGGGAATCAAATTGTGACCTCCTGGTTCATAGGTGGACACTCAACCACTGAACTATGCCTGCCAGGCCATGTGGTAAATTTAAAGAAATATAGGTTCCTGGGCTCAAATCCCTGACATTCAGATTTTTAAAGGTCTGGTATTTTTTAAAACTCTCCAGTTGATTTTTATCACCAGATCCACTGATTTAGAGAAGAGACTCAAATTCTCCACAATCTGGCCCAAATTTACTCTCCAACTTCATCATCCTCTAGAATCCTCTGTCTATTTACCAGTCCCCAAAAGTACTCTAACAATGCTGCCTCAATATATCTTCAAGCAGGGCCACCTGAGGAGGTGCTCCCTCCCCCTACTCCTCCAAATTGCTTTCATTCTTCTAAAGTCCCACCTTTTCTTCCAGATCTCCCTACGACCCTGTCACACTGTCACCTCCCCTTTCTTGACCTCCTGTATCTCCCTGTCTGTGTTACTCACTAGGCAGTGAGCTTTACCTTGTGAAGGTTCACAGATCACAGAAGACCAAGGGCTCAGAGGGCCCTAGAGGCCACGTGATGGAGCCAGGAAATGGTTCAGGGTGTAACTCCAAACAAGAAGACAGAACAAAATCCTTGGACCTCATATCTCTTTTCCTACCCCATGCACCCAGGAGATTGATTGTCCACTCTGGCAAGAGACTGGAGAGGATGTATTCTCTGTAGAGACTGAGCTGAAGAAGCTTTGGAGTTGAGGACTCAGGGCACAGCAGAGGGCAGAGCGAGTACCATATTGAAAAAAGTGTGATTAAGTGAGAGTCTGCATACTGAGTAGACCCTCCTCCTCAGTACACTACCATCACAAATACTTTTCACACAAAACTGAATCACTTCTACCTGGAAAAAGTGACCCATCTAAGAGGAAATACAGACAGAAAGGAAGTGGCTAGTTTTCAACATGCTCTTCCCATGCACACTGAACTATCAACCAGCCTTTTGATCTCTCACACATATGAATAAGTAGTCATGATCATAACAAACAAACAAACAAACAAACAAATGAAAAACACAGGAAACAAGGAAAAGCCTTAAAATTCAGAGATGAGCATACATGGAAAAATTGGCAATTTGAAAATTAGAAGACAGTGGAACAATACCTTCAATATTCAGAGGAAAATAGTTTTTAAATTAGATTTTCTTACACAGATAAACTATCCACTAAGTCTGAGAGTAGGCGGCTTCAGATATACAAAATGCTTATCTCCCCTGCATCCTTTCTCAGGAAGATACTGCAGGACGTGAGTTTTGAAAATGATTAAACCAAGAAAGAGGAAGTGTGGGATTCAGGAAATTGAGGATTCAACAAAAGAGAGAAGATATCCATGATGACGGGGAAGGGAAGTAACAGAACAACTTAAGCAACAGGCCTCAAGAAGAAACAACAGAGAGAAACCAAGATGGCCGCATAGGTTAACACCTGAAATTGCTGCCTGCACAACCACTTCAAAACTACAACTAAAAGGCAAAACAAACATCATCCAGAACTACAAGAAGGCTGGCTGAGTGGAAATTTTACAAGTAGAAGGAAAGAAAAAAGCACACTGAGACTCAGAGGAGGTGTGGAAGTAAAGTGCAGAGGTACGGTGATTCTAAAAATCAACTGAATAAATAATCTGATGAACAGAATAAACTGGTGAATATAATAGAATCAGGAGCATGGAAAGGGAGTGGACTGACAATTCTCCAGAGTGGGGCAGGGGGAGGAATGGGGTGTGGGGGATGCGGGAAGCGACTGGACAAAAAATCATACACCCATGGATGAGGACAGTGGAGTGGTGGTAAGGGCAGAGGGTGGGGTGGGAAGTGGGTGGAGGGGAGCTATGGGGGGAAAAAAAGGAACAACTGTAATAATCTGAACAAAAAAGATTTATTTTTTTAAAAAAGAAGAAACAACACACCTGGTACAGGAAGGTACAAGGGCTCCAGGAGAAAATAAAAGAACTGATGGATCATCTGAAACATTGACTATAAAACTCTGCAAACTAAATTTCTCCCTTGACAGAAAGCTCCATGTTAGGCTCTACCAATAGGAAAATTAGAAGAATATTATAGAGCTGGCAGAGAAAAGAACTTACCTCTTCCTGTCTGCTTCCTTCTCTCTCAATATTGTTCATTCATCATTTTTTCAACTAATTAACAAAGATTTATTGAGTGACTATTGTGTGCCCAGCACTGTCCTAGGTGTTTAGGATTCATTGGTGACAATATCTCTGCCACCACAGAGTACCTTCTAGTAGAGAAAGAGAAATAATAAACAATGTACATAACAAACAAACAAATTCTGTAGTATTGAAGGGGAAAAAAACAAAGCAGAGTAAGAGTGATTGGGAATGCATAGGTGAGGAGTATTACCATTTTACATAGGGTGGTCAGTGTAGACTTCTTGGGGAAGAAGATATCCGAGCAAAGATTTGGCCTTAAAATGAGAGTAGGTGTGGCGCATTCCAGGAACAGTGGAGAGGCCAGTATGGCTAGACTGAAGGAAGGGAGGGTAAATGGAGCAAGAAACCTGAAATATTTTGCCTTGGAGAGAAGGGAACTTGAGGTGAGGAAGGTTTGGGCAGACACAGCATTTCTTTGTCATAGTCATGTATGATCATTTCACTTTTCAAACCATGAACATGTGTAGCTTGTATAAAATAAAAATAAAAATTTAAAATGATGAATCACAAAATGCAATGTGGTGTCCTGAATTGAAAGCTGGAACAGAAAAAGAACATTCATGGAAAAGCTGGTGAAATCTGAATAAAGTCTAGTTCATCATAATGTACTAATACTGTTTTCTTAGTTTTGACAAATGGACCATGAAATGTAAGATGTTAACATTAGGGGAAACTGGGTGAGAGAGAGATAGCAATTCTCTATATTATCTTTGCAACTTTTCTATAAATCTAAAATTATTCTAAATAAAATGTTTATTTATTTAAACACACACATACACACACACACACACACACACACACACACACCTTTGAAACAAACAGAAAACTGAATCAGGTGGTAAGATGTTGCCCTTTCCCCTCCCTCAATCCAACCCTCTTCTCTTTCTTGGTTGGGTTTGAGCAGTTGGTTATTTACCTGGTAAAAGGATGCGATTTACCCACAGGCCAGGACTGATCAGAAGATAGAAGGAAAAAGACCAGCAGGGAAGCCTTTGTGGATCACATCTATGGAGCATCCAGCTCATAGATCTCTGATGGACGACATTCAGAAGCTGAGAAGCAGAAACCAGGACAGCCCTAGCCAGTTTGGCTCAGTCGATAGAGCACTGGCCCGTGGACTGAAGGGTCCGGGTTCAATTCTGGTCAAGGGCACATACCCAGATTGTGGGCTCAATCCCCGTAGGGGGGTGCAGGAGGCAGCCAATCAATGATTCTCTCTCATCATTGATGTTTCTATCTCTCTCTCTCCCTGTCCCTTATTCTCTGAAATCAATAAAAATATATTAAAAGAAAAAGAAACCAGGACAGAGGCACTTGTGTGGAAAAAACATGAATGTGCAATTCCCTTAAGTTCTTAAGAAAGCAGAGTACCAAAAATATCTTTATAGGACTTCACTTGTTGCTTAATCTCCATCTCCAGTGAGCTGTAGAATTAAAAAAAAGTGGCTTCAAAGTAGAGATAATTTCAGACCCTTGATTCAGTGGCTTTTCCCTTACTTTAAATCTTCCTGAAATTTTTGGTGGGGGTGCCTGTTTAAGAGATCCTGTTATTGATGTTAAAATAGTGCCCATGTCAATGCTTTCCATGTGTAGTTTTATGTTCTTCACTGTAGAAGTTAGTAAAAAGTTGTTTTAATTTTTTTAGACAATTATTTAATGTTAGAAGGAAAAAAAAAGCTTAATTTTGGTGCCAATGCTCTGAAATGATCAGCCTCTTATTCTTCTCCCAGGGGAGCCTCTTTCTAGAATTGAGGAAATCTTTTTCTATTCATGCTTTTCCACATATTCTGCCTCCATCCATAATCTCTCTGGTGCTTACACTTAGAGAAATAAAAGCCAGGAAAGATAGTACAATTGCTCGTTGAATAACATGGATCTGAAATACATGGGTCCATTTATACACACCTCCCCCCCGCCCCATAAATATACAATTGGCCTTCTGTTTCCATGGGTTTTGAATTCACAGATTCAACCAATCTAGAGTCCTTAAGATAGTATTTTCCATCTTGGGTTGGGAATCCATGGATGCGGAAAGATGTCTCTGGTCTGGAGCGAAGGCAGTGCCGGCAGCCAAGGGAAGAAAGGCTGATACTTGCACGAATCTTTGTGCTTCAGGCCTCTAGTTTTATATAAGGAACTTGAGCATATGCAAATTTTGGTGTCTGAGGGAGACCCTGGAACCATTTTCAGCGGATGCCAAAGGAGGATTAAGTTCTGGGGGCGTCCAACTTTTTAAAATTGGTTTCTAGAGAGAGAGGAAGAGATAGAAACATCAATGTGAGAGACAGAAACATCAATGTGAGAGAGAATTTGCCTTCTGCACGTACCCTGATAGGAGATGGAACCTACAACCTGTGTATGTGCCCTGACCAGGAATCAAACTGGTGACCTTTCACTGCACAGGTTGACACTCAACCAATTGAGCCAAACTGCCAGGGTGGGGAGTCCAAATTTATGTGCAGATTTTCCATTGCACAAGGATGGGTCCCACTACCCTGAATAGTTCAAGGGTCAACTTTATTTTGCATGCTATTTTGTTTTCTGTCCCACCACATACTTCCTCCGAGGCAGTGCAGGCTACCCCTCAAGTTGGGGTGAAAGGAAAAGGGAAAG